>NW_011494950.1:2798647-2820948 GCF_000754665.1 Bison bison bison | reverse complement strand
TCCTTTATATTAATACTTTACCTACACAACCCCAAAGCTAAACTCCTGGCAACCACTGATCTGTTTATTATCTCCATGCTGCTGCTGCTGCTAAGTCACTTCAGTCGTGTCCAACTCTGTGAGACCCCATAGACGGCAGCCCACCAGGCTCCCCCATCCCTGGGATTCTCCAGGCAAGAACACTGAAGTGGGTTGCCATTTTCTTCTCCAATGCATGAAAGTGAAAAGTGAAAGTGAAGTCACTTAGTGGTGTCCAATTCCCAGCGACCTGCCCATGGGATTTTCCAGGCGAGTACTGGAGTGGGTTGCCATTGCCGTCTCCATAGTTTTACCTTTTTCAAGATGGCATGCCATTGGAACCATACAGTGTGAAGCCTTTTCACATTCCCTTCTTTCACTTAGCCATATGCATCTAAGTTGCATTTATGTCTTTTCATAGTTTGATAGCATATTCCTCTTTATCACTGCATAGGTATGTTGTACCACAGCTTGTTCATCTATACACCTACTGACCCTGGAGAAGGGAAGGGCAACCTACTCCAGTATTCTCGCCTGGAGAACTCCATGGACAGAGGGGCCTGGTGGGCTACAGTCAAGGACATCTTGGTGGCTCAGCTTTGAGAAATTATGAATAAAGATGTGCAGGTTTTTGTGTGGGCATAAGTTTTCAACTCATTTGTAAGTATTTCAAAGTGCAATAACTGGATCATATGCCAAGACTATGTTTAGCTTTATAAAAAGCTGTCAAACTGTCTTCCATAAAGGTTGTACCATTTTTCACTCTCATCAACAAGGAGCAAGAGTTTCTGCCGTTCCACACATCCTTGCCAGTATTTGGTGTTGTCAGTGTTTTGGATTCTCACTATTTTAATAGATAACTAGTAATGTGGTGGTATCTCTGTTTAATTTGCAAAAATTTAGTGACATATGATGTTGAGCGTTTTTTTCATATGCTTATCTGTATATTGACTCTGGTGAGAGATCTTTCAAATCTTAGGCTCTTTTCTTTTTTTTTAACTTTTATTTGCATTTATTTTTTGCAGCATTTATTCCTGGGCCATAAGTTTTTGTTTCTTCAGTTTCTTCCAGGATGTCTTTTTCTTCTGTGCACCCTCCTCTTCTGGTTTAGGAACAATCCGTTCTTTTTCAGTAAGGATCATCTCAGTGTGGCAGGGAGAGCTCATGTAGGAGTTGATCCGACCGTGAACTCTGTAAGTCCTGCGCCGCATCCTGGGGGCTTTGTTCACCTGGATGTGCTCAATGACCAGAGAATCTACATGTAAGCCCTTAAGCTCAGCATTACTCTCTGCATTTTTGAGCACGTGCAGTAACAATTCAGCACTCTTATTGGGTCACCGACCCTGCGTCCAGCCCCGCTGTTTGGCCTGTGCACACCTCCCAACTCCACCGTTGTAATGACCGAATGGCACACACTGCTTCTTTAAAGTGACATCCTTCAAATACTTGGTGGCTTTTCGGATATGCATACCCTTTATGGCCTGGGCAGTTTCACGAGTGTTCTTAAAGTGAACACAAAGATTTGAACCTCTTGATTTGCATGATTTTGTGGGGTTTTCTGAGTCGAGTGAATAGCGCACCATTTTTAGGGGTCACCTCAGGCCGGTTACCAGAAAAGCTTAGGCCCATTTTTAAATTGAGCTGTTTTTGTTTTCTTATTGTTGCATTTTAAATGTTCTTCTTGTATTTTGGATGGGCTTCCCTGGTGGTTCAGTGGTAAAGAATCCACCTGTAATGCAGGAGACACAGGAAGCACAGGTTCAGTTCCTGGCTTGGGAAGATCCCATGGAAAAGGAAATGGCAACCCATTCCAGTATTCTTGCTGGGAAATTCCACGGACAAGAGGAGCCTGGTGGGCTACAGTCAATGGGGTCTCAAAGCGTCAAACACAACTGAACATACATGCATATATATTGGATACAAGTCTTTTATCAGAGATGTGTTTTTAAAATATTTTCTCACAGTCTTGTCTTTTCACTCTCTTTACAATCTCTTTGATACAGAAGCCTTTTGTTTTAGTGTAGTCCAACTATTTTTTTCTCTCATGTACTGTGCTTTTGGTTACACATGTAAAAAAATAGCATTAAATCCAAGGTCACCTAGATTTTTTCCTATATTATCCTCCAGAAGTTTTGCAGTTTAACATTTTAATTTAGACCTGTAACCCATTTTGAGTTGATTTTTGTGAAAGATGAAATGACTATGCCTAGAGTTTTTTTTTGCATGTGTATGTCCAGTTGTTCCAGCACCATTTGTTGAAAAAACTGTATTTTATCCTTCAAATTGCCTTTGATCCTTTATCAAAGATCAGGTGACTATATTCCTTGGCTCTCTATTCTGTTCCATTGATCTATTTGTCTATTCTTTTTGGTAATACCACACTGTCTTAATTATTATAGCTTTATCATGTTTTTCAGTCAGGCACCCCACTCCAGTACTCTTGCCTGGAAAATCCCATGGATGGAGGAGCCTGATGGGCTACAGCCGATGGGGTCACAAAGAGTCGGACACGACTGAGCGACTTCACTTTCACTTTTCACTTTCATGCATTGGAGAAGGAAATGGCAACCTACTCCAGTGTTCTTGCCTGGAGAATCCCAGGGACAGGGAAGCCTGGTGGGCTGCTGTCTATGGGGTCGCACAGAGTTGGACACGACTGAATCGACTTAGCAGCAGCAGCAACAATACTGAGTCTTCCTATCAATGGATGTAGAATATCTCTACATTTATTGAGATCTTCTTTGATTTCTTTTATCAGAGTTTTATAGCTTTCCTCCAATAGGTCTTGTATATATATAGATTTATACCTAAGCATTAAATTTTTGTTATACTATAAATGGTGTTACGGTTTTATTTTCAAATTTCAACTGTCCATTGTTGATATATAGGAAAGCAATTGATTCTTGTATATTAACCTTGTATTCTATGATCTTGTTTTAATCACTTGCTAGTTCCAAGAGTATTTGTAACCAGTTCTTTGGAATTTTCTGCACAGACTATCCTATCATCTGTGAAGAAAGATAATTTTACTTCTGCCCTCCCAATATGTAAATTCGTTATCCGTTTGTTTGTCTGTTAATTATTTATTTGTCTTACTATATTAGCCAGGACTTCCAATACAACACTGAGTAGGAGTGAGAGGGGAGATATCCCTGCTTTGTTCCCAATTTTAAGAAAAAAGTATATAGTTTATCATCATTAACTATTAGCTGTAGGTTTTTGTAGATGTTCTTTATCAAGCTGAGGAAATATCCCTCTATTTCTAGTCTGCTAAGAGTTTTTATCATGAATGGCTATTGGATTTTTAACCAAATGATTTTTCTGCATCTACTGATATGACCATATAATTTTTCTTCTGTAGGCTGCTGAAGTGATTAATTTATGGATTGATTGTGAAATGCTGAACCAGCCTTGCATACCGATAATAAATCTCACTTGGTCACGGTGATATAGAGGGAAGCTGCTCTATAACACAAGGAGTTCGGCCCAGTGCTCTGTGATGACCTAGAGGGGTGGGACAGTGGGGAGGGAGAGGCTCAAGATGCAGGGAATATATGTATTGTTGTTGTTTAGTCACTAAGTTGTGTCCAACTCTTTTATGACCCCAGGGACTACAGCCTGTCACATTCCTCTATCCACAGGATTTCCCAGGCAAGAATACTGGAGTGGGTTGCCATTTCCTTCTCCAGGGGCTCTTCCCAACCCAGAGGTCAAACCTGAGTCTCCTGCATTGGCAAGTGGATTCTTTACCAATGAGCCAGCCAGGAAGCCTGGAGATATATATATATATATTTATAGCTGCTTCACAGTATACTTCACTCACACTTCAAACTATGGTTTCTGTATGGCAGAAACCAACACAACATTGTAAAGCAATTATTTAAATTTAAAAAAAATAATAAAATTCTTGAATTGATCTGCTAATACAGTATTGAGGGTTTTCCATCTCTATTCACAAGAGACATTGGTCTGTAGCTTTATCTTCTTTATCTTTCTATTTTTTAGATATTTATTTATTTGACTGTTCCAGGTCTTAATTGCAGCATGCAGGATCTTTTAGTTGTGGCTTGCAAGCTCTTGGTTGTGGCATGTGGAATCTAGTTCCCCAACCAGGAATCAAACCTGGGATCTCTGCATTGGGAATATGAAGTCTTAGCCACTGAACCACCAGAGAAGTCCCTGTAGCTTTCTTTTTTTATAATGTCTTTGCTTGGTTTGGGTATTAGGTAATGACAGCCTCATAGAAGGTGTTAGAAAATGCTCTCTGTGCTCCAGGTTTTCTGAAAGACTAATATTATTTATTCCCTAGATAACTGATAGACTTCAATGACATCACCTGGTCTGGTGCTTTCTCTTTTGTAAGATTATTAATTGTCAATTCAATTTCTTTATGAGAAATCAGCTTATTCAGATTAGCTATTTTTCCTGTGTAAAATTTGATAGATTGTGTCTGTTAAGAAATTAGTCAATTGCACTACGTTTAAATCTGTCAGTTTAGAGTCTTTGAACTTTTTTATCTATTCCTCCCCTGTCTGCCATGGCAGCTTTAACGTGGGCCATAACTTTCCATATGTTCCAAGACCAATCCAGCACTTGACTACAATTATCTCTGACGTATCTAAGATATCTGGATGTCTAACATATTAGAATTTATATGTTAAATTCTACATCATGGGACCACAGCCTCATGTTGAAAAATCGCCCTTCACACCCCTCCATATATTACTCCTTCATCCTTGATCCAATATCCCCAGGATCTGTTCCAAGGAACACTCTGCTAATTCCTGTCAGAAATCAATGGTTGGGTCCTGACACCCTTTTAACATATAATCACTGCTTTCATTATGTTTCCTAGCACATGACTATCTGGTTCATGATTAAATTTAATACTGGCAGTCATGAAGCAAATTGAGGGCAGAACCTGAGGAAAACCAACATAATATTGCTACTTTTCTCATAGTCTTCAAGAAAAGGAGACTGTATTTTTCTACAGTGGAGAGTTGGTGTCATTTTTGTAAACCTGGAGAGTGCAAGGGAATCAGAGAGCACAAGGGAATCAGGTTGTTTGAGTTCATCAACTTCGTATCAAGTCTTAGAGTCTCACTCCTTCTCTACAAGGGATCTATCTTTAGCACAGAACACTGGGCTAGGCTGAGAATTCAGCCTTTTCCAAAGTTCTGTCACGCTTAAAAAAATTAGGTCCTGTGCCTGATCATCTCTCTCCCTCCTTCACTAACAAGAAATGAGGTCACTTTGACAGTTAAGATGCCCTCTAACTCTCACACTTTGCTTTAAATTTGTGATTGATTGTCCTCAGCCTGGGGCTTCCCTGATGGTGCTAACAGTAAAGAACGCAACTGCCAATGCAGGAGATGTAAGAGATGTAGGTTCAGTCCCTGGGTCTGGAAGATCCCCTGGTGAAGGGCATGACAACCCACTCCAGTATTCTTGCCTAAAGGATCCTGTGAACAGAGGAGCTTGGTGAGCTACAGTCCATAGGCTTGCAAAGCATTGGACATGACTGAAGCAACTTAGCGTGCACGGCAAGTCCTGAACCTATGACTTTCTATTTTCAGTGGAAATAAACAATAGCCACCCAATTTACAGTCCTCTGCTACCTTCAAAATGTCAGAAATAATGCACAAAGTAATACATATTCTTTCACTATATCAATGCCAGTTCACCACAGATGAAAGCCTTAGCAGGTACACTTCTATTACATATGGTAACAGACTATCAGAAATGATGATGACATGGTCTGTTACACTGCTAGAAAGTGATACAACCTGGGATCACGTTCTTGGAGTCTGCTGCCTACAAGCACTTCTAGGAACAATGGTGTTAGGTTGGGTTCCCTAGAAGCAAAACCTGAGAGAGGTTTTTTAGTGTACATGATTTATTGAGAGCATGCACTTCAGAAAAAAATCTATATAGGAAGAGAATGAAGCAGAATTGTAAAGGAGAAAGAGTTAAACAAAGACACAGTCTTGGGTAAAGCTAGCTACAGATTAATCCTTAGGACTCAGAAGCTTAAACCACACAATAGGTTGACCTTTCTTGAGCCAAGGAGGCCAGTCTTTTGCTCCCTCGCGTTACTCATCCACTAGCTGAATGACTAATAGTCACATGCCTGGAGGATATGGAATTGCCCAGGGAAGACAGCCCCCTTAGAAAAGGACCAATTCTCTGGAGTAGGTGGGCAACACGAACTGTTGACAGTTGTCACTCACAGCATCTGGGGGCATGGGTGGCCTGGCTTGGTAAGTGGAAATCTGGGCAAATCACCACTGTTCTACCATAAGGATTGAAAAAAGGGCCTTTTCAATATATTTGAATATATTGAATATATTCAGGTTAATTGCATATCCAATAACTAATAAACACATGAAAAGTCTCTCATCTTCATTAATTATCAGGAAATTTGAAACCACTATAGAGTGACAAAAGTAAGAAGACCAACAGTACTAAGTGCTGACTAGGATGTGGAAGAACTGGAACTCTCCAAAACGCTGCTACTGAGAAAGTGAGTTGTTCCAGTCATTTTTAAAATGGTTTACCTGTATCCACTGAAAGAGGGGGCTTCCCAGGTGGTGCTAGTGGTAAAGAACCCACCTGCCAATGCAGGAGACATAAGAGACACAGGTTCAATCCCTGGGTTGGGAAGATCCCCTGGAAGGGGGCATGGCAACCCACTCCAGTATTCTTGCCTGGAAAATCCCATGGACAGAGGAGCCGGGTGGGCTACAGTCTATAGGGTCATAAAGAGTTGGACAGGACTGAAGCAACTTAGCACAGCACAGCACTAAAAGAGAATGCATATTTACTCAATAACACAGAAATTTCATTCGTAGGTAAATACTGAAGAAAAATGTGCACATATGCAGACAAAAGGACATGGACAAGAGTGTCATAGCAGTGTCATTCATAGTAGCTGAAAACTGGAAACAATCAAAATGTCCTTGAAGAGTAAATATATTGCTGCATATTCATACAATGGAATCCCATACAGTAATAAAAATGAACACATTGCTGCCACACATGACAATATAAATCAATGTCACAGAAAAAAATTTCATACTATATAATTCCATTTCTATAAATTTTAAGTTATCTCTAGGGGAAAGGGAGGGGTTAATGGTTAGGAACAGGCACAAGAGGATTATCTGAATGTGGGTTGTATTTCTTGATGTTTATTTTTCTGAAAATCCATCAAGCTATACAAGGAACATTTATGCCTTTATCTATATGTATTTTATATATCAATATATATTATTTAGTAAAATGGAATTACAATCAATAAATTGTGATTAATTTTTTTTTATTTAGTCCAGCACTACAACCTTTAAAAAATGTTTCAGGTCTTATGTTAATACTCATCATAATCACAATCAGATAATTCTTTGTAGTTTACAAGCTGGTATGCATTATATTTCAATAGTGCCATGGCAAAAAGTAAGCCAGAATTAGGATAGATGTGCAGTGAAATGGCAGAGAAGGCAATGGCACCCCACTCCAGTACTTTTGCCTAGAAAATCCCATGGACGGAGGAGCCTGGTAGGCTGCAGCGACTTCACTTTCACTTTTCACTTTCATGCATTGGAGAAGGAAATGGCAACTCACTCCAGTGTTCTTGCCTAGAGAATCCCAGGGACAGGGAAGCCTGGTGGGCTGCCGTCTATGGGGTCGCACAGAGTCGGACACGACTGAAGCGACTTAGCAGCAGCAGCAGCAGCAGTGAAAAGGAGCCAGAACCCAGCTATGCCCACATAAATTTGTATAAAGCTGACCTATGGCCTGAGAGGGAAAATGAAAGAGATGCAAAATCTGTTAATTCTCCTTAACCCCTAAGCATGCCCAGTGTAGTAGGATTTTACTTTTCTCATCATCTCATCATGTTTTCACCGTCCTCCTTGCCATCTTTCTCCATCTCTTTTCCTCTCCTCTTTATTTCTCTTCTTCTTTCCTCGCGTTTCTTTTTTCTTCAGTTTCCTCTATACAGGTTTCATGGAGACAGTGGTGAAGGTATCATCATTAAGGCCATTCCTAGGGGAAATTATCTGTTCTCATATTATTTTTAAATTTTAAACACGAGTTTTAATTTTTTTAATAAGTTTTCTTAAAAGGAAAAGAGCAGAGCATTTGATATAGGTAGCTAAGTACACACCAAAAATTCATAGGCTCCCATCTATAGTGTAGAGATTATTTTAAAAGTGATTGCCCAATCAGGGACTACCTTTCCCAGCATCCCTCACAGTTAGGTGAGACCACATAAATGAATCCTAGCCTATGACAAGTAAGTGGAAATGTTACATGCCGTGTCCAGTTCTGGTCTGTGAAATTCTCCTATGTATCTTCCTCTCTGTTCTTTCCCCCTAACAGAGGCACCCTGGGGCATCCACATGCTGAAGCTGGCAAAGCCTCCAACAACCTGAATTCCTGAAGGAGGGATGTTTAGGAGGGATACTGCCCACCTACTCCCTTGCCCAGCACTCGTATATGGGCAAGAAATAAACTCATATTATATTTGAATAATTATACATTTATAGATCTATTTGTTAAAGCAGCTGACCAACCCTAATTGATATAAAGTATTTCCAGAGTCTTTAGTAAACAAGACTCAATAAATTATCTTTGCCAAGTCTTAGTCTTGATAGGTTATAAGCTGTTTGTAACTATACTTGCACAGAGGGGAGACTGACTTCCACTTGATGGAATGGTATTGTGTTCCTCCTCACAGAGTCTGCTCTCTGAAATGAAACAGAGCACTTGTGTGGCATGTCTACTGTTCCATCAAGTTAAAGAAAGAAAGAAAGAAAGCCCAGCAAATGCCAATTAATTCTTGAAGCCCAAATAAAGAAGAGGTGCTATATCCTTCTCCTTAATTCTACATCAGTCACTTCACTAAGTGAATGGTTCTACCAACAGACCATCAGAGTTCTCTGCAGAGAGTGCAAGAGTTGAAAATGATGATGAGACTTACTGACATTTCATTCAGAAATACTGTGGATTCCTCAAAGTCCCTGCTTCAGAACTTTATGGTTTAGAAACCGGAGATGAGGCTTGTTTTGTAAGAATTTCTATTTTTAAAACAAAAGCAAAGAAGTATTTAGTGGTTTAGTGAGTGCCCCACTACCCAAGCCTCCTTCTCAGGAAAACAAAGCCAAGGAATTCCAGTGATCTGGTGCGCATGCGGCTTGCAAGGTGCTTTACACTTAAAGGTACATGAGATTTTTGTCAGATTGGCTCAAACTGCTCAAATCAGAACTTTGGGGAACCAGTTCATGTTTACTTTACTTCCATCCCAGGGACATTTTGGAATCTCCTGAAAATTAACAATAAACTGTGGAGAGAAGTCTGATAAAGTACTTATAACACTAACATTAAGACCAAATGAGTTTATCATGATTAACTTTAATAAAAGTCAAAGGAATTAGACATGATGTAGTCTAGTATTCTAGACCATCATTGACTTAGGCCAAGGTACCCCAAGGGCAAAGTTTTAATGAATACAATGTTTGTTATGAGGCCACTAAGATGATAGCATGTAAAGTGTCACTGATCTCCATATGACTCCATTTGGCATTCTAATAGTTCCATTGTTTATAGTTCAGGGCTTTCTGATCATGTGGCAGGGTACATTCCATAGCTCCCTCTGACTGAATAATTCCAGTGTGTCATTTCAGAAGAATATTGAACTAGACCCTAACTTGGCTAATATTTGAGTACTCCAAATTCCCAAGAGGTTGCTTTTGATGGGAATCTGGCCCTAACTGCTCTGAAATGTTCATGCTTAACCTCTACAATGCAACCCAAGAACTATCTAGCTCGGATTTTGTGTTTAGTCCAGCAGGTCATCCTGGGCTAAGAAATGGGAGGATATTCTGGTGAAGAAAACCAGATTAACTTGAGACTAAGGACTGCAACTTCAGGTTAATAATCCTCACTGAAAGACTATGATGCTCATGCCTCAGGGCCACCATGGGTCTATGACTACGGGAATTTCCAGTGTCCACAGAAAGCCCATCATACCCCATCTCCATCCATGTATGCACACGCATATACCCATACATACCTGGATGCACACACGTGTACATACATATACACACATGCATACACACAGTCCTTTGCCTGCCTGCGGTACTGATGTGAGTCTCCATTTATAAACTTCAGTTGTCTTGAACACTGACTACATCTTCCTCTACAAGAGGATGTCTTAGAGGTATGAGCCAATAGGAGTTTCATCATAGGATCTACAGTCTTTCTATGAAACATTTTAATTAAACATAGATTGTTTTAACTTCTTATAAAAGCAATAGATGTCTATTATAAAGACATCTCTCTTATTTATTGTATAAAATGAGCAAACAAAAAGATGAATCCATAATTCTACTATCTATAGATAACCCTATTAATATTTTGATGCATACCTTTCTTGCTCTGCATTATTCAATATGGTAGCCATAAGCACATGAGACAATTTAGCAGGTGAAAAAGATCTAGTCTGAAATTAAATATGCTTTAATGATAAAATATGATAAAAAATGATAAAAATACTCACTGTATTTCAAAAATAGTATACAAACATAAAATATCAAGAATTTGTTACTTATATTAATATTTAGTAATATCTTGGCTATATTTGGGCTTCTCTAGTGGCTCAAATGATAAAGAATCTGCCTGCAATGTGGGAGACCCAGGTTTGATCCCTGGGTCAGGAAGATCCCCTGGAGAAGGGAACAACTATCCACTCTAATATTCTTGCCTGGAGAATTTCATGAACAGAGGACCCTGGCAGACTACAGTCCATGGGGTGGCAAAAAGTCAGACACAACTGAGTGACTAACACTTTTACTTTTCATTTTTAGCTATATCTGCTTAAATATACATTATTAAATTTAATTTC
Source organism: Bison bison bison (assembly GCF_000754665.1). Lineage (NCBI taxonomy): Eukaryota > Metazoa > Chordata > Mammalia > Artiodactyla > Bovidae > Bison > Bison bison. Next base: position 2,810,027 of record NW_011494950.1, on the reverse strand, counting down.
ACTTATTCCTACTTGTTTTAATGTAGTTACTATAAAATTGTAAATGACGTATGTGGTTTGTTTTTGTGGCTTATGCTATATTTCTATAGAATAATGTTATTATAGAACTTCTAATACATAAATGTTTATCTCATTATGAGCATTACATGTGTTTTAAGTGGCATTTTTTTTTAATTTTTGGTTGCGCTGGATCGCACTGCAGCTCACAGACTTTCTCTAGTTGTGGTGAGTGGAGGCTGATCTTCACTGTGGTATGCAGGCTTTTTATTGAGGTGGCTTTTCTTGTTGCAGAGCACAGGATTCCAGGCACATGGGCTTCAACAGCTGCAGCACGTGGACCTAGCAGTTGTGGCGCACGTGCTTAACTGCTCCATGGCTTGTGGAAGATTCCCAGACTAGGGATCGAACCCATGTCCCTTGCATTGCAAGGCGAATTCTTATCCACTGAGCCACCAGGGAAGTCCCTGAAGTGACTTTTTAACTTTAGTCATATATTATGAAGATAATTCTATATCAGTAAATATCTATTTACAATGCATTTTTAATTATGTTCATTGTACAGTTAAATATTATATTGATAATCTTTATTAACCAATATGCTAATGTTGAACTTTTAGGTTGTTTCAACTGGATATATTTCCAATAAACTTTCAAAGAATTCCTAAAATCACAATCAACTGTGTCTTCTTCACTGTCCCATACTTAACCTTTCCAGAATAGGAATAAAAATAAACCAATGAATATGACAAGGATGAGGGTTTAAGATTCAGGAATTTTGTTTATATCTTATATGCTGCATTAGGGTTCTCCAAAAACAGAACCCAATAGGATATTCCCTAGAGAACCTTAACATCGCATATATTAGCATACAGAGAGGTAAATACATAGATAAGAGAGATAATACAGAGTATACAGGACCAGGCAACATACAATTGCTTCCTACTCTGAGGAAACACTGGAGAAACATTACTCCAGGCCCTTAGCCCTGGGTTTATTTCCCCAGGCCTGAGATAAGCAACAGACCATGGGTCAACAATACCTCTATCTCCCTCCACTTAAGCATACCTGATCATTGGCCTAAGGAATACAGCCTACATCCTTAAACTGTTGCATTATTAGAAGGAAAAGAAATCTCCTTCTTCCTCATTTTCCTAAAAAGCTTTCAAAGTATCTGATAATATCTGTCCTCCACCCAAAACAGAAAGATAAGGGATAATAAATATCATTTACTACAAGCAGCTACCACTGAACCAAAGAGCGAGGTTTCAGCAGAGTTAATGGAACTGACTGAATAAAAAGGCACAGAAGAAAAGGACCCACTGTCCAGTCCTGCTCAGATTACATTCTACTCCAGTAATACACATACTATTTTGAGGTTAACCCTAGATACTGAATGCTGTTTAACTGTGCTCTGTAAACACTGTGAAAGTAAACCACATGCGTTTATTCAGAACATTTTAAATGTGGGCTGAAATAAAATCCTAGAACCTTCATTGGTACTACATCCATTTTAAGATGGTAAACAGAAAGAAGTACCTATAAACACCCCCTTCTCTTGAATATTTCTAGTTTTAAATCCAGCATTCTTGGCTTCTATTTTTCACTGAAATTTTTTGTTGTACCACATGAAATGTAGGTCAAGTTGTTGGTAAAAGTGCCAGATAAAACCTGCTTATATCAAAAAGTAAATGGTGAAATCCTTCCAGCCTGACATAATTTTTAAAAAACTATTCCTGCCAATGTGCTTTTCAGGGTATCCCCAATAAATATGAGAAATGTTTAACATAGGCCTCTCTGGATGTCAGATTTTAATCATAATTATTTAACTTTCCCTTGAGTGCAAATTCATAAGAACTGAAATTCACAAGACTCTTTACTCTTCAGGACAAATAATAAGGAGCACAAGTGAAATCTTATTCAGTTCTTATGCTTTATATCCAGTGAAGCCACTGGAAGACTCCACATGCAACTCAAGGCAAAAGGTGTGCTTGGACTAAATGTGTGCTTAACCCTAAAATCCATATGCTGAAGTCCCAATCCCCAGTGTGATAGTATTTGGAGGTGGGGTCTTTGGGGTAATTAAATTTATATGAAGTCATGAGGATAGAGCCCCTGTGATGGGATTAGTACCCTAAAAAGCTTCTTGATGAAAGTGAAAGAGGACAGTGAAAAGGTTGGCTTAAAGCTCAACATTCAGAAAACGAAGATCATGGCATCCGGTCCCACCACTTCATGGGAAATAGATGGGGAAACAATGGAAACAGTGTCAGACTTTATTTTGGGGGGCTCCAAAATCACTGCAGATGGTGACTGCAGCCATGAAATTAAAAGATGCTTACTCCTTGGAAGGAAAGTTATGACCAACCTAGATAGCATATTCAAAAGCAGAAACATTACTTTGCCAACAAAGGTCTGTCTAGTCAAGGCTATGGTTTTTCCTGTGGTCATGTATGGATGTGAGAGTTGGACTGTGAAGAAAGCTGAGGGCTGAAGAATTGATGCTTTTGAACTGTGGTGTTGGAGAAGACTCTTGAGAGTCCCTTGGACTCTTGCAAGTTGCAAGGAGATCTAACCAGTCCATTCTGAAGGAGATCAGCCCTGGGATTTCTTTGGAGGGAATGATGCTAAAGCTGAAACTCCAGTACTTTGACCACCTCATGTGAAGAGTTGACTCATTGGAAAAGACTCTGATGCTGGGAGGGATTGGGGGCAGGAGGAGAAGGGGATGACAGAGGATGAGATGGCTGGATGGCATCACTGACTTGATGGACGTGAGTCTGAGTGAACTCCAGGAGTTGGTGATGGACAGGGAGGCCTGGCATGCTGCAATTCATGGGGTTGCAAAGAGTCGGACACAACTCAGTGACTGAACTGAACTGAAAGAGAAGAAGAGACCAGAACCCTCTTTCTTTCTATATCATATGAGAGTACAACAAGAAGATAGCTATCTGCAATCCAGGAAAAGGATCTTTACCAAAATCAAATATGCTGGTACATTGATTTTGGACTTCCAGCCTTCAGAACTGTGAGAAATAAGTATCTGTTGTTTAAGTCACCCAGTCTATGGTACTTTTCTGGCAGACCAAAGACTAAGATAAAGTGAAACCCCAATATTGAAGACAAGACAAGCCCACAGAAGCCACCACCAACTTCAGGTGGCATTCTCCTAGGTCATGCTAGGGCCTATCAACACCCATTGCTTTCTAAGCAGTGATTTTTTAAAAACAGCATACACGAATGCCTCCGTGCTGCAGCAGTAGCAGAGAACCTGGTTGAAGTCCAACTCTTAGTTCTCTGAAATCTACAGAAGAAAATGTTCATCAACTCTTGGTGAATGGAGAAGACATTTCAGGCCTTCTGCTTGACTTTTCGTTCATTTACTTTACTTAGGATAAAGGAAAATAAATATCAACCACGCTATTAGGAAACCTGTTGGTGAAAAGCAGTAAAATGAGATGTTACAAAATATATTGCCATTATTGTACCTGAAATAAAAAGCTAGCTCTTCTTTCAGACACTCTGAAATTTATAGAAAACCATAAACTCCCATAGTATATACAGAACTTCCTTCAGCTGTTGTCTGTATTACCATCCCTCAGACTAGAGCCAGCTTATTCTCAAATCATCTAGAGCAGCAGGTAGTGAGGGAAGGCAAAAATAGTCAGAAGCAAAACAGTTTTACAAACTCAAAGTCTCTGTAAAGAAATTTTATACACATTCACACACAGAACCCTCCAGCCTGAAGATAATTTTTTGCTAACTCCCTAAATAAAATGTTTTTATACAATGTCTAAGCAGATACATGCAGTAAATTTGAAGAAAGGAGGGACTAAATTGCTTAGTTACCAAGGACTCCTTAAATATAACAATATAAGGCTCTTGCTTAAGTAAGTGTCATATAAGAGATAAGCATTAAGACACATTTGTTGTTCAGTTCCTCAGTTGTGTCCGACTCTTTGCGAACCCCTGAACTTCAGCACACCAGGCTTCCCCGTCCTTTACCATCTCCTGGAGCTTGGTCAAACTCATGTCCATTGAGTCGATGATGCCATAGAACCATCTCATCCTCTGTCATCCCCTTCTCCTCCTGCCTTCAATCTTTCCCAGCATCAGGGTCTTTTCCAATGAGTCAGCTCTTTGCATCAGGTGGCCAAAGCATTGGAGCTTCAGCTTCACGGCATCAGTCCCTCCAATGAATATTCAGGATTGATTTCCTTTCAGATTGACTGGTTGGATCTCCTTGCAGTCCAAGGGACTCTCAAGAGTCTTCTCCAACACCACATTTCAAACACATCAGTTCCTCAGTGCTCAGCTTTCTTTATGGTCCAACTCTAAAATTCATACATAACTATTGGAAAAACCATAGTTTTGACTAGACAGACTTTTGTCAGCAAAGTAACGTCTCTGCTTTTTAATACACTGTCTAGGTTTGCTATAGCTTTTCTTCCAAGGAGCAAGCATCCTTTAATTTCATGGCTACAGTCACCAACTACAGTGATTCTGGAGCCCAAGAAAATAAAGTCTGTCACTGTTTCCGTTGTTTCCCCATCTATTTGCCATGAAGTGATAGGACCAGATGCCATGATCTTCATTTTTTGAATGTTGAGTTTTAAGACAGCTTTTCACTATCCTCTTTCGCCTTCATCAAGAGGCTCTTTAGTTCCCAGACTTTAGTTTCTCAATGACAACAGCTCACCACAAGGATTCAGATTTTGTGCTGACTCTGCTATGGACTACATGAGCTAAAGTTTTGTTTTGCTTTTCCAGCTTTATTGAGATATAACTGACGTAAGCACTATATAAGTTTAAAATGTACAACATAATGATTTGACTTATATACATCATGAAATGATTATCACAATAGGTTTAGTGAACATCCATCAACTCATACAGAAACACTGAAGAAACAGAAAATATTTTTTCCTTGTGATGAGAACTCAGGGTTTACTCTCTTAATAATTTTCATTTATAAGGTACAGCAGTGTTAATTATTTTTATCAAGTACATTACATCCCTAGTACTTACTTATAACTGGAAGTTTGTACCTTTTGACTATCTTCATTTAATTCCCTTCCCTCCACCCCCATCTCTGATAGCCACAAATCTGGTCTCTTTTTTTACGAGTTCATTCACGTGTTTGTGTATTTTTTGAAGTATAACTGATCTTCAATACTATGTTAGTTTATGGTATATAACACAGAAATCTGATATTTATATATATTTCAAAATTATCAACATGTCTAGTTGTCATGTCACCGTACAAAGATACTACATAATTATCGACTGTATTTCCCACACTGTACATTTCACACCTGTATGAACATACACACTATACATTTCATTTACTCTGAAACTGAAAGTTTGGACCTCTTGCTGCTGCTGCTAAGTCGCTTCAGTCGTGTCCGACTCTGTGTGACCCCATAGATGGCAGCCCACCAGGCTCCCCCGTCCCTGGGATTCTCAAGGCAAGAACACTGGAGTGGGTTGCCATTTCCTTCTCCAATGTATAAGAGTGAAAAGTGAAAGTGAAGTCGCTCAGTCGTGTCCAACTCCTAGAGAACCCATGGACTGTAGCCCACCAGGCTCCTCCATCCATGGGATTTTCCAGGCAAGAGTACCGGAGTGGGGTGCCATTGCCTTCTCCATTGGACCTCTTAATCCCTCTCAACTATTTCTCTCCTTCTCCTTCCCTTCTATTCTCTAGCAACAATCCATTTGCTTCTCTGTAGGTATGACTGGTTCTGTTTTGTTATGTTTGTTTATTTGTTTTGGTTTTTAGATTCCAAATATAAGTGTGATCAAACAGTATTTGTCTTTCTTTGTCTTATTTCACTTCTAGCATAATATCATCTATGTTCATCCATATTGTCACAAATAGCAAGATTTTGTTCTTTACATTCCCACCAACAGTACATAAGAGTTCCCTTTTCTCAACATCCTTACAAATACTTATTTGTTGTCTTTTTGATAACAGACATTCTGACAGGCATGAGGTGAAACTTCATTGTAATATTGATTTGCATCTGCCTGATGATTAGTGATGTTGAGCAATATGAGTGAGCAATATTCCACTGTGTGTGTATATGTATATATCCATAATACACCTTTCATATACATTTATATATATATGTTGTTGCTGTTCATTTGCTAAGCCGTGTCCAACTCTTTGGCCCCATGAACTGCAGCATGCCAGGCTTCCCTGTCCCTCACTATCTCCCAGAGTTAGCCCAAGTTCATGTCCATTGAATCAACAATGCCATCCAACCATCTCATCCTCTGTTGCCCTCTTCTCCTTCTGCCTTCAATCTTTCTCAGCATCAGGGTCCTTTCCAATGAGTTAGCTATTTGTGTGTGTGTGTGTGTGTGTGTATATATATATGTATGTATGTATGTATTACATAATAATAAAATTATATATTATTATTTGTATGTATATATTACATATATACCTTACGAATTGTGGTGCTAGAGAAGAAGGCTCTTTAGAGGCCCTTGGACTGCAGGAAGGTCAAACCAGTCAATCCTAAAGGAAATCAACTCAGAATATTCACTGGAAGGACTGATGCTGAAGCTGAAGCTCCAATACTTTGGCCACCTTATACAAAGATCTGACTCACTGGAAAAGACCCATGGTGGGAAAGATTAAAGGCAAAAGGAGAAGGGGGCAGTAGTGGATGAGACAGTTAGATAGCATCACTGACTCAATAGACATGAATTTGAACAAACTCTAGGAGATAGTGGAAGACAGAGGAGCCTGGTGTGCTACAGTCCATGGGGTTGCAAAGGGTCAGACACAACTTAGTGACTGAACAGCAACAAATACACACACACACACATATATATACATACACCCCACATCTTCTTTATCCATCCATCTACTGATGGGCACTTAGGCTGTTTCCATATCTTGGCTATTGTAAATAACGTTGCAATAAACATAGAGGTGTGCATACCTTTTTCAGTTAATATTTTTGTTTTCTTTGGATACGCAGAAGTGGAACTGCTGGATCATATGGTAGTTCTATTTTCACTTTTTTTGAGGAATTTCCATACTGCTTTCCATAGTGGCTGTACCAATTTACATTCCCACCAACAGTGCGTAAGAGTTCCCTTTTCTTGACATCCTTACAAATACTTCTTATTTCTTGTTTTTTTGATAGCAGTCATTCTGACAGGCATGAGGTGATACTTCACTGTAATACTGATTTGCATTTGCCTGATGATTATTGATGTTAAACCAATCTTTTCAGATGCCTATTGGCAATCTGTATGTTTTCTTCAGAAAAATGTCTATTCAGGTCCTCTCGCTATTTTTCAATCAGATTGCTTTCCTGATGTTGAGTTGTACGTGTTCTTTATATGTTTTGGATACTAACCCTTAGTCAGATGTATGGTTTCCAATGCAATATCTTCTCACATTCAGTAGGCAGCTTTTCCATTTTGTTGATAACTTCCTTCATTTTACGAAAGCTTTAGAGTTTCATGAGGTCCCATTGGGGTTTTTTTGCTTTTGTTTCCTTGCTTGAAGAGTCACATCCAAAAAATTATTGCTAAGACCAGTGTCAAAGAGCCTACTGCCTCTGTTTTCTTTCAGATGTGTTACAGTTTCAAGTCTTACATTTAAGTCTTTAATTTTTTTTAAATTTATGTGGTATGAGAAAGTAATCTAGTTTGATTCCTTTGCATGTAGCTGCACAGTCTTCACAATACCATTTATTGAAGAAGCTATCTTTCCTCCATTATATATTCTAACCTCCTTTGTAACAGGTTAATTGTCCATGGAAGTGTGTGTTCGTTTATGAGCTCTCTATTCAGTTCCATTGATCTGTGTGTCTGTTTTTGTGCCGGTAACATACTATTTTGATTACTGTAGCTTTGTAGTATAATTTCAAATAAGGGAGTGTGATATGTCCTGTTTTGTTCTTCTTTCTTAAAATCATTTAGGCTATTCAGGATATTTTGTGTTTCCATACAAATTTTAGAATTATTTCTTCTAGTTCCATGAAAAAAGCCATTGGTAATTTGAAAGGGACTGCACCAAACATACAGATTGCCTTGGGCAGTACAGTCATTTCCACAATATTGCTGTTCGAATCCATGAGCATGGTGTATCTTTCCACCTATTTGTATCATCCTTAATTTCTTTCATCAGTGCTTTATAGTTTTCCAAGTACAAGTCTTTTATCTCCTTAGTTAGATTTATTCCCAGATGTTTTATTTGTTTTCATGTGATTATGAATAGGGTGGTTTTCTTAATTTCTGTGTTACTTTGCTGTTAGTGTATAGAAACATAAGATTCCTATATATTAATTTTATAACCTTAAACTTTACTGAATGAATCGATGAGTTCTAGTACTTTTTGGTGGCATATTTAGCATTTTTTATGTATAGTATCTGCAGACAGCAACAGTTTTACTTCTTCCTTTCAAACTGATTCCTTTTATTTCCTTTTCTTGTCTGATTGCTTGGCTAGAACTTCCATTACTACGTTGAATAAAAGTGACAAGAGTAAGCATCCTTGTTTTATTCCTGTTCTTAGAGGAAGTGCTTTCAGCTTTTCACCACCGAGTAGGATATTAGCTATGGGTCTGTCATATATGGCCTGTATTATATGGAGGTATATTCCCTCTATACTCACTTTGTTGAGAGTGTTTATCATAAATGGATGTTGAACTATGTCAATCACTTTTCCAGCATCTATTAAGATGGTCACATGATTTTCATTCTTCCATTTGTTATTGTGGTGTGTCATGTTGATTGATTTGTGGTTACTGAACCATCCTTGCATTCCTGTGATAAGTTTCATTTGATCAGGTTGTATGATATTTTTAAGGCATTGTTGGATATGATTTGCTACTATTTTGCAGAGGATCTTTGCATCTATGTTCACCAGTGACACTGATCTATAATATCCCCCTTTTGTGCTATCTTTGGTTTTGCCATCAAGTTAATGCTGGCCCCAAAGAATGTGCTTGGATGCATTCCTTCCTCTGCAATATTCTGGAATAATTTGAGAAATACAGATGTTGATTTTTCTCTAAATGTTTGTTAGAATTCACCTGTGAAGCCATATAGTTCTGGACTTTTGTCTGTTGGTAGTTTCTTTAATTACTGGTAATTGATTTGTTCATAATTTATATTTTTTCCTGATTCAGTCTTGGGAGATTGTACATTTCTAGAAATTGGCCCATTTCTTCTAGGTTGTCCTTTTTATTGGCAAAAAAATTGTTCATTAATAATACCTCATGGCCTTTTTTGGCTTCCCAGGTGGCATTAGTAGTAGAGAACCTGCCTGCCAATGCAGGAGACAAGAAATGTGGGTTTGATTCCTGGGTCAGAAAGATCCCCTGGAGGAGGAAACAGTAAACCACTCCAGCATTCTTGCCTGGAGAATCCCATGGACAGAGGAGCCTGGCAGTCTACAATCCATAAGGTCACAAAGAATGGGAGACAACTGAAGCAACTTAGCATGCAAAGTCCTTCATATCTCTCTGGTGTCAGTTGTAACTTCTTTTTCATTTCTGATTTTACTGATTTGGGCTCTCTTTTTTCTTGATGAGCCCGGTTAAAGGATCATCAATTTTGTTTATCTTTTCAGAAAACTGGCTCTTTTACATTGATCTTTTCTATTGTGTTTTTAGTCTCTATGCTATTTATTTCTGTAAATCACAGGAATAAATTCCATGGACTATGCATTCCATGGAATTCTCCAAGCCAGAATAATGGAGTAGGTCACCTTTGCCTTATCCAGGGGATCTTTCCCACCCAGGGATTGAACCCAGGTCTCCCACACTGCAGGCAGATTCTTTACCAGCTGAGCCACAAGGGAAGCCCAAGAATACTGGAGTGGGTAGTCTATCCCTTCTCCAGGGGATCTTCCCAACCCAGGAATCAAACCAGGGTCAACTGCATTGCAGGCAGATTCTTTTTACCAACTGAGCTATCAGGAAAGCCCTAAAGGATCATCAATTTTGTTTCTCTTTTCAAAAAACTAGCTCTTTTAAATTGATCTTTTCTATCGTGTTTTCAGTCTCTATGTGATTTATTTCTGCTCTCATTTTTGTGATTTCTTTCCTTCTACTTAATTTGCTCTTTGTGCTTTCTCTAGTTACTTTAGGAGCAAGGTTAGGTTGTTTATTTGAGATCTTTGCTGTTTCTTAAAGTAGGGTTATATTGCCTTAAACTTCCCCCTTAAAATTGCTTCTGCTGCATCCCATAGATTTGGGATCATTGTGTTTTCATTTTCATTTGTCTCCGGGTATTTTTTTTAATTTCTTCTTTAATTTCTTCAGTGACTCATTGGTTATTTAGTAGCGTATTATTCAGCCTCCAAGTTGTGTTTTTACAGTATTTTTCTTATAGTTAATGTCTAGTCTCATAGCACTGTGGTCAGAAAAGATGACTAATGTTATTTCAATCTTGAATTTACTGCCTATTTGGTGTCCTAGCATGCAATCTATTCTAGAGCATGCTCCATGGGCACTTGAAAAGGATGCGGTTTCTGCTGCTTTGTGACGGAACGTCCTATCTATCTATCAAGTTCATCTAGTCTAATGTGTCATTTAAGGCCAGTGTTTCCTCATTGTTCTTCTGTCTCAATGACCCATGCACTGATGTGAATGGGATATTGAAGTCCCCCACTATTACTTTGTTGCTGTCAATTTCTTCTACAATGTCTATTAAAATTTGCCTTAGGTACTTAGGTGCTCCTATGTTGGGTGCATATATATTTTAAATTATTATATCTTCTTGTTTAATTGATCCATTTATCTTTATGTAGTGTCTCTCTTTGTTTCTTGCTATATTATTTGTTTTAAAGTCTATTTTTCTGGTATAGTATTGCTACCCCAGCTTTCTTTTTGTTTCTGTTTCCATAGAATATCTTTTTCCATGCCCTCACTTTCAGTCTGTATGTGTCTTTAGATAAAAAATTAGTCTTTTATAGGCAGTATGTGTGTGTGTGTGTATGTCTTATTTCTGTACCCATTCAGTTCACTTCAGTTCGCTCAGTCGTGTCCAACTCTGCGAACCCATGAATCACAGCAGGCCAGGCCTCCCTGTCCATCACCATCTCCCAGAGTTCACTCAGACTCACGTCCATGGAGTCAGTGATGCCATCCAGCCATCTCATCCTCTGTCGTCCCCTTCTCCTCTTGCCCCCAATCCCTCCCAGCATCAGAGTCTTTTCCAATGAGTCAACTCTTCGCATGAGGTGGCCAAAGTACTGGAGTTTCAGCTTTAGCATCATTCCTTCCAAAGAAATCCCAGGGCTGATCTCCTTCAGAATGGACTGGTTGGATCTCCTTGCAGTCCAAGGGACTCTCAAGAGTCTTCTCCAACACCACAGTTCGAAAGCATCAATTCTTCAGCGCTCAGCTTT
>NW_011494950.1:2793617-2798547 GCF_000754665.1 Bison bison bison | reverse complement strand
ATATGCTATCTAGGTTGGTCATAACTTTCCTTCCAAGGAGTAAGCATCTTTTAATTTCATGGCTGCAATCACCATCTGCAGTGATTTGGGAGCCCAAAATAAATAAAGTCTGACACTGTTTCCACTGTTTCCCCATCTATTTCCCATGAGGTGATGGGACTGGATGCCATGATCTTCGTTTTCTGAATGTTGAGCTTTAAGCCAACTTTTTCACTCTCCACTTTCACTTTCATCAAGAGGCTTTTGAGTTCCTCTTCACTTTCTGCCATAAGGGTGGTGTCATCTGCATATCTGAGGTTATTGATATTTCTCCTGGCAATCCTGATTCCAGCTTGTGCTTCTTCCAGCCCAGCGTTTCTCATGATATACTCTGCATATAAGTTAAATAAGCAGGGTGACAATATACAGCCTTGATGTACTCCTTTTCCTATTTGGAACTAGTCTGTTGTTCCATGTCCAGTTCTAACTGTTGCTTCCTGACCTGCATATAGGTTTCTCAAGAGGTGGCTCAGGTGGTCTGGTATTCCCATCTCTTTCAGAATTTTCCACAGTTTATTGTGATCCACACATAGGTATGTACTTATTACTATTTTGTTCATTCTTTGGGGGGTTGTTTTCTGGTTATTTTGATTTTTTCATCATCATTTTAGATTAACTAAAGTTTTAAGTGAATATGTCTACAGTAATTTAAAAACACACACACACACACCATGGTGAGACTTTAAAAAAGGAAAGACAAAAATGTTCTGAGTTGCAGTATTTCTTACTAGGGTTTGTCTAGACTATGAGCAAAGTAAATTGGAGACCTCTAATTCAAAGAACAGGAAAAAAAGAAATTCTGCACTGCTTATAAAAATAGCATCACATTGGTATACTTTAAAAACAGATGTTTTACTTGTTTATGGTGATTTAAGTACCCCTTCCTATATTCCTTTGGAATAACTCTTACCCTGGGATAAGTCACCTTCTCACTGATAAACCTCAGCACTCTGACTCTCTGTGTTTTCTCAGGGCCTCAGCCTGGGTGGCCAGGGAGCAGCACAACCACTAGATCCAATCTAGAGTAGGAGCTGAGGCAATACCAAACTATGAGTGAAAATTTAAGAGTCCCATTATTTCAGTTCAGAAGTGCTTTGAGAAAATCCCAAGAGAAGGAGTATTAGTGAACTTCCCATTGGGGTTGATGCCATGGAGCTCCACATTTTCTACCAGTACAGTATGAAAGGAGTGAAGCTCAATCCTGAGAGAATGCACCAGAGATGTGACATACAAGAGAAAAAATCTAGATCTCAGCTCCAGTAGCCCTGGGATATCTTCTGTAACCAGGCTCTGTGCTAGGTGCTGAGGAGAGATAGAAAAATTATGAATGGTGGTATGGGTTCCCAGAGCCTCAAGTTTACCATCTGAAATGTTTCATAAGATTTTCTTATATGTTTGCACTTAGAGGTTTTACAGTTTTAGCTCTTATATTTAGGTCTATGACCCATTTTGAGCTAATTCGTGTACATGATGTGAGATAATGGTAGAGGTTTATATCTCTGTACACATCTATCCAATTGCTCCAGCACCATTTGTTGAAATGATCATTCTTTCCCCCACTGTATTATTTTGATATCTTTTCTGAAAATTAATTGGCCACATATGCATGCGTCTTTTTGTGGACTTTTTATTCTGTTCCATTGATTTATTGGTCTGTTTTTACACCAGTAATATATTGTATTGTCCTGGTTACTAGTGCTTTATCATAAGTTTCAAAATTAGATAGTGCTAGTCTTCCAGCTTTGTTCCTTTTTAAAATATTTTTGATTTTTCTAGATTCTTTGAATTTCCACATAAAGTGTAGAATCAATCTCTCCAAAACAAAACAAAAAGACTACAGATATTTTAACTGGGTTTGTATTAACTTTATAAATCAATTTGGGGCAAATTAACATCTTAATAATATTTACTATTCCCATTCATGAATATACAAAATTCCTTTTTTCCCTCATGCCTGTGTTATCAATCTTTCTAAGTATTTTTCTTGGAATTTTTTAGAATCAGTATCTCTGAAAGACTCTGTTTATCAGCATTCAGTATTGAGGATATAAATGATGTCTAATAAATGTCAAAAGTTAGTAATACTACCCAGTAAATTACATGAATACATACAATTACAACAAATAATAGAAAACCTGTTTTCCATCTAATTCTGCTAATATGCTTTTTTACTAATAGACTTTCTTCAATCATTATGCTCTTTGGTCTCTATAGTTTCACTTTTACTTAAAGGACATTAACCTTCACTTTCAGTCTTTCAGTCGCTGAACGAGTAGATCCTCAACTCTGATGCAAATTGTTTACAAAGTTTAATCCTTGAGTAGCATAAAATTGTGAAATCTCAAGACTTCATTCTAGATTCTTTCTAATAGAAATAAGAAAGGACTACATCTCTTTAAATGTATAAGTATGACATATGAGTAGGATTAAACTTCAACAAACCCAAACAGAAAAGACCTAACAATCAGAAAGGATGCCCTCCAAAAACAAACCATAGCGTAATTTTTTTTTTTTGCAAACCAACTGAATCTAAGCCCTGTTCGAGACATAAAAACAAATTTCTCTGTGTAACTTTAAGTGTCTCATAGGAAGACGGCAAAAATTCAGTGAAATTTTAATGTAGGCACAAGTAGCCTTCAAATGCCCACTTTTATGTCCTGAATCCTGAGTAGCCTCAGGCAGTTCCTCCTGTTTCCTAGAGAAGCAGTGTATTTTCCTCACACCTAGAACCATTCCATGCTTCTGATAGTTTCCTCTAATAAAATTTTAGAATTATAGGTTATTAGTGCTGCTGCTGCTGCTAAGTCGCTTCAGTCGTGTCCGACTCTGTGCGACCCCATAGACGGCAGCCCACCAGGCTCCCCCGTCCCTGGGATTCTCCAGGCAAGAACACTGGAGTGGGTTGCCATTTCCTTCTCCAATGCATGAAAGTGAAAAATGAAAGTGAAGTCGCTCAGTCGTGTCCGACTCTTAGTGACCCCATGGACTGCAGCCCACCAGGCTCCTCCATCCATGGGGTTTTCCAGGCAAGAGTACTGGAGTAGGGTGCCATCGCCTTCTCCTTATTAGTGCTAGAGAGATCTTAAAACTCATGTAACCCAATCCCCTTGCTTCACAACTGGGAAAACAGAGGCCTAGGAATATAAAATTATATATAGTTATATAATTTTCTGCTAATGCAGAAACTGAACTAGAATTCAAGCTTTCTACCACTTAACTTCAGAGCTGTCATACAATACTATGTCACAGAAATTAGTTTAAACTGCTATGTTAGGGTACTAATTATCCCAAGATAGTTCCATTTATGTTCTTCTTTTTAATTAAGGAAGTAATATACAAAAATTAGTTTTTTTTAATTGCAGATAATGTACAAGTCTCACTTGCTCCTACAAAATCCCCCTCCCACTTCCTAATGCACTTTTCTGTTTCTTCCTGATGTACTTTTAATTCTCAAAATGATCTATATCTTATTTTACTTTGTATTTACATACAAATATTTCTACATATAATTTTATCTTTAAGGTGATTTTTAAGCAAATATTAGAATTACATCTTGCTGGCAATTTGGTTTGTCTATATCTTGACTTACCATAAAGGAGATCTAACACATAATATTCCACATTGTGCCAAATGTTCTGTTATCCACTCAACATCATAGCTTCCTCCTCTAAGTTCTTATCATCACAAGGGAAAAGCTCAAAAATAAATTTCCCAAAATCCCTTTAAATTATGGTTATGGGTTAAATACTATTAGCAAGGGTAACTAAGAAAGCAACAGAGGAGAGCCAATATTTTCTAGCAATCGTTGCAGACAGGTATGTGGACAAATGGAAAAAGATGGACGTTCACAGCAGTTTCTAAAAAGCTCCTGAAAATCACCTGCTGTCTGTGGGGGAAGGAAAGGGTGGGCTGAATGTGTGTGAAATAGATAGCTAGTGGGAAGTTACTGTGTAACACAGGGAGCTCAGTCCAGTGCCTGTAACAACCTAGAGAAGTGAGATGGGGGTAGGGGGGGCAGGTTCCAGAGCAAGGGGATATATGTATACTTAAGACTTATTCACGTTGTTGTACAGCAGAAACCAACACAACATCGTAAAGCAATTTGTTGTTCCATCGCCAAGTCGTGTCCAACTCTCTGAATCCATGGTCACGCCGAGCTTCCCTGTCCTTCACTATCTCCCGGAATTTGCTCAAACTCATGTCCATTA
This sequence comes from Bison bison bison, assembly GCF_000754665.1. Taxonomy (NCBI): domain Eukaryota; kingdom Metazoa; phylum Chordata; class Mammalia; order Artiodactyla; family Bovidae; genus Bison; species Bison bison. The sequence goes on along the minus strand of NW_011494950.1, from coordinate 2,794,300 downwards.
AGTCAGTGATGCCAGCCAACCATCTCATTCTCTGCCGCCCCCTTTTCCGGTCCTCAATCTTTCCCAGCATCAGGGTCTTTTCCAAAAGAATCGGTTCTTCTTATCAGGTGGCCAAAGTACTGGAGCTTCAGCAAAGCAATTATCCTCCAATTAAAAATATTATCTTCCAATTAAAAAATAGTTTTTTTAAAAAGAGGAACAGGGGGAAAAAATCACCTGCTGTCCAACTTTAAAAAGCCTCACAAAATGGCTTCACTGGGGAAGTCTACCAAACACACAAAGAAAAACCTATACCAATCCTTCTCAAACTCTTCCAAAAGACTGAAGAGGAAAGAACACTTCCAAAGCCATTCTATTAATTAATCTTCAACAAAGGAGGCAAGACTATACCATGGAGAAAAGATAGTCTCCAAGTGGTAATGGGAAAGTTGGACAGCTGCGTGTAAATCAAAGAAGTTATAACACTCTCTCATACCCTACAAAAAATGACTTAAAGATTTAAATATAAGACAGGACATTTTTGCTCTTGGACTGGAAGAATTAACATTGCTAAAACGGCCATACTACCCAAAGTAACCTACAGACTTAATGCTGCTGCTGCTGCTCCTAAGTTGCTTCAGTCGTGTCCGACTCTGTGCGACCCCATAGACAGCAGCCCACGAGGCTCCCCCATCCCTGGGATT
>NW_011494950.1:2792500-2793517 GCF_000754665.1 Bison bison bison | reverse complement strand
AGACGGCAGCCCACGAGGCTCCCCCGTCCCTGGGATTCTCCAGGCAAGAACACTGGAGTGGGTTGCCATTTCCTTCTCCAATGCATGAAAGTGAAAAGTGAAAGTAAAGTCGCTCAGTCATGCCTGACTCTTAGCGACCCCATGGACTGCAGCCTGCCAGGCTCCTCCGCCCATGGGATTTTCCAGGCAAGAGTACTGGAGTGGGTTGCCATTGCCTTCTCCAACAGACTTAATGCAATCTCTATCAAGTTATTAATGGTATTTTTCACAGAACTAGAACAAATAATCCTAAAATTTATACGGGCCCATATCAGACCCAGAATTACCAAAGCTGGAAGCATAGCCCTCCTTGACTTTAGACAATACTACAAGCTACAGTAATTAAAACAGAGTGATGCTGGCACAAAAACAGACATATTGATCAGTGGAACAGAATAGAGAATCCAGGGGAGAAAAAAACACCCACATACCTAGAGTCAAATAATCTTCAACAAAGGAGGCAAGACTACACAATGGAGAAAAGATAGTCTCCAAGTGGTAATGGGAACGTTGGACAGCTGCATGTAAATCATCGAAGTTATAACACTCTCTCATACCATACACAAAAATAAACTCAAAATGACTTAAAGATTTTTTAAATTATTTATTTATTTAATTTTAATTGGAGGCTAATTACTTTACAATATTGTAGTGGTTTCTGCCATACATTCACATGAATCAGCCACAGGTGTACATGTGTTCCCCATCCTGAACCCCCCTCCCTCCTCCCTCCCCATCCCATCCCTCAGGGTCATCCCAGTGAACCAGCCCTGAGCACCCTGTCTCATGCCTCGAACCTGGCTGCTGCTGCTGCTAAGTCGCTTCAGTCATGCCCGACTCTGTGTGACTCCATAGACGGCAGCTTACCAGGCTCCTCCATCCCTGGGATTCTCCAGGCAAGAACACTGGAGTGGGTTGCCATTTCCTTCTCCAATGCATGAAAGTGAAAAGTGAAAGTGAAGTCATTCAGTCGTGTCC
>NW_011494950.1:2756023-2792400 GCF_000754665.1 Bison bison bison | reverse complement strand
AGACGGCAGCTTACCAGGCTCCTCCATCCCTGGGATTCTCCAGGCAAGAACACTGGAGTGGGTTGCCATTTGGGCTTCCCTGGTGGCTCAGAGGTTAAAGCATCTGCCTGGAATGTGAGAGACCAGGGTTCGATCCTTGGGTGGGGAAGACCCCTAGAGAAGAGTCTGATTTGACTGAGTGACTTCACTTTCACTTTTCACTTTCATGATTGGAGAAAATGAATCCCTCCATGGGATTCTCCAGGCAAGAGTACTGGAGTGGGTCACCATTGCCTTCTCCCATCAAACCTAGACTGGCCATCTATTTCACATATGATAACATACATGTTTCACTGCTATTCTCTCAAATCATCCCACCCTCGCCTTCTCCCACAGAGTCCAAAAGACTGTTCTTTACATCTGTGTCTCTTGCTGTATCACATATACATCATCGTTACCATCTTTCTAAATTCCATATATATGCGTTAATATACTGTATTTGTGTTTTTCTTTCTGACTTACTTCATGACTTAAAGATTTAAATACAAGACAGGACACCATAAAACTCCTAGAAGAGAACATAGGCAACATGTTCTCTGACATGAATTATAACAATGTTTTCTTAGGTCAGTCTCCCAAGGCAATAGAAAAAAAATGTAAAATGAACAAATGGGACCCGATCAAACTTACAAGCTTATGCACAGCAAAGGAAACCATAAACAATGAAAAAACAACCTACACACTAGGAGCAAATATTCACAAACAATGCAACTGACATGGGCTTAACTTCCAAAATACACAAACAGTTTATAAAACTCAATAATAAAACAATAAACAACCCAATCAAAAAATGGACAGAAGGCCTAAATAGATATTTCCCCAAAGAAGATATAAAGATGGAAAATAATAACATGAAAAGATGCATAACATTACTTATTATTAGAGAAATGTAAATCAAACCTACGATGAGGTATCACCTCACACCAGTCAAAAGGACCATCATCAAAAAATCTTCAAACAATAAATACTGGAGAGGATGTGGAGAAAAGGCAACCCTCTTGCACTGTTAGTGGGAATATAATATACAGCCACTTTGGAGAACAACATAAAAATTCCTTTAAAAAGACATACATGGCTAACAAATACATGAAAAGATGCTCAACATCACTCATTATCAGAGAAATGCAAATCAAAACCACAATGAGGTACCATTTCACGACAGTCAGAATGGCTGCTATCAAAAAGTCTACAAACAATAAATGCTGGAGAAGGTGTGGAGAAAAGGGAATCCTCTTACACTGTTGGTGGGAATGCAAACTAGCACAGCCACTATGGAGAACAGTGTGGAGATTCCTTAAAAAACTGGAAATAGAACTGCCATACGACCCAGCAATCCCACTGCTAGGCATACACACTGAAGAAACCAGAATTGAAAGAGACATGTGTACCCCAATGTTCATCACAGCACTGTTTACAACAGCTAGAACAAGGAAGCAACCTAGATGTCCACTGGCAGACATCAGTGGATAAGAAAACTGTGGCACATATACACAATGGAATATTACTCAGCCATTAAAAAGAATGCATTTGAATCAGTTCTAATGAAGTGGATGAAACTGGAGCCTATTATACAGAGTGAAGTAAGTTGGAAAGAAAAACACCAAAACAGTGCATTAATGCATATATATGGAATTTAGAAAGATGGTAACAATGACCCTATATGCGAGACAGCAAAAGAGAAAGCAAGAGAGACAGTCAAAAGAGACTTTTGGACTCTATGGGAGAAAGCAAGGGTGGGATGATTTGAGAGAATAGCACTGAAACATGTATATTACCATATATGAAATAGATCACCAGTCCAGGTTTGATGCATAAGACAGGGCACTCAGAGCCAGTGCACTGGGATGACCCTGAGGGATGGGATGGGGAAGGAGGTGGGTGGGGGGTTCAGGATGGAGGACACGTGTACACCCGTGGCTGATTTGTGTCAATGTATGGCAAAAACCACTACAATATTGTAAAGTAATTAGCCTCCAATTAAAATAAATTAATTTTTTAAAAGATAAATTAAAAAAAATTAGGAAGAAATCTATCATTGACACCGCAATGCTACTAATGGGCATATACCTTGAGAAAACCATAATTCAGAAAGACCTATGTGTACTGCAATGTTCTTTCCAGCACTATTTACATTAGATAGCTACTGGTAAGTTGCTATACAACACAGGGGGTTCAACCTGGTGCTCTGTGACAAACTAGAGGAATAGGGTGAGGTGGAGTGGGGAAAGGAGGTTCAAGAGGGAGGGGACATATGTATACTTAATGTCTTATTTACATAGTTGTATGGCAGAAACCAATATCACACCGTAAAGCAATTATCCTCCAACTAAAAATAAATTTAAAAATGGACAATTAATAAAACACAGTCTACAAATACCAAAGGCTAGAGAGGTTGTGGAGAAAAGGAACCCTCCTGGTGGGAATGTAAATTCCTGCAGTCGCAATGGAAAACAGCATGCTGCTGCTGCTGCTGCTAAGTCATTTCAGTCGTGTCTGACTCTGTGCAACCCCAGAGACTGCAGCCCATCAGGCTACCCCGTCCCTGGGATTCTCCAGGCAAGAACACTGGAGTGGGTTGCCATTTCCTTCTCCAATGCATGAAAGTGAAAAGTGAAAGTGAAGTCATTCAGTCGTGTCCGACTCCTAGCGACCCCATGGACCACAGTCTACCAGGCTCCTCCGTCCATGGGATTTGCCAGGCAAGAGTACTGGAGTAGGGTGCCATTGCCTTCTCCAATAATGGAATACTACTTAGCCACAAAAAAAGAATAAAATAATGCCATTTAAAGCAACAAGGATGGATCTAAATATTATTATACTGAGTGAAGTATTCAGAGAGAGAAAGATAAATACCATATGATATCAGTTACATCTGGAATCTAAATGATACAAATAAAGTTATTTATAAAACAGAAACAGACTCACAGACATAAAAAGTGAATTTGCAGTTACCAAACGGGAAAAAGGTAGGAGACGGATAAGTCAGGAATTTGCAATTAGCAGATACAAACTATTATATATAAAATAGATAAACAACAAGGTCTTATTGTAGAGCACAGGAAATTATATTCAATACTCTGTTATAAACTATGATAGAAAAAAACATGAAAAAGAACATATATACGTATAACTGAATCACTTTGCTGTACACCGGAAACTAATACAACATTGTAAACCAACTACACTTTAAAGATTTTTCAAAGTATCTTATATTGGGGCGTTAAAATCTAACACTAAAGAAAAAAAAGGTTCATGAAGATCAAGGATATTAATGAAGGCTTATTTGAAGAACAGAATTTCCTAGGATTTCTCTAGACACAGGTTTCCTTCCTGGATCAGTAGGGCCATCATCTCCCGTGTCTTATTGTCAAGCTGTACATCTCACTTTTTATTTTCTTTCAAACAAATAAATGAAAAGTTTGTTTTCATTCCGAGTCCTTTTAGTTAATCCAGAAGCAGCACTATAAACTGCATTCTGATATTTTCTTAGGGATACTGCTGAGGACATTGCTAATTCCTTTCAGAGCTAATTGTCAAAAGAAACATCTGTCCATATAAGAAAATGATGTATTAATCATTTAACTAATCACTTTGGTTGACAAGAAAGTCAGAGTTAACTTACACTCAATTTTCAAAAACTGTGTAGGACATAATGGCTTATATGTTGTATGTTTTTAAAGACAACATATTTTTCACCTCATATATAGCATAATGTATTTACCTATTCTCTTGTTGGATATTTGGTTCAGTTCAGTGCACTCACATCCTACTCTTTGCAACCCCACGACTGCGGCACTCCAGGCCTCCCTGTCCATCACCAACTCCTGGGGTTTACTCACACTCATGTCCATGGAGTGGGTGATGCCATCCAACCATTTCACCCTCTATCGTCCCCTTCTCCTCCTCCCTTCAATCTTTCCCAGCATCAAGGTTTCCAATGAGTCAGTTCTTCGCAGCAGGTGGCCAAAGTATTGGAGCTTCAGCTTTAGCATCAGTCCTTCCAATGAATATTCAGGACTGATTTCCTTTAGGATAGACTGGTTGGATCTCCTTGCAGTCCAAGGGACTCTCAAGAGTCTTCTCCAACACCACAGTTCAAAAGCATCAATTCTACGGTACTTTGGATATTTCACTTCTTTCCAATTTCCTATTTAATAAATTAGACTGAAATTCAAACATAATTTATAAATTTTTACAAGCTACTGTAGAATTTTTCTTAGGATAGATCACTGCAAGAGGCATTATTAAAGGACATACACATATATAGAGGGGATGTTTTATTTCCATTACATTTGGTAGGGGATGGAGGGGTTGAGTTAGTCCTGTTTAGTCACACCCCAGTATAGATGCAGATTCCCCTTGTCCCACCATCACCCCTCAGGTGCTGAGGGCCCACCTTCTTTCTCAGGGCATCTAAGAGTATTCCAAGTCACTGAAAAGAGGGGTCTCTTTGCCTATAGTCAATAGGAATTGAGCATAATCTTTCTGAATGATCACTGGGAGATAATTAGCTACTGAATCTGGAAGGCTTCCACCAATGTCCATATGAAGGGCATCTAAGTAGGTCCTCAAAGCAGGCTGTGTGTAATATTCAGTGACAGGGAAACAAAATGGTCCACAGACACTGGTTTTGCTCCCAAGTTACTCCCTGGTGCTAGCAATGTATGCATTCAATCTAGGGTAAACAGGAGCTGACTCTATTCGTACCCACAAAACCTCAGCAGGTCCTAGTGACCCTCTAACTTGCTATATGCATCTAGTGTTGTATAAATTCTTTTTAAATAGCATTTATTTATTCAATTTTGGCTGTGCTGGGTCTCTCTTGCTGCACAGGCTTTTCTCTAGTTGTGGCCAGCAGGGGTACCAGCTGTGGTATGTGGGCACTGAAGTGGCTTCTCATGTTGCAGAGCACAAGCCCTAGGCACATGGGTTTCAGTAGTTGCAGCTCCCAGGCTCTAGAACACAGGCTCCACAGTTATGGCACACTGGATTAGCTGCTCTACAGCATGTGGGATCTTTCCAGATCAGGAAATCTGAACCCTTGTCTCTTGCATTGGCCGGTGGATTCTTTACCACTGAGCCACCAGGGAAGCCCTATAAATTTTTACAAGGCGTCAAACCTTATGCAATGCTTTGAGCTACAAACAAGTAAATAAGAAAAATTACGTACTGTGGAGTAGAAATTGGCAAACTACAGCTCACGGGCCAAATCTGGTCTGCAGCTTATTTTTGTAAATAAAATTTTCTTGGAACACAGTTATGTTCATCCATTTATGTGCTATGACAGCTTTCTGCTGCAACTGCAGAGTTGAGCAGTTGTAATTGAAACCTTAAAAACATTTACTATCTGGCCCTTTACAGAAAAAGGTCTCTAAGTCCTGCTCTAGAATCTACAACTGAGCTAGCTACTGTATTTACATATGCCCCTACTCATCTGTTGAGCCTGCTCAGCACCACATAACTTTCTCACTCCACTTATGAATGTCCTGCACTATATTACTGCATTGTTAATACTGCAGCTGGCCTCCTTAACTTCAGTCCGTCTCATCTACTTGTCATAATTTTTAAATTTCACTCATCTCCTCCCACTCAATTTTGGTTCATAACTTAATATGTACATATTATGACTGAGCTACTGAACTGAACTGATGTTTCAGTCACTTAATAATGAATATGCTAAGTGGCATTTTTCTCTTTGCAAATGATGGACTTGAGTATTTTCAAATGCTTCGTGATCAGCGCTATTGATATTTCTTTTTCTCTTATTCCTGGTAAATATTATGCTGTGTCTGTGTGGTCACAATCATTTCCATCACAAAAGGCTCCAAACCCAGGATTACCTCATCCCAGTAGAAACAAAGGGGAAAAGGAAGGAGGCTGAAGGGAAAACTAAAGTAAAACCATTTTCAGTGATATCAAAGGGACTTAGAGATAATAAAGTGTACTTCTTACAAATAAATGTGCCCTTCTTTCAAAAAGCTTTTGTGGCATAGAAAACTATCTTTAGAGTATTAGAAATTGGCATTAGATAGAAAGGAAGATAGAAAGGATCATTACAATTAAAAATCAATTAAAACTTAAAATATTTGCCTAAATCAAATTAAATGACACACAAGAAAACACATGGCTATTTCAGAACTATATATAAAATTCCAAGATACTCTAGACTCCTAGTTAAATAGCTAGTTAGTTAATCACTGTTTCCAACTGACGTAACAAGGATGTACTTGCGTGTATTATTTACAAGACCAAATACATGATTAAGAAAAAGACACAGTTTAAAACACCCACTTTTAATGTTTTTGTTATACAAGTGGACCCAGATTTGTGATTAAAACTCGTCAGAGAAGAATGTGAAAAAGTGGTATGAATCATTACTGATTTCCTGCCTTGCCCCTCTCCAAAGAACCTCATCCTTTTCCTCAACTAAAAACACAGAAAGCACTGACAGTTCTAAAACCACTTAGAAAGAAATTTGTTTAAAAAAAATTTTTTTTTTAATCTCTAATACAAAACCTTCTTACCTAACTGCTCATATGTCACTTAAGTCCTTCCTGGAGTTACAAAAGTGATTCATAGTTTAATATAGTTGTAGATAATTTTAGAAAGAGCCTCTTTTGTTTAAATGAATGTGAAACCTTCTGCCAAGCTTCGGAAACTGCTGCTTTCATTGGCACGCTGACTATTAAAAGGTGAGATAGCCCTTGGTAGTTTTACCTAGTGTCTTCCATGGGAAAAGAAAAAAGAAGGCCTAAATGGTTTCCAGGGAATATTTTTACCTCTAATACTATGATTACACTGTTTGATGAAATCCAAGTAAAAGTCAATTTTTAAAACTTCACATAGTGTTGAAAGATAGATCCATTTTCAAGTTTTCGTATTTAGGAGTCCTTCCCAAACTAATGTCCATCATTTAGCCTTTCTTTTTTTTTTCCTTCCATGTACTGTGGGAATTGAGTGTTAAATTCATTTTCTCCTCCCCCACCACCATTCCCAGCACCAGCTCTACAAAGTGTAAAACTGTGTCTGACCTGTCTGATGTTCCCTTTCAATATCTCCCTCCTTAACTTTGCTCAAAATTTTCTTCCAGGAATCCAGCACCATACACTGGGCTCTGTATTAGTTACAAATTACCCCACAATTTAGTGGTTTAAAACAGTAAGTATTTATTATCACGTAGTTTCTGTATCCCAGGAATTTTAATGTGCATTAACCAGGTAGTTCTGCCTTCAGGTCTCTTGTGACACTGGAGTCAAATAGTCAAAGGCTTCATTCGGGCTGGAGAATTTACTTCCAACATACCTCAGGCATATACCCACTAATTTGTGCTGATTGTTAGCAGAAGGCCTGAGATCTTCACCAAAAGAAATTCTCTAAAAAGCTGCTCGAATATCTTCAAACCATGACAGCTGACTTTCCCCAGAATGACTGACTTAAGAGTGAGTAATGTATTGATGCTTTTGAACTGTGGTGTTGGAGAAGATTCTTGAGAGTCCCTTGGACTGCAAGGAGATCCAACCAGTCCATTCTGAAGGAGATCAGCCCTGGGATTTCTTTGGAAGGAATGATGCTAAAGCTGAAACTCCAGTACTTTGGCCACCTCATGCGAAGAGTTGACTCATTGGAAAAGACTCTGATGCTGGGAGGGACTGGGGGCAGGAGGAGAATGGGATGACAGAGGATGAGATGGCTGGATGGCATGACCGACTCGATGGACGTGAGTCTGAGTGAACTCCGGGAGTTGGTGATGGACAGGGAGGCCTGGCGTGCTGCGATTCATGGGGTCGCAAAGAGTCAGACATAACTGAGCGACTGAACTGAACTGAACTGAATGCAGGTCTGGTGGTTAAAATACTGCACTCCCAATGCAGGGGGCCCAGGTTTGATTCCTAGTCAAGGAACTAGATTCCTACATGCCGCAACTGAAGATGGAAGATCCCGTGTTCCACAACCAGTGCAGCCAAATAAATAACAGTTTTTAAAGAAGTGAGTAATGCAGAAGTCTCAGTGGGACCAGGCTTTGAGAATTATTTTCATAATGTCCTATTAGTTACAAATTAACCCTCACTCAAAGTGCCACAAGGACTTCCCAGGTGGCTCAGTGGTAAAGAATCTACCCATCAAGCAAAAGACAAGGGTTCAATCCGTAGGTCAGGAAAATCCCCTGGAGAAGGAAATAGCAACCCACTCCAGTATCTTGCCTGGGAAATCCCATGAACAGAGGACCCAGGTGGGCTGCAGTCCATGGGGTCGTAAAGAGCTGGACATGACCTAATCACTAACCAGCAGCAGCAGTAGCAGCAAAGTGGTAGAAACCACACAACTGCAACTACCAGGAAACAAGAATCACTGGGGGCCTCTTGGAGGTTCCCACATACCCTAACTGCCCAAGGCCTCCCATCCTGGCCTGCCTGCCTGTCTGCATTTGTCCCAGCCATTCTCTCCAGATGGCCTCCCAACCAGAGCAAATTTTTAGTATGTTTATGATCCTACTTCTCTATTCTTTGCTAAGTATAGCTTTGCTGATCTGCTAAGTTAATTTTATTAATCTGTTTAGAGAATACTACAGGGGGAAAGTATTATTTCCAGTTCACACTCTCCTTCAGCAGAGGATAAAAGAGCCAAGTCCCTGATAAGCACTAACTCTGGTGGTGGAAACATCAGGTATACTACAGACAGATGGGGAAATGCTTTGTATTAAGTCCCGGAAAATCTCACCACGTAGGTATATACCTGATTCCTAAATCCAGTTTATAGGAACAATCTGCACAATAGGATAATTCTAGTCATAAATTTTCACTTCAGCTCTCTATTGGCTGAAATTAAATAGACCACGCTCTAATCCCTATGCACACTTGTGTATCCTCAGAGCCTGCCACAGAGTAAGCATTCAATAAATACTAGTTCAATAAAAGAAGGAAGGTCCAGGCAGATTTGATTTCTGAATAAATTATATAGCACTGATTAGGTACCCACCTCGGTGAAGGCAATGGCACCCCAGTCGAGTATTCTTGCCTGGAAAATCCCATGGACGGAGGAGCCTGGAAGGCTGCAGTCCATGGGGTCGCTGAGGATTGGACACGATTGAGCGACTTCACTTTCACTTTTCACTTTCATGCATCGGAGAAGGAAATGGCAACCCACTCCAGTGTTCTTGCCTGGAGAATCCCAGGGCGGGGGAGCCTGGTGGGCTGCCGTCTATGGGATCGCACAGAGTTGGACACGACTGAAGTGACTTAGCAGCAGCAGCAGGTACCCACCTGCTTTCTAGAAATTCAATAGGTACAACTTTAGTGAAGAAGATCAGAGAAAAAGAAAAAAACTTGTTCAACACACTTTATGTCAATGTATCACAGTCACTGTTAGAGGAGAACAATTAGAAACAGCTCTCTGAAAGCAAAAAAGCCAGATAGGGGATGACTTCATTGGAGTTATATATTTAAGACTCAAAATTAAAAACAGTAATTATGAGAGACTAACAATAGTAACTCCCACTTACTGAACATCCAACTTGAGCCATGTACTTTGCATACATAAGCCATACCTCCTTCAACAACCCTAAAGGACTGATACTAGGAACTTCATTCCAAAAGGAAAAAATAATAGGAAGCAAATGGCTAGAGACAGAGCTGAATTTCAAACCCAGGTCCGCCCAACTCCAAAGCACAAATGTTTTCTTCAGTGCCACGCTAATTAACTGGGTTGCTGCCTCTAATCAAGCCAGGCTCACAGGTTGTTACCAATGGAAACTGAAGTAGACCTTGGCTCCTCTGTCATCTGCCTGGGCTCATGTGTACCAGTGTTGTCAAACTGGCTCACTGCAATTGTGGGCTTGCCCAATAGGTAGGCCCGCCAGACACAGGCACTTTATAGGGTTCATCCCTGACTCTAAAACTTTATTGAGGAGTACAGAAAAAATATGACTGGGTTAAGGCTCGCCACAGCAGCAAAGCTTATAAACTGTGGTGCTGTGTATAAATTGGAGGAGGACAGAGAAGAGAAGAATACAATATTTACACTTCTTGAGAAACAGTAAGTTATTTATTCCTTGGTGGTATACAGATATACACAAATGATTGATTTTTCTGTATATCATTACTTTTTTATTATGTCTCAACATTCACCTCTGCATAAGTGTTCTAAGCTATAAGAAAGGATTTTAAGGAAAAACAGAAGAAAAGGAAATTATTTTCTAGGCTCACATATGGCCATCAAGCAAACAACCTCCAAAGAAAAAAATCATCTATAAACTACAGGTTTACAGTTTCAAAAATGTTGGGAACATAATGTGCTAAATTCTATCATCTGATTGCTCAGTGCTAAATAATACTAAAGTTCTTAAAAAAGGAAAAAAAGAAAAATGAAGAAGTTCTCATTAAAAGGATTATTCATAAACTTGTGAGCTATTTAATCCTCCATGACCAGCAGTAAGAAAGAGTAGCTTTTATTTCTTAAAATTTCATTTAAAAAACCTTGTGTTCTCATTCTCTTCTTTGCATGTCATTGAGAACTTATTTTAAAATTCAAGTTCTCTGGAATTTTAATAATTTCTGTATTTTCAGCTTTGTCCTGGCATTGTGCAGGATACAAAGAAGTATAAAACTAGTCTTTTCCTTTACAACAGCAGTTCTCAACTTTGAGCATGCAATCAAATCACCTGGAAGGCTTGTTAAAATATAACATCCTGGGACCCACACCTAGAATTTCTAATTCAACAGTCTTGGGGTAGGGCCTAAGAAATTAGAGGTCTGACAAATTCTCAGATGATATTGATACTACAGTCCAGGAACTATACTTGGAGAATCACCACTATAGAACCAAGTCTCTCTTCTAGATAAGGAGGCAAGACATAGACATGTATGAAGTGAAGTAATTCTATGCAGTAGCATCAGATCAGACACCAACACAAAAAGACAAGTGGCACAAGAAAGTGTGATGAACTCTAAGGATGGAGTAATAGCAGAGGCAAGAGTCATCAGAAAGGAGGTGAGACTAAGGTTGATTCTCATTAAATGAGCATAAGGAAGGGGATGAAGGACATCTCAGACCTACCTACAGATCTTGTGTTTCACAAAGCAACCAAGTCACTCTGAGAAGAGATTCTCTACTGGTCAATACAGGCCGATAGGTTTGAAAAATACGCTGGGCCAATGAATGCAGAGAAGTGTTGGAGTGGTTAAGTTGCTCGGTCGTGTTCGACTCTTAAGACCCCATGGACTATGGCCTGCCAGGCTCCTCTGTCCATGGGATTCTCCAGGGTTGCCATTTCCTTCTCCAGGGGATCTTCCTGACCCAGGAATTGAAGCTGGGCCTCCTGCTTTGCAGGCAGATTGTTTATCGACTGAGCTACAAGAGAAGAGAAGTGTTGAATGTGTACTAAAGGATTCACTGGCCTTAGGAACCACTGACAGTTTTCCAGCAGGAGAGTAAGGATTTTACTCAAGATTTAATGAGGATTTTGGTGAGGATTAAAAGGCAACAACATATACATCTGATTGGTGCCAGGAGAGACTAGACATAGGGAGGCACCAGCTAGATGGTAAATGCTGTGATCTAGGTCTGAGGTGATAAAAGCCTGAAAGGGTTGAAGCAACAGAAATCTAAGAGAAAGAGACAGATTGAAAGGGGTAGAGAATTTAGTAGCTTACCTGATACAAAGGCCAATGCAAATGAGAGAAGAGAGTCAAAGTTTACTGAGGTTATGAATCCTATGACTTGAAAGAAAACTATAACAAAATATTTCACCCTGTTGGGCAATACCCAAGTATTTCTGATGACAATATAATATCAGAAGGTACTGACATTTAGGGAGGAATGGGAGAGTCTATTTTGGCAAGTTTCAAACTTTCCCTCATCTTACAGGGTCAGGATTTCAAGTCTGAATCTCATTTGTGTCCAAACTCATTTAAACTCTTTAAAAAGTGATTTCCTGTTTTAAAGAGAAAAAATAAAATAAAATAAAAATATATATCTATTTCTTTTAAATTATTCAAAGGGTTTAAATACTTCTTAGACATCAAACAACCCTTAAGAAATAATATTTTGATGATTAATCAAAAACATATGGGTTAAATTTCCTTTCAAATACACATTGTGTTTGAAAAGTAAGGATAATACTACTTCATGAAATGAGTTTGCTCTTTTATCAAACCCACAATGGCTAAAAAACTCTTCAAACATTCGAATTCCAGCCAGATTTATCCTAGCCTTGTTTCTGTGTTATTGAATATCAGAACATTTTAGGCCATTTTACTTTTCTTAGTCAATGAAGTATGACATTGGTTTCCACAAGACATAATATTTATGGACTGCTTTGACATGTACATCTGCAAGATAGGTAATGCAGTCAAATCAGTTGAATGCTCCACTGAGAGCTTCCATACACATCCAAGAGTGCCCACTGCTGTCAGTAATCTATGATGGTGGTTTTCATATTTGGCAAGAGAGACTGTTCTTCCAAGTAAATCCTCCTCCCTAAGGAGTCATGTGGAAACTGACGAGCTTGCTAGCTGTGGCCCGTTCAGCACCCCCACCATCAACCTACACACACACACACATACACACACACACACACAGGCAAAATTGTATGGCTCTTGCATCTTCCTTATACATTATGACTTCCATTTAGCACAAACTCCATTACCCTCATCTCAGATTTTATCATTCCCCAAGACCCTATTACTTATCTTCCTATACTTCTAATTAATATTTCCCTGATTCCCACATTGTATTCCTTCAAAGCCCTACTCCTCTTCTGCAAAAACAGGTAATAACAGCCTATTCACTGGATAAATAAATTCACAATTTCTTCACACCTGAGGGGTAGGAAGAACCTCAGAGGTCACTTAGTTCAGCCCTCTTGTTATAAGCCAAGTGTAAGAGAGTTTCCCTATGAGACACAGCTGGTCAGTAGCCAAGTCAGGATTAGAGTGCAAGTCTCCTGATTTCCTTTCCATTTCCACCCCCCACCCAATACACCACGTTATCTCTTGGACACCTGCTTTTTACAAGTGACTGCATGACCCCTCAGTGACTGTCTATCTCTTTAAATCAAAAAAGAACCATTTCCCTGGCTGACTGCCTAGTCATTTGCTCTCAATTTTCTGTAACTATCCCAGCTAACATGGTCAGCCTTCCTAGAAGATGCTATCATCAGGGGAGATACTATTGGTAAAAAGGGCATTTCCAGGGTGCCTATATCATATTTCATTATTTAGTCGTGCTAACTCAACTCATGCCTAAAACCAGATCTGTTCCACACAACTACACTGAAGTTCAGGGCAGCAACTCCCACTTTTGCCCCCCTGGGAAATTTTGTCAATGTTTGAAGACATTTTCGGTTTTCCCAACTGTGGAATGCAAATGGCACCTAACAGGTGGAGGGCAAGGATGCTGCTAAATCTCCTACAAGGCATAGGACAGCCCCCTACAACAAAGAATTGTTCAGCCCCAAATGGTAATAGAGCCAAATTTGGGACCATTGTTTGAGGCTCTTGTAGAAATCATTACAAGAATTTCAGTACATTTCTAGGTTGTGAGTGATAACTCAACCCTCTTATCTCAGGGCATTCATTCAGCACCTACTCTGAGCCAGATATTGCACTAGGTACCGCTGCCAAATTTACATTAGAAACATAGAATGCTGCAGTCCTGTAAGGTTCTAGACTCAGTGAAAAACAGAGTCTTCACCCAGATATGTTCCTGAGCATGCCACATTACAGGCAAATAAAATGCCAAACCCTTCAGAAGGCATGATGTGCCTCACCTATTCCTGGGATCAAACACTTGGACCTGGTGGAGAACTTTCAAAAGATAAATACGGTGTCTGTGCCCTGAAGCCATCCAAGAACAACCAGACAGGCATCTGTAAAGAATGCTTTGCTAACTGAAAAAAGGTCATGTGGTTCCTGTCGTTGTTGTCCTGTCAAGGGAAAAGCAAACTATGCTTTAAATACTTCAATTAAAATTAAAAAAACCTCCCTTTAATAACGTATCTTAGTCATTTTCACCAAAATGTCATCCTGTCAGGCTGGGTGCTATCCAGGACATACCGAAAGTCTCTTTTATCAGTGTTATTCCTAAGTTGAACACATTTCTTTAACTTAAGTCTCTAAAACTGGTTTGTATTAAAATATTGGAAAGGTTTTTGGATTTTAGACTGATAGTAAATTCATAGAAAAGCAAATGCTTTCCATTTCCGGAAAATCTAATTAAGTATTGTGAAAACAAATGTGCTCTAGTGTAATATGTAATGGAGTAATATGGAAGAATAAATATTGACTGTCTGTTTTTCAGTAAGCTCTTTGAACTCAGAAGAATGTGAGAAAAATGCCTCAGGGATCTGGGAACAAGAAGATAAGAATGACAAATGCTCCTTCATAGCTATCCAGATTCGCCATCCTATAGAAACCTAAATCAAACTAAGGGAAGAGCTCCTCTACAGGTTCAGCTAATATAGCTTTCCTGTCAGGTGACAAATTTTGTATCTGTGGGGTTTTATCTCTCCTATAGTCTCTACAAGAATCCTCAGATGAGAGAAACATTTGCCCATGGCTTTTATCTCCCTCTCAGTCCCTCCTCCCCTATCACCACCTCACACTCAGTGTGACTTGGTAATGGCAGACCCCTCCACAAGATGGCGGTCAGAGTTTATCTCTATCTTGACAAAACATTTGTGAGGTTCAGTGGTGCTGCCAAGGGGATGAGGGTACATGTGGTGGTGTACTGACTCACAATCTACATTGCTGCCTTTCCTACCACTCCACATAAACAAAAATAAGATATCTGTTATACAAACACAGCTTCAAGGTAAGTTTTTTTCCAGTCAGATTGCTGTTTATAAACCCCTTCTATAACTGAACATCAAAGCCCATGGTTGGGGTTTACATTTCATTAGAAAATAATATCACTGTGACTAATAACACATAATTTACAAGCTATTGCATGCACTATCATATTTCATGGTTTATCATATTTCTGACACCCTCCCCCAAACACACACAGTTAGAGAGCCCAGAAGGATGCACTGTGCATTTCTCTGTACTGATCTGATCAATAATTCTCCCCACTCTCCTATCTCCCTTCTGGTCAATTTAACTGTGAATGTACTTAAAAAGAAATAAAACTAACTACTCTTCTGCCTTCCTAAATCCACAGAGAAAATACCAAAAGGTCAGCCTCTCTGCACTAGAGCCAAATCGAATCTCGGAGACGAAATTTGGGGTAAAGTAGGAAAGAATAGCTTTTTTGCTTTGCCAGGCAAAACAGGACCCAGTGGGCTCCTGCTCTTGAAAATTGTGTCCTAAACTGGGAGGATCTGATGAAGAGTTTTATAGCAATAGTTCAGGGGTGGGATTGCTGACAAAATGAGAATGTGAGCAGGGCTTGCACTCTCTTAATCTCAAGTAATGGTCTCCTAATATTGATGAGATTCTCTGGTCCCCCTAATCTTGCTTCAGGTGGTTTCTTGGCCGCTTCTCCCTTAATTAGCAACTGTGCGAATCTGCCCTTTGGAACTAAAAGAAGGTGATGGAAGTTAGGAGTCTTGCCTATCAGAAACAGGTGACAAAAAAGACTTCCACACCCAAGAGCCCCGCAAGGTCCTTCTGGGTTTCAAGCTCACTCTCAGTAAATTTGAAACACCACTCCAGCTTTCACAGGAAGAAAAAAATTAATTGCTGGCAACTTTGGTACGAAAATGATGAATTTTATAACTTTCCATAAAGATATACAAACATTAACTGTTTCTCTGGACAAAAGTAAGGCACTCACTATCTTACTAACTCAGGTCTCTATGGTTCTTTATAAACTGTAGTACTGATGTATTAAATAAGTTTTGCTTTAACTCGCAAACGGAGATCTCATGAATATGGGCCTCTCCAGCTGGACAGTCTTTTTCATCAGCGTTGCAGTCAGCAGCATCAGACAGATTACCAGACAGAAAGTGCCTGTGTGGTACTCTCTACCTGTCTGTACTTTCTCCTAACGCCACTTGGCTCAGCTACGTCTGGGTGACTTGCTTTATGTCCACTTAGTATGTACAATGAAAGGTCACGGAAGCTGTCAAAGGACTCTGATCCAGTTGGGTGAGAACATCATTGCACTTCGAGACAGGAAAACAAAACTCAAAATTAGAACATTAAATTACTTCAAAGAGTCTTTATTCTTAATATTCTGGCCTTCAGAACTAGTATAGCGTAAGCAATAATTGCTGAGTTAAATATGTAAAAAGTCTCATTTAGGCATAGAACAGTAAGCTAAAAAAAATAACAAGCAATGTTCAATATATTGTGAATTTGCTACTAGAGAGATGAACTGTTAGGGCAGTTTCAATTTTTCTCCCTCTGATATGACTTAGAAGCAACTGTCCACAACCCAGTTATTCTTAAGCAAGCACTTTGTCTAACATACAGTTTTAATGCATTATTGCATTTATTAATATTTTCTTTGCAAGCCTGTATTTCCTCTAACCAGTCTACCCTTAAGAGAGCCGGTACTGAATGTTATATACTGTGTTGTGTTATCCAAAATTCCAACACCTAGCATTATGCCTATACAGTGCAAGTGACATAAATTCTTGCTGACAAGATTAAACAGATGACTATGAAAAGCTCTTCTAAATAAAAAGACCATATAAAAATGGGCAAAAAATATAGTTGATATATACACCCACACATTAAACATAAACAAATTAAAAGATTCCTATCTACATTCTATATCAGGGAAATGCAAACCAAAAGAACAATGAACTATTTTTCATCCATCAGATGACATTATTTTTTAAATTATATATTTATTTACTTTACTTTGATTTTTCGTTTCACTGGGTGTTTGTTGCTGCAGGTGGGTTTTCTCTAGTTGCAGAGAACAAGGGTTACTCTCTAGCTGTAGTGTGTGGGCTTCTCACTGCAGTGGTTTCTCTTGTGAAACACCAGCTCTGGGTGCACAGGCTTCGGTAGTTGTGAAACGTGGGCTGTGGTTGTGGTTTGCAGGCCCTAGAGCATGCAGGGGTTAGCAGTTGTGGCTTTCAGGCACTAAAGCATGGGCTCAGTAGTTGTGACACATGGGCTTAGTTGCTCCACAGCCCATGGAATATTCCGGGACCAGGGATTGAACCCGTGTCCCCTGCATTGGCGGGCAGATTCCTATCCAGGGAAGTCCCTATTTATTTTAAATAATTATCTAACTACTATGTCTTGACAAGTGGAGACAACCACACTCAAATAGTGTGCTTGATTCAATTTGACAATATTTATCAAAATGTAAAATGTGCTCTTTGATGTAGCAATTCCACTTTGTATAACCCACACAGAAGAAGATGTAATATATGCACAAAAGTAGGAGGTTTAAGAAAGCATAGTTTGTAATTGAAAAAAATGGAGAAGCCATATTTCCATTAATAGAAGAATGGTAAATTAATAATAGTGCATCCATCTTATGAAGCACTGTGAAAAATAAGGTAAACTTATGTCTATCATGTTGAGAGAATTCTGAGTCTCATTAAGAAGAGCAGTTACAAAATAGTAAGAAAAACACTGGGAGAGCGGAATTGTGCCAAAATATGCCCCTATGGCATAAGAAATTTTTTGAATTGGTTATTTATTTTTAAGAAAATAGCAGATATTGAAGAAGCTGTGAAAACCCAATAGAAGTTACCCTTTGGTAAGAAAATTTGCATTTATAAAAGATATCTTCATTTGTTAAGGGTGTTACCCTCTCTGCACCAAGAAGAGGCAAGTGAAAGTGTTAGTCACTCAGTCATGTTTATCTCTTTGCGATTCCATGGATTGTAAGCCACCAGGCTCCTCTGTCCATGAAACTCTCCAGGCAAGAATACTAGAGTGGGTAGCTATTCCCTTCTCCAGGTCATCTTCCTGACCCAGGAATTGAACCCGGGTCTCCTGCATTGCAGGCAGATCCTTTACTGTCTGAGCCACCAAGGAAGCCCCAGGAAGGTGAGGTTGCCTCTAAGTCTCTAAATAGCCACACTCTTGCTTTTACTGTGATTTTCCTGGTAACCTGCCCTAACTGGCCTCCCCTACCACCACCACCCTACGTCTTTCTTCTTTAGTTGGACATGGTATTTAAGGTAGTGGCTTTCAGAGAGTTACTCAGCTTTCCTGGGTATCTCCCACATATTCAGGAGATGTACACATTATTAAACTTGTATATGTTTTTCTCTCAATAGTCTATCATTTTATTACAGGATGGTCTCAGCCAAAAACCTAGATGACTAAAGGGGAAATTTTTTCTCCCCTACAACATAATCCCATTTTATTTATTTTTCTTTTGGGTTTTTGGTGCTCTTTGTTTTGTTTGTATGTCCTCATATATGTGTGAAGTAGACTTTATTGAAGCATGCTTCAGGTTGGGCACAGAGAATGGGGTAACTATACCATATCAATTTGGGGCTAAATATGTTATTTCTCCTCTACTTAACAGTCTTACCAGGGTGTTTTCATGGACTCTTTGCCTCACATGGTGGCCCCCACCATGTGGCCCTCACGCCTTCAAGTAGTTCTTCCATTTTTTTTTAATGTGTCTGCATGTACATATATAGGGCTTCCCAAGTAGCGTTAGTGGTAAAGAACCCGCCTGCCAACACAGGAGACATATGAGACATGAGTTCAATCCCTGGATTGGGAAGATCCCCTGGAGGAGGGCATGGCAACCCACTCCAGTATTCATGCCTGGAAAATCCCAGGGACAGAGGAGCCTGGCAGGCTGGCATCCATAGGGTCACAATGAGTCAGACACGACTAAAGCAACTTAGCATGCATGCATGTACATACATATAATTGTGAAATGCATAGGGGGGAAGTAGAGAAAATGTACATTTAATTTGATAATGGTTTCTTCTGGCAGAAAAATGGAAGTGATGGTAGAAAGAGTTTGTCATCTTTTATTCTTCATTTTTTCAAACATCTGTATGATCTGAATCTAAAAGAAGACCATATCCATATAATACTTGAGTAACAATAGAAAAGAAGGGAGCAAGATGGAGTATGAGTGATTTTTTTAAACTTTCTTTTATACATCATCCTGAATTGTTCAAATAATTCTTCTCAACGTATTGGAAAGATTCAGTTTCCCTACATAGGTCCTTCATATCAATCCAGCACCATAGATTCATCATCCATTCAATGAATATTTGCTGAGGGTATGTTGTAAACTAAACTCCACACTAAAATTTCTTTCTTTGTGTCTTTCTTAGTTTTCCAAGAAATAAATGGGCCCTGTTTTTGTTAATTTATCCATTCATTCAGCCTTTATTAACTGAGAATTCCCAGTCACTGTTAGAAGCCAGACATAGTATAACCTCACTGCCCTTTAATGTAATGAACAAACAAGGCAGACAACAATAAGCCAATTTATAGGACGAAAGAAGAAAGGGAGGGAAGGACACAGGAAAGGTAGGAGGAAAGAGAGAATTACAAACTATGATAAGTGCCATAAGAAAAATAATAATACAGGGTGTTGTAAGTGCCTTTAAGATGTTCTTAAATCTCCGAGGGGAAAACTTTTCTAAGGAAGTGACTAAATGGAAATCTAAAATTTGTACTGTATTGCTGGAAGACTGGTATTGGAGGACTGGTGTTATTCAACTAAATCACACTAACTCAAATTCATACATATAAGGAACCATGCACAGCAAGGACTACTTGTATATATGACCCACCTCTACTGTCTTGGGAAATTGAGTCTTACTACTTTCATCCTCATATTAAAAAGCAGAGACATCACTTTGCCGACAAAGGTCCGTCTAGTCAAGGCTATGGTTTTCCCAGTAGTCATGTATGGATGTGAGAGTTGAACTATAAAGAAAGCTGAGCACCGAAGAATTGATGCGTTTGAACTGTGGTGTTGGAGAAGACTCTTGAGAGTCCCTTGACTGCAAAGAGATCCAACCAGTCCATCCTAAAGGAGATCAGTCCTGGGTGTTCATTGGAAGGACTGATGTTCAAGCTGAAACTCCAATACTTTGGCCACCTGATGCAAAGAACTAACACCTTGGAAAAGACCCTGATGCTGGGAAAGATTGAAGGCAGGAGGAGAAGGGGACAACAGAGGATGAGATGGTTGGATGCCATCATCGACTCAATGGACATGAGTTTGGGTGGGCTCCTGGAGTTGGTGTTGGACAGGGAGGCCTGGCGTGCTGCAGTTCTTAGGGTCGTAAAGAGTCAGACACGACTGAGCGACTGAACTGAACTGAACTGAACCTTTCTCCTTAGTGTACTCGCTTTCTGCATGTTTGAGAAACAGCATTTCATAATGGGTAGAAATATGAAAGTGTGGGGATAGAAATGAAGATTGAAAGGTCTAGAGTTGGCAGAAGGAAAAGCAGAGGATAAGAGAGAAATTTGGAAGAAGGGATAAAGGCAAGACTAGAGCTAGGAGACTAAATAGGTGGCTAATAGCCAAATAAAAGAAAGTTGTTAGCTAGGAGTGGAGACATACAAAAGTAGATAGACCT
Organism: Bison bison bison; assembly: GCF_000754665.1. Lineage (NCBI taxonomy): Eukaryota > Metazoa > Chordata > Mammalia > Artiodactyla > Bovidae > Bison > Bison bison. The sequence goes on along the minus strand of NW_011494950.1, from coordinate 2,771,885 downwards.
TGAGAGACATTTGGTAAGTAAAATGGAGAGGCTCTGATGAGGAATTATGAGGGAAAGGGAGCATCAGGGATGAAGCCTAAGTTCCAAGGCTTGCATAAGCGAATAGACAGGGGTGACTTTCCCTGAGCCAAGGGGCACAGGAATAAGAGAATTAGGTGTAGATAACAGTCAGTAGGGTTCTTGGGGTCAACCTTCATCATATCGAGATTCAATGGTCTTTAAAACAGCCAACTAGAAATGCTGAATAAGAGTTCAGGAGAACAATCTAGGCTGGATGCAAGTGTGGGAATAACTGACATATATTAGTAGCATGGGTGATGATAAGTAGGACAGACAGGTGCTGAAAAGAAACAGAAATGAGTGGTGGTTAATGGCAAAAATTACTCAATTTGACAGGAACAGATCTGATAACCATAAAGTCCACTGAGATAAGGCCCAACTGCCCTCTAGTGGAATCCAAGCCATTTTAACAGTCTGCACAAAGAAATATATTGAGCTGATTTTCAAATGACTGTGAACAGAAACTGTGTAGGCTTTCTGTGGAGGACAAAGAACCCTAAGGCAAGCCACCTGCCTCCCTCCAAAAGGCTCTGGATAAAATGAGGTTTCTTAGAAAAAGATTCAGAGACTTATAAAACAAACTTACGGTTGCCATGAAGAAGGGACAGGGAGTTTGGGATGGTCATGTACACACTGCTATATTTAAAATCAATAAGCAACAAGGACCTACTGTATAACACATGGAACTCTGCTCAGTGTTATATGGCAGCTTGGATGGGAGTAGGGTTTGGGGGAGAATGGATATCTGTGTGTGTATGACTGAGTTCCTTTGCTGTTCACCTGAAACTATCACAACACCGTTAATCAGTTAGACCCCAGTACAAAATTAAAAGTTAAAAAGAAAAAAAATACACAAAATGATCTGTCTTCTTAAAAAAATCAAAAAATAGAATAATTGTATTTTTGAAATATCAGTCTACAATTATTTTTCCATTAACTCAAATAACCAAAATTTTCTAAAAAACAAAATTTTTTTTCCCCCCTCAACTCTTTTGATGGCAAACTCGACTTAATCTGAAAACTCATTTGGTGGCAAAAATCTGACCTAAATTTCCACGAGGCTATTTAGAGTCTTGATTTGTCCCTCTTGGTATACATATCGTGCATTTCATTGTAAAACTTGATTGACTATGTATGTTGGTCCAGACCCTGGTGAGAGTGTTCCATAACATAGTAAACGCACCTCACTGTCTTTCAAAAATGTGAGGTATAAAGTCTGAAATCTCTAAAAACTCAAATCTAAAAATTCCAAGTTTCAAGTGGTCCTGAGGTTTCTAGCTGAAGGATCAGACAGATTGCCAATGGTAGAAAATGTCCTAACATTTCAAATTTTAATCACAGAAAAGTTCAAAGGAGGAAAAACACCACTGAGTCATTTACACAGAGACATATGTAAACTCTAGTTACCGAAGATTCAACATGAGTGCAGTAAGGAATCTTAACAAAAGGCATAAGCAAACACGCAAATTTGACTTTTCTGTCAACAAGGTTCATCAAATGAGCTGCCACTGTCCTGATAACGTGTGCATACATGTGTGTATACATGCGTGGGTATATCACACCTATGAATCGAAAGACAGGAATAGCCTGTAGATATCTTCACTCTCCTTAAGCTGCAAGCTAACGTCAAGGGTCTTTGAAGACTCTGCGCAATCTGCAATGCAGTGGACTAAGAAAGACCATACATCCTATATTTTCTTCATATAAATCTTAAAAACTGAGATGCAAATAATCTAGATTAAGATTCTATACAATTGTTTTCCCTTTAAAAATACATAATAAAATTTCCACTAAAACCATGCTTAGTTAAAAAAAAAACACTGTGTACTCTGAAAGGCCCCTACTTACTAACACGGAAAAATATGATAATCTCATTCCTTGTGCTCATCTGCTAGTTCTATGGCACAGGGCCAGAAATAAGACAAGTTAAGACAGAAATATCAAAAATTTTTATTTTATCTTATGTCTAATAAAAATAGATTAAAATGCAACCTCCTCTCTGAGAAAGCAGTATCTTAAATTCATTTAGAATTGGAAAACTTTATGTTTATTCATTTATTCAACATGCATTTATTAAGTAGTTACAAAGCACCAAGCTTTATCCTAGATACAGTGAACAAGGCAAAGTCCTAATTCAGGTATGGTATGAAGATGCCAGAATGTTATTCCTATTTTACAGATAACAGAAATAAGATTGAGAGAGGTCTCAACAACAAAAGTAATATGAAAGCACACACTTGTATATTTCCATCCATTACAAAATGCTCTTTTTCAAACATGCAAAAGCAAGTCCACTGAGGATAAAGGTAGTAAGACTCAATTTCCCGAGAGAGTAGAGGGGGGATCATATATACAAGTAGTCCTCACTTTACACCAGTCTCCCAACAAAACAGAACAGTAAGAGCTGAACTTTCCCACAGACCCTCTGACATAAGTCTCTGTGTACTAACTCATGACCTTCCACCTGCCCCACTGCCCTGCATGTCAGAGGCTAAGGCAGACAACAGAGATAAAGCCTAGAGCACTAGCAAAGGTGAGCTAGGCAGGAAGTCACAGAGCCAGCCAGAACACATACACCCAAGCCCCAAAGTGAGTGGAACAACACAATGACCTTGACGAAGTCAAAGAGGATGACCCCAAAGCCAAACACACCAAAAATCCAAATCTATATAATGTTGAGGTCTTTTCCTAAAATGATAGAGTGGAAGAACTCATTGATGGCTAGTTTATTTACTATGATTTTTCTCCAGCGCTGCCTTAAAATGAACATTCAAAAAGAGTCTTCTACTAAAAAATAGGAAATAATCCCAAGAACAACATACCTTGATTTTAGAGGGATTTTTTTCCCCTGCTGAGCACCTCAGAGCACTTTGTGGGGGTACCAGATTTCCAATCAGCAGTAGCTAAGTAAGAGGTGTTTCCATAGCCTCTTGGAATTCCCTAAAGAAATACAAAGGCAAAGAAGGGGTCACTGAAGGCCACAGACATATTGTCTAAAGTCTGTATTCATGCATATTTTATAGACAGGTAAGGTAAAAGCTAGAGATGTTTCAGTTCTGTAAGCTTTTGGCTCCCAAGTGAGTGAGACTAGCCAAAAATGCAGGTAAACAAAATACCAGCTGAAAACTCCTCTGCAAGAATGCTTTGGAATATCACACCTGGATTTTGGCTCCAAGCCACCACAAACAGAGTATGTGGGCTTACTGGCATTGGAACAAGAATATCCATGGGAGAAACCAGGGGAGTAGATGGCTTAGGGGGCCTGATAATGGGTATGTTTTGCCTCTTATCTACTGGCTCAGATTCAGTCCAGGTGGAGAGTGACTAAAAATGGCTGTCTTATTGTGGCCTCTGGGCTTAGACGTTTCCACTCAGGTCCTGGTAAACAGGGATCCACCTCCCTCAAACAAAAGGCTAAAAAGAAAAACTTGGAACAAATATTTAAAAGATCTGCCAAGAACTCAATGGGCCACAATGAAGAAATAAATCAATAATAATAATAAGAGAAGAAAAGAGAAAGGGAAAATGTAGGAGAAAAGCCTCTTCACCTTAATAAGAGGTCAGAAACTAACTGTTCTTGCGGTAAGCCATGCAGGGTCTTGAAGAAGGGGTCCTGTAAAAAAGGAGTCAGTTAAGTCATGAGTTCAGTTACTAGATTACAGTGAGCAATGTCTCAGCCTCAAGCAACTCTCAGGCGGAAGGAGATGAGACAGCTAGATTTAACTGAACACTAAACTAACACATGATGTTTGAAGACACTTCATCATCTTACCCATAAACTTGTCTTTCATTGCCAACTTCCTGAGCTTCAGCCATCCTCAAGGTTTCTCAATCGTAACACTATTACCACTTTGAGCTGGCTGTTCTATGCCTTATCGATGAGCATATCTGTCCTCGTCCTACTAGACAGAAGTAGAAGCCGCACTGACCTCACAATTATGACAACCCAAAATGTCTCCAGACATTGTAAAATGTCCCTGGGGGCAAAATTGTCCTCAATAAAGAACCACTGCTCTCAGATAAGGGGCCTAATGAGGCACTAAAAAGCATGATAAGCTGTGGAGCCAGATGACCTAGGTGTGGCTGAACCTCATTTCCTATCTGTGCAGCATCAGACAAGTTATTGACCACTCTGAGCCTCAGTACCCTTGCGGGCACCACTGCTACCCTGCTGGGATACTGGGAAAATTAAACGATAATAGAGTCTGACACATGGTGGGTATTCAATTTTCATTTTCTTCCCTCCTGCTCTCTAAGATCCTCTAAAGGTATAGACACCTTCCATTAGTATTTTAACCTCTCACCCATTCCTGTACTCCAACAAATTCCCTAATTCTTTCTCTGGTTTGCTCATGTGTGAGATTAAAAGACTTGGGAAGCATACCTTAGCTTTGCACTTACTAGCTAGGTGAACTTGGACAAGTAATTTAATCTCTTGAGAACTAAAATGTGAAAGTCGCTCAGTTGTGGCCAACTCTTCTGTGACCCCACAGGCTGTAGCCCACCAGGCTCCTCTGTCCATGGGATTCTCCAGGCAAGAATACTGGAGTGGGTAGCCATTCCCTCCTCCAGGGGATTCTCAACCAAGGGATACAACCCAGGCAGATTCTTTACCATCTGAGCCACCAGGGAAGCCCCAGTGAATCTTCAGGATTCTCCGGTAGTACACCAGTATCACTGTCTTGATATATACAAAACTGCATGAGGTTCTTATTGTCCTTCTAAAAATCCTGTTCTGGCCCACTATTACTTTGTAAGCATGGAAAATATGGATTGCAGGCTCCCTTTACTCAACCAAGTACATGTCTTATTAAATTGACGCTCAGACATGTATATGCATTAAGATATGTTGTGAAGATTTTCCAAACAAAACACAGAGACTCAAGACACCACCAAAGAGTATTTTATTTATAGTCCAGTATCCCCTGGAGTAGGATATGGCAACCCACTGTAGTATTCTTGCCTGGCAAACTCCCTGGACAGAAAAGCCTGGCAGACTACAGTCCATGGGGTCACAGAGTCAAACACGACTGAGCAACTGAGCACACAGTTGGGACTCAACTCAACACACAGATGGGACTCAAGCAGCTATCACTTTTTATAAACTTCTCTGGTGACACTGATAATGTGAGCAGGATTAAGACTACAGTCCTTGACTCACACTCTCCAATCTAGTTAAGTGCACCTGCTCACCATCCCTAATTCATGACTAATTCCCTCCTACCTCCAAGCTTTGCACAATTACTGCCCCTACCTGAATTGCTTCCCCAACTTTCCTCAGCCAGTCCTTGGCTTTTCCTTCTTTAAAGATTAACTTCCTTTAGGAACCTTTCCCAGTTCCTCTAGGACTAGGACTTGCTCACCCATGAAAATTCTTCATACATTCATGATATATGATGTTTAGAAAATGAAATTTGTTTTCAAACAAAAGTGAGCATTATAGAGCACTGCCCTTCAGAGAAGTTCTGGAACAACTTCTATGAAGAGCATCACTAATCAGAACATTCGTTTGAATTCTTGTTTGATGGCTATCAGTTAATGAGCCACACAAGAAAGACCACGTTGTTAGAGTTACAAAAAAACAGTTTTCGTCTTTATCAACACACCCTACTCACCAGACTTGGCTCTAAATATCTTTCAGAGATTTCTAAATATTAAATTCACCATGCAAAGGATGATTTATTATGCTGGATAGTATTTTTCAGTTGTACTACAAGATCTGAAGACAATTTTTTAAATGTTTCCAACAACAGCAGCATTGTTGGAATGAGTGTCATCTTCCCAGTTGATTACTTGGATAGAAACACTTTCATTTGAATAAATAAATTATGATATGCTTGTTTTGAAATAAGTTGTCACCATCAATCAAAACATCTTATTACTCCAAGTTTAATTACTATTATTAGCTTGAAAGCTGTTTGATTAGAGTGGTGGTTCTCACAAGGGGACATTTGGCAATGTCTGAAACAGTTCTGATTGTCACAACTGAAGGAGACATGCAACTGCTCAATAGCACTACAGTTGAAAACATCGGATTAGATGTCTCTACAGCTCTGCAGCATGTTTTTCTGTATATTGGGGTCTGCCTGGTCCCTCTTTAGAAGAAATCTCTTCCTCATCATACCTCTCAGGGCAGAGCTGAGTAGATGAAGGCAAAAAGGAAATACTACGTGACTGGCTAACAATTTGTTTCTAGTAATTAGAAATCCCCATTAATAAGGAGTCATTATCCCAAGAAGGTGTAACAGACAACAGCATAATGTGATTGGGAGTGTGGACTTTTGAGGTTAACTTGCCTAGATACAAATCTCAGCTCTGTCATTTACTAAATGTGTGACTTGGGAATTTATTTAACTTCCCTATGTCTAAATTTCCTCATCTATAAAATGGGAATAATGCTGTTTCTTATCTCATTGTTTTTGTAAGATAAAGTAAACTATAAAGTGTTTAGTGCCTGGCAAGAAGTGCTCAATAACTGTTATTATTATTGTTAGTAATCATTATTACCATCAATCATTTTAAATAAATATCACTGCAAAGATTAAAGTGCTAGACATTTGCATAGAGTGCAAACCCAAGTAAGCTCAAATTCATGATTGGAATTGACAGGGCGCGAGCGCAGTGGCTCTCAACCTTGGCTGGATATTAGGATCACCCAGGGAGGTTTAACAAAACCCCAAAGCCCAGGACACATTGCAGACCAATTCAACCAGAATTCTTGGAAATGGGACCCAAGTATCAATATTTTTTAAGGCTCTCCACATGAGCCCAATATGTAGTTAAGGACCACGGCATTAAAGTTTTTATTAGCAAAATACTCTGTCTCTCAGTGGGATGATACAAAGAAGGCATAATAAGAAAAAAGACAAAGGTATATGAAAGAAGTAAGATGTGGGGAATAATCTTTGCGTTAATAAATACATTCAGAATAACAGAGATTCAGAGATAAATATACAGCAGTTCCTAACCTTTGAAGAATTTACAATCCCTTTACCAATAAAATATATAAGGTGCTATGAGAATGGGAGGAAAAAAGCACTGAAATGTAGCTATATGGGAAGGTAACTGTAAAGCACTTTCTATAGATTTGAGAGACAAAAGAGAAGCTGTATAGAAAGTTGGGGAGGTAAGAACACCCAAGATAGTTGGGTAACAACATTTTCAAAATTTAAAAGAAGTCATACTGATAGTTCAACAAGGAGTTCTGAATAACCAAGGAAAAGTTATTTGTTGTTGATATTTTTTAAAAGGTTAATTTCACAGAGATGAAATATCTTACTGCCTTATCCCATAAAGTACAGCAAATCAAATGTACTATCTTAAAAACTGGTCTACTTTCCTGGGCCCATGTTTCATAATATTGTGCCAGTTATATTTGGGACAACAACCCTCAAAGAAAATCATATCCACCAATTTAAAAGCACACTTGTAAATGACTCACACTCAAGTAAACCCAATAATAAAAAGGAATGGATACTTTCTATTCTTACTCCAAGAGTCAAATATATATATACATATTTTATATATATATATATATACACACACACACACACACACATTTTTTTTATATATCCAAAAGACTAACATTCAGGACCAAAGCAACTTTTATGAGCAATGACACTAAAAAGCCCTACTAACAGAAACTCATATCCTGAAAAGAAGAGGGGTTTCTTTACCTTTAATTTTGGGCTCAACTATAACTTAAAAGCATGTGCAATCTTCACTTGTAATTACTAAAACAAGTGGTTCTATATGCTAGAAGTTTTCAGTTTGTACATTTGCCTCTCCAAAGACCTATTAGACAGATCAAAACCCAACTGTGGGAGCAAAACTACCCCCATTCACTGGAACCAAGCACAAGCCTTGATGTCTTGTGTTACTTTTCTATGTGCACCCCATTAAGGACCTATGAAACATTGCAAGACCACCGTGCAGGGTGGGGAGAGTTGAGTTATGACAGCTGTGGTCTCAACACAGGAATCGCAGCACACTGTGAAACCCTCCATAGCTCTGGATCACTATCAGAGTAACACCTGTGCAAAACAGGTTTTTTCTGATCCCCTAGAAAGCCCTCTATTTTATGCAGGCCCAAACTATGTTTGTTGTTCTTAAGCCAGTTCTCTGCCTTGGAATTTAGACAATCATTCAACTGCTCGTTTCATCCCTCTAAAGCAATCCAGAGTTCATGGGAGATACATCAATGAGTCAGTTCATTCCTGCCTCACCCAGTTCTTCTCTATGTGACTCCCTGGGCAAGATCACTTTTTATAAGGATGAAAAAGAATATCCTTTGTCTATGATACATAAAGGCTTTTCATGAAGTCAAATCTTCCACAGTGTTGATGGCATGGAGGAAGTCTGGGGGAAGGACATGACTCCTCCACTCTGTAGGACCTACTCCACAAGTGAAAGAGGTGAACTGTATGCCCCCCAGGAAATGACTACCAAAAACTGAGGCAATCACTTACCCTAGAAATTTCTGCAGTCTCTGCTTAAAAAGAGTCAGAAGAATGTCATTCTTGGACATTACTAAAAATGTGATTAAGACAGCTCTTCAGAGATCCACAACAGACAGGAAATGTCAGAATCAAATTTTCAGGCTCAATTATTCATCTCATAAATAAATTTTGAAGATGGCCTTGTCTTATGAAAGTTGAGAAGTACAGTGTTTAGCAATTATGCAAACCCTGAAGACTTGGCTCCCTGAAATCATTTCTGTTGGTCTTGGAATGCTCTCTGGATCCAAGTAGCTGACAAAGTTTCTTCTTCTTATTATTATTAATAACACAAGGCTTTAAGAAAGGTATGAGCTCTTTGAGCAAGTAAAGAGACTCTGGCTTAATTCCATTTTTCCAGTCTTATTATCAACGAATGGTTACTGATTTTCTACTTATTCTTTGCTCTTATGTCTTAGTAATAATAATTCATTATTCAATTCAGGATGAATTCAAAGTCAAGATGTTGGGCTTTTTAGTCTTACAGCAATATTTGCACAAACGGAAATCAGTTAAAATCTCAGTAGGTAATAACTGTAAGAATTGTTCTCCTGGCATGCCTGGCCACTGGGAGGACACTTACAGAACAGCTCATTGCTGTCTCACATCCATCATAAAGTAACAGAGCTAAGCATGCACCCCATGGAAACTTTTAATGAGGTTCTAGTATTCTCATGGCCTTCATTGTTCAATATAGCCAAACAGCCTAAAACGTGTGAAGCTCTGTTTAAAAACAAAAACAAACAAACAAAACCACCTGCAAACCCTAGGCTCTGCCTCCAGGGGCTTACATCTTAAAGCAGTAGACAACATTCACAAATAGCTAGTAAAAAAATGTGTTTAAATGAAACGCTTGCTGTTCACTCAGCACTGTACTGTGGAAGTTTTAGAAGTATAAAACATGCCTCATCCTCAAAGAGGATTCAGTGAAATCAGAGACAAGATAAATGCTAGAAAAGAGATCAGCAAGGACTAGAAAGATCGGAAAGAAGTTCAGGAGGACATGCGCCTTTAGCTAGGTCTTGAAGGGCAGATAACATTTGGGTGGAAGGAAGGCATTTAGGCAAGAGGCTAAGATAAACAAAGATGTGAAAGCAGGAGTATGGCAGTCACATAGGATTCACGAAAGCATTTCTTTCCCTCCCTTTTTCTTTCGATTTTCGTAGATACATCTGATGGGACAAGGTTAAAATTATATGAAAGAATTTTGCCTGATCTACACGGACTTCCTATGGAAACAGAGAGACAAGGAAGCCTTTGAATGAGGGAACTGTGATAACTCAGTGGATTGGAAATGTCTGTGTGGAAAAAAAAAAGTAGTCAGAAGGATTATAATTATAATACAGTGTATAAAATGCTGCCATGGGAATATAAGTCTTAGGGCAGGAAGATTCCCAGGAAGACATGACTCCTTTCATTTAGTTAGGTGACATCACACATACACATATACACACACATACATACATCACAAATCTGGTTAAACTTGCCTGCCAATTATATAGACTGGGAGAGTGCAAAATATTACAGGTAATGTCCAACTTTCTCATCCTTCTCTCTGGCTTCATGCTCTCCCATCCAAGTTCTCCAATAATTCCACACAGAGTCTCTTAATTGGCTGCCACTAAAAATCCACTCCTGTTCAAGTACTTCTTGAATTTATTACCTTGGTACACAGTCATGAAGAGAGCTGCATTATAAAGTGTGTGACTTTCTGTCATTCGGGTGGATCCACCAGTACTAGTCTCTCCTTTCTTCTCCTCCAAGAACTAAGAAAGCTCTTTGCTTGTCTCGCTCAAAAGGGTTCCATGAATATCCTTGGAATCCTGTTCTAAACCCCACACACTTTTCTAAACAGAATGTTGTCTAAGTGAATTCTAACGAATGCAATTTTTCTGAATCTAATTAAAACTTGCCCTAAGTGAAGGGAAAAGGAGGAACATTAGCAGTCTCAGTTTTTATCAAGTTCTCTCCCAAAGTAAAAGCATGATGACTACTTAGCACTCCCTTTCCCTCCACACCTACTTCACTACACAGCCCTAACTTCCCCCATCGCTTTCCTTGGAGACATCCAGCATCTGCAGGTCTTACTGGAATCCTCTTCCAGCTTTGCCTCTTTATTCGTTTGAGGGGTCTCCGCCATTCAGTTCAACCAGACAAGGTCTTCTCTGGCGGTAGAGGTCACTGAGGAACCTGGACAGAAGTCTGTGGATGCAGCACTACAACAACACAGTCAACAGCACTAGGCTTCAGGAAGCCCCAAGAACAGGATGAAACTCCCAACTAAAACCTGGTGCCATGTCCTCTTCACCCTCAGAGTGAGAGACCACCCTGGGTATTGTTAAGTGGGCACCCTGCACTCTGCAGCACCTCCCTCTAGAGCTTCATCCGCACACAAGAAAAGGTTAGGTGTTTCCATGAGCACCTTTTCTCATGGCGCTGGAGTAGTTCACCTCTTTGAACTTCTTTCTCATTTCCTGACCTTAACTTCTGGAAGTAATGGTTTTTCTTGCTAGCAGGCATCTGCCACAAAACATCTCTTCTCTCCATTAACAAAACCACACTGCATACCAGGAAGTCCTATGTATGTTCTTATACTGACAGATACCACCATCAATCTTGTTTGTGATTAAGCACATATCCAGCTTCTTTCTGAAATACCCAATATTAAACAGTGTATTTCCCCAAAGGCTGTATTGTCTATCTCAGAATGGTTTCTATCACTATTCTCTAAATTTAAATAGAGTTTCCAAAATCTACATTTTTAGCCATTTCAACAAACCCCTAATCTCCCTGCACAGTGTATTCCACAGTTTGGAAGTCATTATACTGTACTCCTGGTTCAGCTCTGCCCCTTAATTCAAACGATACTGGACAGGACCCCAAATGAAACACAGATGCCAAACAGGGAACTTGGAGATCTGTTTAAACTTGGACAAACCCAAATTCTATAGGATGTGAACACCAGAATCTTCTTTGTGATTCTGTGAGTGCTCAGGACTGGCTTCCAGGCGCTTCTGCCTCTATGCTCCCATTCATCAGTTCAGGCAGGAAGCCCAGTCTGTTTACCAGTTTCTACAAAAATCTACTCATAACCAAATGTTTTTTTGAGTTGAGAATCTTTATGAAGGTTTGGGGACAGTTTCATAGAGAAGAACCATACCTTGTTGTTCTCCATCTTTCTTTATTCTTCCTCTTTCTCTCTGCAGACATAATATAAGAAAGGAAAAGGAACAAGGCAGAGAAAATGGATCCCTGAAGGAGGAAACACTGGATACAGCAAGTTAGTGGGAGAAAGCTGAGTCCCTCCAATGGAAGTGCTAGGGGGGGAAATTCCTGATCCTAATATTTTCAGCTGTAACCAACAAAGGGATATATATAATTTATGACTGAACTTGAATCTATTAGGCCGAATCACTTGCTATTGCTAATATTCAATTGTTTTTCTCCTATGGAAATAACAATGCCATATGATTCAACCAAACCTAAATAACCAGACAATTCAGTAGGTGATTACTCAATTTAAGGAGGGCAGTGGAAAATCAACTGTTTGTACATGATTCATTTATTTTTTGCCTAGTAGTTTTAAGTTAAGGAAAATACAAGCAGAGATTTAAATTACAACTAAAACATGACAAGATCAACTTTATTTATTGCTTTATATCTTTAGTATTTATATGCATATATTAAAATAATGCTATATATTTTATGCATATTTTAATTATGAAATCAAATGTACTAGCTGACAATCCCAAGTGTCTATTAGGAGGGCCAGGTAACTTTCAGTAATTTGTATATACGTATCCCACAAAATGTCCAAGTTCTATGGAGATCAGAGTGGAAAGATATCACAACTGTCATTCAGCCAAGGCCACAGAATAAAATGACAAATGAGTCCCATGTCAGACCTTTCTCTTTGCCCTAAAATGAAAATAAGAGGGGTGGAAATTGCCAGAATTCAGTGCAGGAAAACTGTGCAGGTATATGGAATCTGTTATCAACTGGAAACACAGCTCTTATCAGAGGAAAATATTGCTCATGAAAGCATAGACATTGTTATTCTTTAATACAGCTCACTAATGGGATGGGATTATGTGCCAACGAGTATAAAGTAGTATTAAACCATAACTATATACATGGTTAGCATGAGAATTTCTGTTTTGCAACTTCACTTGCTCCAAGAAATGACAAATTGAAGTTTATCAAATACAATAATTTTTGGTCTTTGTTTATTTCTTCTTAAAAGAAAAAGAAAGAGCAAAACTTCACAGTTGGGGATAGAAAATACTTTGTGGATACGGATTTTACTGCAAGCTATGCATCTGAGTTAAAGATGTTAATACTGAATTCGCCCACCAAGATCAAAACTCCTACAAAACTCTTCCAGCTGCAGCATTTATGGCTCCAGGTTTTGTTTCAGAAAGTGAGGAATATGTTCCAGCATTATGATCTTATTTCTCTTTCTTGCCTGTTGTAAGTATTACCATAGTCTGTTGTTTTAATGCTATGGAAATGTTCAGTTGGCATTGTTTTTGCCACAACCATGGAAACACCTGCTTCCAAATTAATTTATAATCTATTTTGCACCTATGGCTACCAGCCACATTCCAGTTTATTTTTTTAAGGATTTTGGTATAAAGCATGTAAGAAAGTTTATAATGTCTGCTTCTTCTCTTTTCTGCTCCTCATGACATAATGTTGGCTTTTACACAATTTATTTTACGTTCAGCTTTTTTAAGACATTAATAATATGTAAAGATATGTGATATGTTGAAATATATGTAAGTTTTTCTCAGTCTTTCAAAGCATATCCCAATACAGATATTGTATGCTACACGTACTTTTCTTGCATCTTGGTCCCAATTTCTCTTTTTATTTGGCCAGACTAAACCATGCAGTAAGGTATCTTTGGAGTTACTTTAATGAAGAAAGAAACATGAGTGTGTCCTCCATTTCACTAACTTCAAATGTGATTAATTCACTTCTGTAAAAAAATATTTATTTCCCCTTAGATTTTATGGTAAGGTAAAGAGAAGATATGTTTAATACATTCCAGATGATCCTATGGAAGAAGGATTATGAAAATCAATTTAACTACTGTTTCCTTGGCTTTGCTTTGCTCTATTTATCAATTACAGGGGCACAGAATTCAATAGTGAAAACAACATTTAAGCTATGTTGAATATTGTATCGAGACTTGTATTGGGTTAATATATGTTAATTTTTAAATATTTTTAAATACTTTATGAAATAAACATTCCTTTTTCACAACACAGAAACCAATAAAGAACACAAAACCAAACCAACTTCAGTAACAGAAATATCTAGTATGACAAAAAACAGGCAACTAAAACAATGACATCATATTGCCTTCAAACACCTGTCATTTTTAGTTCAAGAATGATGATAGTATGCTTACTATCTGTAGAAAAATCAAAAGGAAAAATGTTCAAGGGGAAAAATATTTACTTTCTTTCAGTCTTGAACTGTTATAGGAAAAAAGAGCAGAGAGGAAGGTGGGAATGGAAGCATTTGTTTCCAATAGCAAAACCTGAGCTTGCACATCAAGGATAATGCTATTCAACCATTCCAGGTTCCCAAACTGGGAATGGGGTCATCATTTGTGAGCTCGAAACTAAAGCCAATCCCTTGCTTCTTCCCATTACTGAAAGATGGTATGTGTAACAAAAGGATAGAAACAAGTATGTTCAGCCTCTAAGAATTTCATGTGGCATTATTAGACAATAAGGAATTTTGCTGCAATCACTGCTGTCATTTGTAATTATTTTAATTCCCCTACAAGTTAATGAATAGGACAAAAAGGTGGTAAATTAATTTTTTAAATTTGGATCTCAGGGGCTTTTGATCAATATTAAATATTACTCATTTCTAAGTTATCAGGTTCTATTACCAAGGTCCATAAAGGCTTCTCTGGTACTGGCAAAACTCTATTTTTTTAATTTGAGTGGTGGTTACGTAGGATATTATTATTAGTGTTTAAATTGTACTTATATATAATATTTCTTGTATGTGCTATATTTCCCAATACAATAAAAATAGAAAAATTAAAAATAAATAAATAAAGGTTATTCACTTCCTTCCGATTAAATGTCCATGCAGTTGAAAAGTACTGATTTTAAAAGATCATGAATATTTCAGTTTTTTGTAATGTGAGATGTAGATCACAACCATGTGAAGTCTCCAGAGCTATGTTGTTATTGCCTCACTGTTGTTTACCATACCAACCTACAAGTTCTCACAGGAGTGTCAGCACGGGATGCCTTCAGAGTTTACGGACAGACTTACAACTCGATCCGTCAGAGTTAGAGCACTCTTTGCTGCATTTGTCTATCTTAGTAATCTTTTAAATTAAAAAGGAAAAGGTTTTAATTTGGAAAAAACAACTAACAGGTACACCAGCAGCCTTAACTTCACAGGAAGGAATTGGTAATAGCACCTCGTAAAATGCTGAGAAGCCACTGCCTAATTGGTAGGCCATTCCCTTCAGACCTCTGTATTAGTCACCTGTTTGTTTACTTTTTGTTTCATGGAATATTTGGTTACCGGTTTTTCCCTGTCTAAAAAGGCTTTCATGTCCTACCACATTGGTGTTCTTCATGCTAGACTGTCAAATCTCAAGGTCAAGGGGATACGGCATCAAGAGACATACAACAGTTTTACAGAGGATGAGAGGATGGGTTGGTTGTGAAACAAACACATCAACAAAGTTTCAGTACTCATAGGGTACTCCTGAGTCAGGGCTTTGTCATTTTAATGGTGTGTTCTGGTGTTAAGATAAAAATGAACTTACTTTGGCTATCCTCTTCTGGGCATTGCCCTTTGACTCAATAGTCTTCCAGATATTTGCAGAAACTGTCTTAAGACATTACCAGAGGATGATGAATACTGTACTGGAATGTACTTTTGATAAGCTTGTACCTTTCAATTATCATCCACATAAAACAATCAAAACAACCTTGAGAAGCAAGTTCCCTTCCTTTCCGGCCTCTCTTCCTAATCCTGGCAACATGTGAATACTATTCCTCCCTCCCTGAGTCTTTCTCCTCAAGAAATTCTCCTAAAAAAGGGGCAGCGCCCAGGGTTGGGACCTCGGGCTTTCATAAAATTCTGCTTTTTTAAGAGTTCTCCCAAGATAAAGGCCTCAATTACTGCAGCCATGCTCAATTCAGTTCAGTTCAGTCGCTCAGTCGTGTCCAACTCTGCGACCCAATGAATCTCAGCATGCCAGGCCTCCCTGTCCATCACCAACTCCCGGAGTTCACTCAGACTCACATCCATCGAGTCAGTGA
>NW_011494950.1:2749796-2755923 GCF_000754665.1 Bison bison bison | reverse complement strand
TTCCAAAGAAATCCCAGGGCTGATCTCCTTTAGAACGGACTGGTTGGATCTCCTTGCAGTCCAAGGGACTCTCAAGAGTCTTCTCCAACACCACAGTTCAAAAGCATCAATTCTTCGGTGCTCAGCCTTCTTCACAGTCCAACTCTCACATCCATACATGACCACAGGAAAAACCATAGCCTTGACTAGACAGACCTTTGTTGACAAAGTAATGTCTCTGCTTTTGAATATGCTATCTAGGTTGGCCATAACTTTCCTTCCAAGGAGTAAGCGTCTTTTAATTTCATGGCTGCAGTCACCATCTGCAGTGATTTTGGAGCCCCCAAAATAAAGTCTGACACTGTTTCCACTGTTCCCCATCTATTTCCCACGAAGTGATGGGACCAGATGCCATGATCTTTGTTTTCTGAATGTTCAGCTTTAAGCCAATTATTTCACTCTCCTCTTTCACTTTCATCAAGAGGCTCTTCAGTTCTTCTTCGCTTTCTGCCATAAGGGTGGTGTCATCTGCATATCTGAGGTTATTGATATTTCTCCTGGCAATCTTGATTCCAGCTTGTGTTTCTTCCAGTCCAGCGTTTCTCATGATGTACTCTGCATATAAGTTAAATAAGCAGGGTGACAATATACAGCCTTGACGTATTCCTTTTCCTATTTGGAACCAGTCTGTTGTTCCATGTCCAGTTCTAACTGTTGCTTCCTGACCTGCATACAGATTTCTCAAGAGGCAGGTCGGGTGGTCTGGTATTCCCATCTCTTTCACAGTTTTCCACAGTTTATTATGATCCACACAGTCAAAGGCTTTGGCATAGTCAATAAAGCAGAAATAGATATTTTTCTGGAACTCTCTTGCTTTTTCCATGATCCAGCAGATGTTGCTAGTGGCTCCCAAATCTACATTTGCAATCACAACATCTCATAAGAATTACTAACCTGCATTTCTCAGAAAATAATGTCACTAATATGTCCTTTCCCTGACAACTAGCTCCTTTTCTAACACCTCCACTTCAATTATTTATCAATGTAACCTCTTTGCTGCTGCTGCTGCTAAGTCGCTTCAGTCATGTCCGACTCTGTGCGACCCCATAGACAGCAGCCCACGAGGCTCCCCCATCCCTGGGATTCTCCAGGCAAGAACACTGGAGTGAGTTGCCATTTCCTTCTCCGATGCATGAAAGTGAAAAGTGAAAGTGAAGTCGCTGAGTCTTGTCTGACTCTTAGCGACCCCATGGACTGCAGCCTACCAGGCTCCTCCATCCATGGGATTTTCCAGGCAAGAGTACTGGAGTGGGGTGCCATTGCCTTCTCCGGTAACCTCTTTACCTACCCCTAATTCATTATTCTCCTTCTCTTCCTTATTTTTCTTCAAAGAACTTAGCAGCTAATATGCTATATATTTTACTTGTTGATATTTTAAATTACCAGTTTCTCCCTCTCTTGAATGTAAGCTCCATGAGGTCAGGGAGTTTTCAATGTTTCTGCTCAGTGTATCCCAGTATGGACAACACAGTAGGTACTCAATAACTATTTCTTGAATAAGTGAAAAGATAAATAGGAAAATGAATGAAGCCATAATTCTCCAAAACCTCTAGACAAGAAAAATTAGAATTATATTTGATTCTGATCTCATGTCTGCCCTGAACATCTAATCAGTTTCAAGTCCTATGATTCGTCCTTTCAACATTTCCTTTCTAAGTCCAAACCTAAATGCTTCACACATGGATTTAAGAAAAAAGTCTCCAGGCTTTCTCCATTTCAATCATTTCCTCCAGATGAGGCTTTTTAAAACTCTAGTTTTCATCACTCTACAGAATATATCTTTGTCCTTTATAAATTAAAAACAACCTCCTTTGTGTAATCTCTAAAACCCTCCATAAACTGATCCCACTTTACTGATACATTCTCATTCCCAGTTGCTACTCATCACTCTTGTTTTTCTTTTCCTTGGGCTGAACTCCTGACTAGCCCTTGTTTGATACTGTACAATGCTCATTCCTACCTCATGCCTTTACTTAGGTTTATTTATACTGGCTAAAACGTCCTTCCTTCTCTCCATCTATTCATGTGCAATTGCAATTTATATTTTTAAGACCTGAGTCCCAGATATGTTCTATTAAGCATTTTGAGACCTTCATCAACAACCACAGCCCACAGTGATTTTTGATTTTTCTGACCTCTGGAAACACACTTTGTCTGCACCTTACAATCCATCACTCTATTTGCCAATGGCTTCATGGCTTCATTTTGGCTCTCTAAGAAGATACTAACACAAAGCTGAACCACTCTCATGGCCAGTCTTGGATCACTGCTGTATCCAACAGAAACATAAGTCTAAAACCCAACATACACTTAAAAATATCTTAAATTTTTACTGTGCTTTCTTTCTTTGGCTGTACCACATGGCTTATGGGATCTTAATTCCTTACCAGGGATTGAACCCAAGCCACAGCAGTGAAAATGCTGAATCCTAACCAATGGACCACCAGGGAATTTTCAGAGATTTTTCAAAGAGACAGAAAATATCATAAAGATCCTCTTTTTCCATCATTATCTCTGAGGCCTTTTAACAGCTGCTTAGTAATCTGTCTTCTCTCTCCCTGTCACTTAGATTCTCTACCCTTAAAACTCTAGTCCATACTTCTGTTTTATTTCTCTCATATTCCCTTATCTCTCAATCTGTTATTCTTCCTAAATAGTGCTCTACCCTGTCACTGGGATATCAATTTAGACTTTGGGGGCTCCTTCCAATAGTATACCCCAGACATTAATCAGAACAAAATCCAGTCCCTGGGACTACTGGACCAAAAAAAAGAGGACTACTTCCTCTTTCAAAGGCAGAAAAAGAAGAAAAGGTTAATAGTATTTACCAAGTTCTTTTTGTTCTTGTCATAGCTTCTTCTAATTAAACCTTGGTAGTTCTCTACAAAGAGGTGTGTGCTAACTTGTTCCCCAGAGGCATTTCCCATCAGATCCCAAACCTCTGCTCCTTCTTTCCTTCTCCTTTAGGGTTGGAAGATTTGTCGTAATAGAAAACATTATTATGGGTGGACTGAGCCAGACAGTGAACTCTCTAGCCTGAAGCTCTATCTACAATGCCTCCAGTGATCTCCATGCCTCTGATGGCCATAGTACATGTAAGAGCACATCAGATGAGTGCCTTGCCCATGCCAGCCCTTCCCTCCAGAGGCTCTGTCCTCTGCTAGAAAAAGATCGTCTTGTCACCAGGCTGTTTTTCTTACAAATCCGGGACACTGCTACATCTGTGCACAAAATGGGTTATGATGTGACACTGAAACAGACTCAGTGCCACAAGGGCTTGCCCAGCTCAATCCCTGGAGACAGCAGCAGGCAGAAACACCCACAGCAGCAGACCAGGGGAGGGAGAAAGTGGCAGACACCATGCGACAAATGGAAGGCCAGTAGTAAATGCAAAGCTATTTTCATGAGTACTCAGAGGACACCCCCAGACATTTTTCATAATAACTGAGGGGGCTTTCAAAGAGCTAAGGTCTGTCAACAGAGACAGCTTAAGTACAAAGTTAGGAACACAATGATGTTATTTATGTGATTCCTAATTTACTCCTTAGCTCTGCAATTGGGAAAACAAGGAATGCATGGAAAATGAAATAAGCCCATCTACCTCAAAGGGCTTTTGTAAAACTTGCAAGGTGTGAGAAGTGTGAACGTAGTGCCTGGCACACAGTAGGAGCATAATGGATACTTGTCTCTCTACTCTTCTCAACTCCTCTAAGAACAGGCTCATATTTTCCAAAAATTTATTTATTTAAAAGAAATTCATCAAGTATTTATTAGGCATTGGAAATACAGTGGTGAATAGAAGTAATTATACCTTATTGAAGAGTTGGGCACAGAACAGGTGCTTAATAAATATCTGTGCACTGTCAAGACCAATCCCTAGTAGTCTCATGTTGGAAAACCCTCCACTGGAATCCTCGTACCCCAGAGAGCCCTAACCAGGGTCTGCTGTCAAAGGAAGTAGTTAATATTAACTTTATGCTTAAGAATAACAAAGAGGTATTGTTATACTGAGTGAAGTCAGTCAAAGAAACACAAATATCATATGATATTGCTTATATGTAGAATCTAAAAAAAAAATGGTACAAATGAACATATTTATAAAACAGAAACAGAGTCACAGACAGAAAACAAACTTAAAGCAGGGTGGGGATAAATTGTGAGATTGGGACGGACATATACACACTATTATATATAAAATAGATAACTAATAAGGATCTACAGTGTAGCTCAGAGAACTTTACTCAATACTCTGTAATGACCTATATGGGAAAAGAATATAAAAAAGAGTGGATATATTCACTTTACTGAACACCTAAAACTAACACAACACTATAAATCAACTATATTCCAGTAAATTATTTTTAAAAAGAGGAGAACCACTAACATATGGAAATAAAAATAGGTGTCCTGAGGAAAAAGAAATGGCTGGGAAATCTAGCTTGAAAATAAATTGCTAAAATATCTATCCTCATCAATAGGAAGAAAATTTAGCAAATTCCAGGAGAGAATTTGCATTCAATGCTTACATTAGCAGACTATGCCAAAGTCCATCATAAATTGAAGCAAGAAAGAATCAATGAAATTTTTCACTGCTTAGATTTGCAATAGCTGTGTGTATATCATTCAAGGTATACAATTTAATTATCATAGATGATAACAAGCTTTGTAAGAGGTCAGTTCACAATTGGATTCCATTTAAACAAAGGATATTGAATAAAATTTAAATAAATTTTAAAATATAACAAAAATTAATATATTATGATTTCTTAAGATCTCAAAATTTTTGACAAGATTAAATACATACCATATTTTCTTGGATCTCACACTCCAAGAAAACATTTTCTTAGTCAACAAACATTATGGAATGCCTGCTTACCACTTAACATATACCCTTCTATTCTCTGGACAGACAATGATGACTAAGACAAATGTCATGTGATGTCAAATTTACAGACTAGCTGGAGAAAGATAAGGAAATATAAATAATGTAATTAGTAATATGGTAGAAGACGGAAATGAAAGAACTATAAATTCTTCTAGGGGATGGAAAGTGATCAAAGTGTCCTCCCCTACCTTACCCCCCCCAAAAAAAATGGGCCTTAAATTAAGTTCTAAAAAACAAATAGGAGTTTGTCTGGTGGATATGGGTAGAGGTGAGCAATAGAAGAGGAACCCCAGCCATGGTAAAGAAATATGAGAGTGTGGTAGGTTCTGGGATACACAAATAGTAGCTATGTTTGATTGTTCCAAGGGGTGAATCCACCAATAGAAAATAGAGTTTTACAGTTTCCCCTAGCAGCTCTGCAAAAGATGGACCGAAGGAGAGTGAGAAAGAAAGTAGAGAAACCAGGTTAGAAGCAACAGCGAGAAATGATGAGACATGGACCAAGGCATAGCCAGGAGCTGGAGAGGCAAGATTACTTGGGAGAATCATTTGGAAAACAGAACTATAGTGCCACATGACTACTTAGACAGTGGGGAGGAGGAGGCAGGGTAAAGAGGGCAGTCTCATATCCAGTAGCTCCCAGATGCCTGACGTCCACCATTAGGAGAATGCTGATGCTGTTCAACAATTTAAGAAAAATGAACAAGTACCTTCTATGAAACTGTTTATTAAAAACACATTCACATATATATACAATAAAAATCCTGGACTAGATATGAAGATACACTTTGGAAAACTTGGAGTTGTTATTTATTTAAAGAATATTTAATGAGCTCCCATACTGTCAGACACTATACCAAGTAGTCACTGGGGGGAAAGCTGCAGGGAAAAGATAAATATAGTCCCTACTCTCACTGAGCTTACAGTTGTGTAAGAAACATGCTATCGGGCTAACCCTAGGGTTAGGGTTAGGGTTATATTACAGAGAGATAGGGGACAAATTATGTAAGGCTTAAAAGGCCAAGTGAAAGGCCAAGTTATATTACAGAGAGATAGGGGACAAATTATGTGAGGCTTAAAAGGCCAAGTGAAAGGCCAAGTTATATTACAGAGAGATAGGGGACAAATTATGTGAGGCTTAAAAGGCCAAGTGAAAGGCCAAGTTATATTACAGAGAGATAGGGGACAAATTATGTGAGGCTT
>NW_011494950.1:2743527-2749696 GCF_000754665.1 Bison bison bison | reverse complement strand
TGAAAGGAGTTCTCTTTAAGAGCCATGGAGTGCCATAAGGGTTTTAAGAAATGGAGGGAGGAAGGAGAACAAATACAGTTTGCACTTGAAAAATATCACTCTGGCTATTGTGCAGTGGATTAGGGTATACCAGAGGGTCCACCTAGAAGGCCTTTACAGGGCCCAGGCCAGAGGCAACTGGATCTTAGATTTCAAAGAAGGGCCAGTATGACTATTTTGGTTATTCATAACCAGCCAGCCTCCATCCTCATAAGTCAGTACTCTGTACCATACTAGTTATAAAGTATTTTGACTATAAACCCTGCTATGGAGGTGATGGTGGAGATGCAAAGAGATGCAAGAAGTTTCTAGAAGGTAGAAATAATAACCTTTCAGCACACCAACAGTCTTTACCACAGGTCACCAATTTCTTCTGGATATTGACCCTTGAGAAGTAGGAAGTATTGAGGGTACAGGAGGGAGGAGAAAGAGCCCCCTATTTGGCAGCAGTAGAAAAACATACTGTAAGTTCCCATCCCCTTTTTCATCTCTATCCCTCTCCACTGACACTTGGCTAACTCCATCCAGAGGGACAGCACCACTTAGTCTTTTGTTTTATGAATAAGTAAAATTGACATCAGAAAGTATCATTCCCAAACTAGTTTAGTTCATCATGAAACAAGTTGTCAGATGCTTATTTCCCCACACAGAAATGTCAACACTTGTTCAGTGACGCATTTAACCCATGTTGCTCTTTGGCAGACATAATCAGACAAAAGGTACCTGTCCTGTGCAGATCCTCTGCTTCCCCTTCACGCTGACTTGTGCTTCTTATGCTATTTGCAGTAGCCAAAGCAAGCAGAGTGAATGAAACTCACTAATTTGTTGCTTATGGCAACTCAGCTCAGATAAAAGGCTCAGTTGATAGGGGAATAATTAAACCCTTTGTTCTAAGTGACCTTATATAATCATCTCTAGATTTTTAGTTATCCATGCCATCTTTGTCTTCAGGTGCCACACGTAATCCCATGTTGGCCAGAAGCAGGACTTGGCAAGCAGGAAAATTGTGAAACATAATTAAAGAAAAAAATCAATAACCAGTCAATAAATTTTTATCAAGCAGCTGTTTTTTGGAAATCATTGAACCTTCTATAGAGGGTACAAGGGCTGTGCCTTCAAGAAGCATACAATCTTACTAATAACAGCAACAAAAGCCCAACAATAAACAGTATGTGATCTGCATTAACAAAGCAAAAACAATAAGTTTTTGAGGGTCCTAAGGGGAAGCAAAGTTTGGAACAGCAGCTAGAAACACAGGGATAGAAATGCCAGTAATGGCCAAGATGACGTAAAAGGAAGATTTAAGGGAAGCATAGTCCAAGAATGGATGAATAGAATCTGGCAGAGCAAAAAAAGGTGAGGGGAGCTTTGTGGCAAGATAAGTATAGAGGATTAAGAGATACAAACTAATATGTATAAAATAAATAAGCATCAAGTATATTTAGTACAGAACAGGAAAATAAAGTCATTATTTTTAATAACTTTGTTTTTTTTAATTATTTATTATTGGCCGCATTTCATGGCACGTGGGATCTTAGTTCCCTGACCAGGGATCAAACCCCTCACTCCCTGCGTTGGCAGCATGGAGTCTCAACCACTGGACCACCAGGGAAGTCCCTATTTTTAATAACTTTAAATGGAGTATAAGCTATAAAAAATATTGAATCACTATGTTGTACACCTAAAACTAACATGATAAGTCAACTACATTTCAACTTTAAATAACATTTTCTGATTAGCAAAAGAAACAATCAATAAAATGAAAAGACAGACTACAGAAGGGGAGAAATTAAGGGCAAGTCATCTGATAAGTTACTGTCTAAAATACATAAATAATCCACACAATTCAACAGCAAAAAAAAAAAATCTGATTAAAAAATAGGCAGAGATCTGAATAGACATTTTTCCAAATAAGATATACAAATGGCCAACAGGTATACAAAAAATGTTCAATATCATTCATCATCAGGGAACTGCAAATCAAAACCATAAAGAAGTATTACCTCACACCGGTGAGAATGGCTATTGCCAAAAACATTCTTGCAGTAAGTATTGGCAAGGATGTGGAAAATAGAGAAACTCTGGTCACAGCATGGTGACTGTAGTTAACAATACTGTACAGCTGACTCTTGAACAATATTAGTTTGAACTGCACAGATCCCCACTTACTTAGACGTAGATTTTTTCCCATAAATATAGTACTACATGACCCATGGTTAAATGAATCCAAGAATGAAGAACCTTGAAAACAGAGAGCCAACTATGAGACTTGTGCATTCCATGGATTTTGGCATCCATAGAGGGTCCTGGAATCAATCCCCCACAGATATCAAAGGACGACCATATTATATACCTGAAAGTTGCTAAGAAAATAGATCTTGAATGTTCTTACCACACATGCATTTAAAAAAAAAAGGTACTATGGGAGGCAATGGGGATGTTAACTAACAGTATTTGGCAATCATTTCACAATATATATGTGTATCAAATCATCATAGTACAGCTTGACCTAGTACAATGTTGTATGTTAATTTTATCTCAATAAAGCTGGGGGGGGAGGGATTTTTTTCCATTCTATTTAAGAATTTTAATGAATCTGTGCTCCTTCTCAATATTTTTAAAAGCTATTAGAGGTTCTCCACAGTATATCTTAACAAAGAGAGTGTAAGTAGACATCCTCCTCCCCAATAAACAGAGTAGGACACAAAATTTCAAGGAAAAATCTCCCCCGTATGGTAACATGTTGAGAACCTCTGGGTTAGAACATATGCAAAAGACTATGGGTTGTAGGGTGAAACCAACCAGAGATTTCTAAGTATAAGGTATTCACATTCATTTAATAGTTTGTAAATTCAAAAGGGAAGGGTGAGTTGAGTGTACCAGAAGCTCCTTCCTGGGGGTCTCAGAGATTAAGGAGCCAGGAACATGGTTGTCTATAGGCTCCCTCAATCTAGAGAGCTCTTATGCAGAATAAAAGAAATTAACAGCAATGGGAAAGCATATTAGGAGGCTGGAGAATTATGTTGGCACCAGAGCCAAGATACAACAAAAACCCATAACATGGTGAGGGCTCCATGACCCCACTGGACAGGTCCAGTTGGAACTCTAAAGCTTTGAGTTAAAGCCTGTTAGTTAATGGGAAGAAAACATGTGCCTCCAGCAAGCACTTCTGGGAATGGCTTGTGCTTAATTAAAGAAAGAACAGCTTGATCTCTCAGGCAAAGAAAACCTGGGGCAGGTTCTAAGAGAAAACTCTGCCTATGAGTAGGCTAATGATAGCTTCCTACTGCTCAAGAACCCTTTTATTCTTGGGTCATGGTTAAAGGCTGTATATCCTACTCTCCTACTTCTCCTGGAACCCAAAATCCAAGAAAATCTATACAAACATCAAGGAAGAAAAAGCACTGTGGGCTACCGTAGTATGAAAAGCTTTCATACAAAAATAATATGAATATGTAAGCTACTTGTACAGCACAGGGAACATATTCAATATTTTATAAAAACCCACTTGGAAAAGAATCTGAAGAAGAATATATATGTGTATGTACAGGTACATATATATAACTGAATCACTTTGCTGTACACCTGAAATACTGTAAATCAACTACACTTCAGTTTAAAAAAATTTAATAGAGAATAATAATAGCTATCATAAATTGAACATTTGTTGTTATGGCTGCTGTGCTTGGCATATTTCTACATTATCTAATTAAATTTTCAGAATTCTATGAGAAAATTATTGTTTTCAGAGCTACCAATAAGTAGCAAAGAGAGGATTCCAACCCTAGTCTGAGTCTGAAACCCATTCTCTTTCTACTGAACCCTAATATTTCTGTTCAAGGAAGCAACTGAAGAACTTAGTATGACTTGATATAGAAAATAATGGGAAGAAGAAATACGGATAGGCCAAAATGACCCAGAGGAAAAGCACAAGGCAAGTCTAGATGAAGCAAAACTACAGAAAAGGTGAGACTACAAGGTTAACTGGCAGTTTCTGAGGCCCCACAATAAAGAGAATAGGACATACAGGTGAGCATGTGAAGGGACTGATGGGCTTTATGAAGATAAGAAGAAGTGGAAACATAGTCAAGGGAGATACTAACACAAAGAGAAGTTGGTGAGTGTCCCAGGGCTGGGTTCCAACATGACAGGCATACTTGGCTTGACAAACCGGAAAGTGTCTGAAAGAAGAAAGCCTGGATGGAGATGAAAGGAAAGAAACAGACACACCCACCTGCTGGAAAATAGAAATGGACCTACAGCAACAGCAGCTGATACCCAGTATTTTCAAACAGACTGAACCCTAACACAAAGGAGTGACAGATTGTCAGCAACTGTTTTCAAAAGAAGACTGTGATCACAAGACTCAGGACATATCTGGATCTGCACCACATGTCACTGGGACCAGCACTAATGAAAAGCCCGTATCCCTAGTGGCTCAGTTAAGTTGAGGGAGTTGATCTCTGAGAATTCTCTGTATTTCAGGCTTTCTTGTGGGCTAGTACTGCCTTTTCCAAAAGGTTTTCATGTCTCCCATTTTCTTCATGAACAAGATTAGTCACAGAGCCACTGACCACTGCAACTCTAACTCTTCTGGGAAGTGGCCCTGCACAGAATCATGAAGAGGCCAAAGCTCAGATTTGATGTCTCCCATTAGGCCCATCTCTGCTCTCTCCTTTGCTTTGGCATATTCTTTCCTCCTCCTCAGATGCCTACCCTGTATTCTAAAGAGTTTTGATCTCTGAGGACTTTCAACTTATTTTCTTGATTCTAGAACTTCACTGGGTATAAGATTTACCCTGGCTCACCCATCTTCCCCACCCAGTGATTCTGTCCAAACTGGTCTAGAGTGAGGTCCTTAAATCAGTGTTTTTAAAAGACCCTCAAGGTGATACTGATGCAGATGGCCCAATGGAGAAATACTGCATTATGGTGTTTATTGGTAAAGTATTCATTAATAACAGCCTAGGTTTTAACAAAGAACTCCTGACTGGAAGCATTTAGAAATGAAGATATGTAACTCCAATGGCAGAATGCTGGCTAGATAATGGATATTTGAAATGCAGAGGTTCATCTTTGGTGCTCTTTCTCTCAACATTATTCATCCTATAAACAGGACTCAAATCAAACCCTGAAAGTGAAAGTGAAGTCGCTCAGTCATGTCCAACTCTTTGCGACCCCATGGACTGTAGCTACCAGGCTCCTCTGTCCATGGGATTTTCCAGGCGAGAGTACTGGAGTGCGTTGCCATTTCCTTCTCCAGGGGATCTTCCCAACCCAGGGGTCGAACCTGGGTCTCCTGCATTGCAAGCAGACGCTTTACCATCTGAGCCACCAGGGAAGTGTAAGAGATAACTATTCCCCTATACACAAGGTGGGGATCCTTGGAACTTCCCTCTTAAGACCAGTACATACTTGCCTTGAACACCAGAATAAATTCACAGAACACCTGACTATTTCCAAGCTACCTACACAGAAACATAATTTATACAGAATACTGAATTTTTAAAACTTAAAGATGGTGACTTTTCCCTCAAAGTCACAGTCAAAATCAAACATCAGAACCAGTCACCACAAAGTAAATGACCACACCTCTATTTTTCATAGGTTTTATTCTGCCTGTACTCTTTTTTATTTTTTCAGTTTATTTTGGCTTATAAGATCTTTTTAATGCATTTATAATTACCTTGAAAACACAGGCCTTACTGACATAACTGAATAACCAAAAAGAAAGATTAATATTTCTCTGATAATGAGTGATGTTGAGCATCTTTTCATGTGTTTGTTAGCCATCTGTATGTCTTCTTTGGAGAAATGTCTGTTTAGTTCTTTGGCCCATTTTTTGATTGGGTCATTTATTTTTCTGGAATTGAGCTGCAGGAGTTTCTTGTATATTTTTGAGATTAGTCCTTTGTCAGTTGCTTCATTTGCTATTATTTTCTCCCATTCTGAAGGCTGTCTTTTCACCTTGCTTATAGTTTCCTTTGTTGTGCAGAAGCATTTAATTTTAATTAGGTCCCATTTGTTTATTTTTGCTTTTATTTCCAATATTCTGGGAGATGGGTCATAGAGGATCCTGCTGTGATGTATGTCAGAGAGTGTTTTGCCTATGTTCTCCTCTAGGAGTTTT
>NW_011494950.1:2742089-2743427 GCF_000754665.1 Bison bison bison | reverse complement strand
TACAAGTGGTTGACCAGTTTTCCCAGCACCACTTGTTAAAGAGATTTTCTTTTCTCCATTGTATATTCTTGCCTCCTTTGTCAAAGATAAGATGTCCGTAGGTGCGTGGATTTATCTCTGGGCTTTCTATTTTGTTCCATTGGCCTATATTTCTGTCTTTGTGCCAGTGCCATACTGTCTTGGTGACTGTGGCTTTGTAGTAGAGCCTGAAGTCAGGCAGGTTGATTCCTCCAGTTCCATTCTTCTTTCTCAAGATTGCTTTAACTATTCGAGATTTTTTGTATTTCCATACAAATTGTGAAATTATTTGTTCTAGCTCTGTGAAAAATACCGTTGGTAGCTTGATAGGGATTGCATTGAATCTATAGATTGCTTTGGGTAGTATACTCATTTTCACTATATTGATTCTTCTGATCCATAAACATGGTATATTTCTCCATCTATTAGTGTCCTCTTTGATTTCTTTCACCAGTGTTTTATAGTTTTCTATATATAGGTCTTTAGTTTCTTTAGGTAGATATATTCCTAAGTATTTTATTCTTTTCGTTGCAATGGTGAATGGAATTGTTTCCTTAATTTCTCTTTCTATTTTCTCATTATTAGTGTATAGGAATGCAAGGGACTTGAGGTACCATTTCATGCCAGTCAGAATGGCTGCTATCAAAAAGTCTACAAGCAATAAATGCTGGAGAGGGTGTGGAGAAAAGGGAACCCTCTTACACTGTTGGTGGGAATGCAAACTAGTACAGCCATTATGGAGAACAGTGTGGAGATTCCTCAAGAAACTGGAAATAGAACTGCCATATGACCCAGCAATTCCACTGCTGGGCATCACACTGAGGAAACCAGAATTGAAAAAGACACATGTACCCCAATGTTCATCACAGCACTGTTTATAATAGCCAGGACATGGAAGCAACCTAGATGTCCATCAGCAGATGAATGGATAAGAAAGCTGTGGTACATATACACAATGGAGTATTACTCAGCCATTAAAAAGAATACATTTGAATCAGTTCTAATGAGGTGGATGAAACTGGAGCCTATTATACAGAGTGAAGTAAGCCAGAAAGAAAAACACCAATACAGTATACTAATGCATATATATGGAATTTAGAAAGATGGTAACGATAACCCTTTATGTGAGACAGCAAAAGAGACACTGATGTATAGAACAGTCTTTTGGACTCTGTGGGAGAGGGAGAGGGTGGGATGATTTGGGAGAATGGCATTGAAACATGTATAATATCATATGTGAAACGAATCACCAGTCCAGGTTTGATGCATGATACAGGATGCTCGGGGCTGGTGCACTGGGATGACCCAGAGGGATGGTAC
>NW_011494950.1:2712422-2741989 GCF_000754665.1 Bison bison bison | reverse complement strand
GGTACGGGGAGGGAGGTGGAAGGGGGGTTCAGGATGGGGAACACGTGTATACCCATGGCGGATTCATGTTGATGTATGGCAAAACCAATACAATATTGTAAAGTAATTAACCTCCAATTAAAATAAATAAATTTATATTTTAAAAAAAATTAATAAAATAATAAATGCATATTTGATAGGTCACATTTAACCTTTAGTCTTTCCATTCTAAACTGCCATTCCCATCAATGCTTTTGAGAAATTTGAGAAACAATATGGAATTTCATATCACCCTTGACCCTAAGACACTTGTCTATTGGAACCCTCCAGTTCTAAATTTCAATAAGCTCCACTACAGGGCAGTTTTCCAGGTTCCTGCAAGGTTGGACTTAATCTGCCAGAACTGTTTCTAATTGGCTAGTTTCCTCTTCATAAACATTTCCCATTAGTTGGGAGAAAAGAGAGAGTAGCAGGAATGGGGTTATAATTCCAAAGGATGCACTTTCAGTCTTACCATCGTTGACATAAGTACCATGTCCCAAATTTGAAAGTTCTCCAAAAATCAAATATATGACATACATATCACATTCTCCTGTAAAGCAGAATGCACTTCTTTTTTTTAAAAAAGTCAATTATTTATAAAACTAGTCACAAATCCCTTAATCATTGTCCCATGTGAACACAGTTAATTAATACAAAGGAAAGCTACAGGTTGTCATTTTAAAACAATTTCTCAACAGAGGTCATTTCAAATAAATAAACCTGATGTTCTAAGACCTACTCTTTACTTTTTAGAAAAGCTGTAAACACTAATAAAACCTACTCCTAGAACATTCTGAAAATTATATTTTTATAAATTCAGAGAGTTACAGTTCTGGTTATGGGAGCTGGTGGGAGGAGCCAGGACTCTCTAGGACATCTCTGTTCCCTCTTTTTACAGACTCCAGGGAGTTTGAACATGTACAAGTCTTAAAGACACTAAGATTCTCTAATTAATAGTGTTTTCATTTGATAAGGGAAACCCTGTGTAGCCTCTACCTGTTAACATAAAAACCAAGCAATCTTTAATATCTCTTTGAATTGAATCAGGGTTCATTCACTCATTCAACAAATATTTATTCATTATTTCCTATGTGCCAGAATGCTGTAAAAGAATCCACAATGCATCAAATAAAATTGACTCTATCCTTGTCTTCAGATGGTTGAGAAGGAGTTTGGGAATGTGATCAAACTAACTCTGAGACTAAACGTTCACAGGTTAAAAATACCATATTTTTAAAATGTTTTGTCCTTTTGGAAGTAAAATGAAATTCTACAATATGACTTTGGTTAAACATTGAAAGTTTAAATCATGACTCCAAACTTCTTGTCCCCAAGTCATTTACTCCAGGGCAAAACCATTCATCTATCCTTGAAGATGTTATAAAAATGATCTGGGACAGGGATTCTAATATATTTGAAAAAAGAACTATAAAGTATTATACAATTATTTCTCCAAGTTCTCAGGATCTAGCTCAATCTTCATCTCATTGTTGAAATCTTATACAAATTTCACTAAACTCCTACAAATAACCTTTACCAAGGTCAGTTTTCATTCCAATCCCAAAGAAAGGCAATGCCAAAGAATGCTCAAGCTACAGCACAATTGCACTCATCTCACACACTAGTAAAGTAATGCTCAAAATTCTCCAAGCCAGGCTTCAGCAACGTGAACTGTGAACTTCCCGATGTTCAAGCTGGTTTTAGAAAAGGCAGAGGAACCAGAAATCAAATTGCCAACATTAGCTGGATCATCAAAAAAAGCAAGAGCGTTCCAGAAAAACATCTATTTCTGCTTTATTGACTATGCCAAAGCCTTTGACTGTGTGGATCACAAGAAACTGTGGAAAATTATGAAAGAGATGGGAATACCAGACCACCTGATCTGCCTCTTGAGAAACTTGTATACAGGTCAGGAAGCAACAGTTAGAACTGGACATGGAACAACAGACTGGTCCCAAATAGGAAAAGAAATACGTCAAGGCTGTATATAGTCACCCTGCTTATTTAACTTATATGCAGAGTACATCATGAGAAACGCTGGGCTGGAGGAAGCACAAGCTGGAATCAAGATTGCCGGGAGGAATATCAATAACCTCAGATACGCAGATGACACCACCCTTATGGCAGAAAGTGAAGAGAAACTCAAAAGCCTCTTGATGAAAGTGAAAGTGGAGAGTAAAAAGTTGGCTTAAAGCTCAACATTCAGAAAACAAAGATCATAGCATCTGGTCCCATCACTTCATGGCAAATAGATGGGGAAACAGTGGAAACAGTGGCTGACTTTATTTTTCTGGGCTCCAAAATCACTGCAGATGGTGACTGCAGCCATGAAATTAAAAGACGCTTGCTCCTTGGAAGGAAAGTTATGACCAACCTAGACAGCATATTAAAAAGCAGAGACATTACTTTGCCAACATAGGTCCGTCTAGTCAAGGCTATGGTTTTTCCGGTAGTCGTGTATGGATGTAAGAGTTGGACTATAAAGAAAGCTGAGTGCAGAAGAACTGATGCTTTTGAACTGTGATGTTGGAGAAGACTCTTGAGAGTCCCTTGGACTGCAAGGAGATCCAACTAGTCCATCCTAAAGGAGATCAGTCCTGGGTGTTCATTGGAGGGACTGATGTTGAAGCTGAAACTCCAATACTTTGGCTACCTGATGCAGAGAGCTGACTCATTTGAAAAGGCCCTGATGCTTTGAAAGATTGAGGGCAGGAGGAGAAGGGGATGACAGAGGATGAGATGGTTGGATGGCATCACTGACACAATGGACATGGGTTTGGGTGGACTCCGGGAGTTGGTGATGGACAGGGAGGCCTGGTGTGCTACAGTTCATGGGGTCGCAAAGAGTCGGACACGACTGAGCAACTGAACTGAACTGAATATGGGCTCTAGAGCATTTACCACAGGCTGCCTCAGACCATAATCCAAGCACACAGTTGTGCATTTGTTTACCTTTCACTGAGTAGCCAGTATGTTAGAAGCAACGCAGTACAGTGGTTGAGAGTGAGGACTCTGACCCAGATTTCCAGAGTTGAGTCCCATTTCTGTGTGACCCTAGCTTTATTTTTCTCATCTTTAAAAATAAATGATAATAGACCTACCACATAGAATTATTGTGATAAATAAGAACACTACTATAAACTGTCACAGCAAAAAGTAGTCTACTGGTAATGCAGAATACTGGATTAATTCTAGAACAAGCAAACAAACAAAAAAAAATTACGTAGAAACTAAGGAAGTTCAAACAAAGTATGGACTTTTTAAAAATAATAATGTATAATATAGGTTCAATAAACAATACTAATGGAAGATATTAATAACAGGAGAAATTGAGTGTAGAGTATACCGAACTTTCTATATTATCTTTTAAAATTTTCTGTTCATCTAAATGTGCTCTAAAATAAAGTTTATTTAAGAGGTAAAAACTAGAATTAGAAAAGTTTTAAATGTTACTATATGTAAAGCATTGAGAATAATATATACACTTAACACTGTCAAAATGTCCATACTATTCAAAGTGATACAGATTCAATGCAATCTTCATCCAAATCTCAATGGCATGTTTTAAAGAAATAGAAAATTTTTCTACAATTCACATGGAACCACAAAAAACTACAAATAGCCGAATCAATCTTGAGAAAGAACAAGAAAACTAGAAGTACCAAACTTCCTAATTTCAAAATATATTATAAAGTACAGTAATGGTACTGGGATAAAGACAGACACATAACCAATGGGACAGAATAGAGAGAGCTCAGAAATAAATTCACATATACACTGTCAACTGATATTCAATAAGGAAGTCAAGAATAGACAATGGCAAAAGAACAATCTCTTCAACAAATGGTGTTGGGAAAACAGAAAATCCACATGCAAAAAGACTGAAACTGGATGCTTATCTTACACCATACACCAAAAAATCAACTCAAAATAGACTTAAATGTAAACCCCAAACTGTAAATCTCCTGAAAGAAAAATTAGGAGAAAAGTTTCATGACATTGGTCTGGGCAAAGATGTGACACCAAGAGCACAGGCAACAGAAATAAATAAATAAATGAACGAGTGGGAGTACATTAACTAAAAAGATTCTACACAGTAAACAATCAACAAAGGGAAAAGGTAACCTACAGGGCAGGAAAAAAATATTTGCAAATCATCTATCTGATAAGAGGTTAATACCCAAAGTATACAAGGAACTTCTACAACACAATAATTTAAAACACTAAAAATGAAATTAAAAATGGGCTAAGAGGGACTTCACTGGTGATCCAGTGGTTAAGACTCCACACTTTCACTGTAAGAGGCACAGGTTTAATCTCTCATCAGGAAACTAAAGATCCCATATGTGAAGCTGGTGCAGCCAAAAAAAAGGGGGGGCCTAAAATCTTGCATAGATATTTCTCCAAAAAAGATAACCCATAGGTATATGATGATGTTCAATATCACTACTCATCTGGGAATTGCAAATCAAAACCATAAGGAGATATCACCTCACACCTGTTAGGATGACTATTACATAATTAAATAAATAACATACATACATATAAGTGTTGGTAATCATGTGGAGAAATTGGAGCCCCTGCACCATATTCATAGTAACATAAAATGGTGCAGCTGCCATGGAAAACAGTACAGAAGTTCCTCAAAAAATTAATATGATTTCAACTATACGAGGTATTTCAAAATAGCAAAATTCATAAAACCAAAGGGCAGAATAGTGATTATCAGGGGTAAGGGTGAGGGGGATAAGGGAGTTAACTAATCAATGGGCATAGAGTTTAAGTCAGGCAAGATGAACAAGCTCTAGAGATCTACTCTACAACACTATACCTATAATCAGCAGTAATATAGTAAACACTTTCAGTTCAGTTCAGTTGTTCAGTTGTGCCCAACTCTTTGCAACCCCATGGACTGCAGTACACCAGGCTTCCCTGTCCATCACCAACTCCCACAGCTTGCTCAAATTCATGTCCATCACATCGGTGATGCCATCCAGCCATGTCATCCTCTGTCATCCCCTTCTCCTCCTTCCTTCAATCCTTCCCAGCATCAGGGTCTTTTCAAATGAGTCAGTTCTTTGCATCAAGTGGCCAAAGTACTGGAGTTTCAGCTTCAACATCAGTCCTTCCAATGAACACCCAGGACTGATCTCCTTTAGGATGGACTGGCTTCATCTTCTTGCTGTCCAAGGGACTCTCAAGAGTCTTCTTCAATACCACAGTTCAAAAGCATCAATTCTTTGGCACTCAGCTTTCTTTATGGCCCAACTCATACATGACTACTGGAAAAACCATAGCTTTGACTAGACAGACTTTTGTCAGCAAAGTAGTATCTCTGCTTTTTACTACGCTGTCTAGGTTTGTCACAGCTTTTCTTCCAAGGAGCAAGCGTCTTTTAATTTCATGGCTACAGTCACCATCTGCAGTGATTTTGGAGCCCAAGAAGATAGAGACTGTCACTGTTTCCATTGTTTCCCCATCTATTTGCCATGAAGTGATAGGACCAGATGCCATGATCTTCGTTTTTTGAATGCTGAGTTTTAAGCCAACTTTTTCCCTCTCCTCTTTCACCCTCATCAAGAGGATCTTTAGTTCCTCTTCACTTTCTGCCATAAGGCTGGTGTCATATGCATATCTAAGGTTATTGATATTTCTCCCAGCAATCTTGATTCGAGCTTGTGCTTCATCCAGCCCAGCAATTCGTATGATGCACTCTGCATAGCAGTTAAATAAGTAAGGTGACAACATACAGCCTTGACATACTCCTTTCCCAATTTGGGACTAGTCCATTGTTCCATGTCCGGTTCTAACTGTTCTTGACCAGCATACAGATTTCTCAGGAGGCAGGTAAGGTGGTATGGTATTCTCATCTTTTTAAAAATTTTCCAGTTTGTTGTGATCCACAGAGTCAAAGGCTTTAGTGTAGTCAATGAAGCAGAAGTACATGTTCTTCTGGAATTCTCTGGCTTTTTCTATGATCCAATAGATGTTGGCAATTTAATCTCTGGTTCCTCTGCCTTTTCTAAATCCAGCTTGAACATCTAGACAGTATTAGTTCACATAATGTTGAAGCCTAGCTTGGAGAATTTTGAGCATTACTTTGCTAGAGTGTGAGATGCATGCAATTGTGTGGTAGTCTGAACATTCTTCGGCATTGCCTTTCTTTGGGAATGGAATGAAAACTGAACTTTTCTGGTCCTGTGGCCACTGCTGAGTTTTCCAAATTTGCCAGCACACTGAGTGCATCACTTTCACAGCATCATATTTTAGGATTTGAAATAGCTCAGCTGGAATTCCATCACCTCCACTAGCTTTGTTTGTAGTGATGCTTCCTAAGGCCCACTTGACTTCACACTCCAGGATGTCTGGCTCTAGGTAAGTGATCACACCATTGTGGTTATTTGGGTCATTAAGATGTTTTCTGTATAGTTTTTTTCTGTGTATTCTTGCCACCTCCTCTTAAATACACTTTAAAATTCATTAAAAGGGTAAATCTCATGTTAAGTGTTCTTTCCAGAATAAAAAATTTCTAGTAACTTCTAAAACAGAACAAAACAATCTGGCCCATAGCAGGCACTCAATAGAAGGTAGGTAGTAATTGCTTGTAGCAGTAGTAATAATAGTAGTGGGAAGCCAACAAAAGCTTTTAAGTAAAATTGGTGGATGTCTTGGGCTTCCCAGGTGTTGTTGTTGTTGTTACTGCTTTGGGGGTTTTCTTTTTTATACAACATTTAGCAAAAGGTTGTAACTGTAAACAAAACTATTATTTAATTTTTCAATTTTATTGTTTTAGCACTATATAGGAGAAGGAAATGGCAACCCACTCCAGTGTTCTTGCCTGGAGAATCCCAAGGATGGGGGAGCCTGGTGGGCTGCCGTCTATGGGGTCGCACAGAGTCGGACATGACTGAAGCGACTTAGCAGCAGCAGCAGCAGCAGTAAAGGGTTTGGTGTGTCAAAGGCTGTATGCATTATAATGTCTTCTGGTCATAATCATATGTTGTGTTATTAAATAGACATGCCTGAAATGTTAACAGCACCTACTGAGAAGCTATGAACTTATTCCATATGCTTTCTATTTGAACTGTTAGAGGTTTTTTATTTTTATTGTATGATTCCATTTATATGAAATGTTTAGAACTGGCCAATGGAGACAGAAAGTAGATTAGTGGTTGCCCAGGGCCAGGGAGAAAGGACAATAGGAAATAACTGCTAAAAGTCACTGGGCTTCTTTTTAAGATGATGGAAATGTTCTGGAATTAGATAGTGGTGACGGTTGCACAAAACTGAATGATTGAAAACTCACTGAATTAGGTACTTTAAAACAGTGCATTTCATGGTATATGAATTTTATCTCAATTGAAAAATTGCTAAAAAATAAAACACTTAGAACAGGACTTGGACTTGAGTAAGCACTCAATAAATGTTAGGTATGACTAATACTAAAACTTCCAGCACAGTTATTATTTTCTTCATTGTAATAAAGTAATTTTTTTATGTCTAACTGCAGATAGCTTTTAAGCCTGGCCCTCCCTTTTCCCCACCCACCCATATGGGCAAGCCGATAAGAAAGCCTGAGTGCTCCTTCCTTTGGTGCCTGTGGAAGATTCAAACTAGGTGAGGCCCTAGCCCGTGTACAGGAACCCTTTCCTCAGCCCCAGCCCTTAACCACAATGAAAACTAAGCCAGGCTCTTTCCCTTGTTTCAAGGCATTTCAGACCTGCTCTCCAGAGAGAGACCTCAATTACATAAGCGATAAAAATTTCATAACTTCTTGGTGTGTGCGTGTGTGTGTGTGTGTGTGACATCATCAGTCTTGACATTCAAACCAAATTTGGAGTTGGGTGGGGGAATCCAACTGCCAGGGCAGGAGAGATGGGTTTCATCCCTGGGTCAGGAAGATCCCCTGAAGAAAAAAGGGGCAACCCATTCCAGTATTCCTGCCCGGAGAATCCCATGGACAGAGAAGCCTGGCAAGCTACAGTCCATGAGGTCCCAGCGAGTCCGATACCCACACAGGGGTCCATCCTATCTCTGCAGGGTGGCTACAACAAGCCACCATATCAATCAGCCACACTGGGGCCTGCATTCCCACATGACAGCAGTAAGCAGAACAGAAGAGTGCCCTCTTTACACAGGCACATGCTCTCCATTTGGCCACAGTTCCCCTCACTCCAGCTTCCCAGGTGGTGCTAGTGGTAAAGAACCCACCTGACAATGCAGGAAACATAATGAGAGGTGGATTCAATCCTTGGGTCGGGAAGATTCCCTGGAGGAGGGTATGGCAAGCCACTCCAGTATTTTTGCCTGGAGAATCCCATGGACAGAGGAGCCTGGCGGGGTGTAGTCCATAGTATCACAAAGAATCAAACACGACTGAAGCCACTTACCCTGCAGACTCCAGCACTCATTTACTCTACCTGTCTAGTCCCCGTAGGTAGGTTTGCAGCTAATAGGCTGCCGAGAGCCGAGTCTGCAACTGGACCTGGCTTTTGCTCGTAGATGGCCCCGCCCAGCGCAGCACCTGCCGTGTGTGTACAGGGTAACTTTATAGAAAATGACCTGGTCATCTGTGGTCTGGAGGGATCCCAGTTTCCAGTGATGCCCACTTTTGTGTGTCAGCATCGTCCCGATGGGCCAGGCTTCAAGCATGGCGGTGCCGTGCTCCACTTCAGTGTCCGAGGGCTGCGCTGGGTCCTATGCAAGTGGCTTTGGAAGACAGGTGCGCACCAGTACCCTTTGAGTCTCTCATAAGGACTTGAGGTATTTTCAGAGCTGATTTGTCACTGTTTGAGAAGATAATTGACGGGGGACAGGTGACAGAGTTGGTACATTTCACTTTCTTGGAAGAAGTTTTCAGAAATGGCGTTCAGTTCTCTCCTTGAGCTTCGGAAGCACGCTTCAAGTGGTCAAAGGTCCAGGACCGCTCACGGTCCTGAGTAGGCGTGTTCTCTTACAGTTGGGGTGGAATTTGAACAATGCTTGAAAACTTCTGTCACAGTCTTTAGAGAAGGTGAGTATGCTTTCCAGGGTCACAAGTCTGGCCCTTAGATCCCGGGGGCTTGAAACTCCACCTTAAAGTCCTTCCCAGCGGCCCCTGCGGAAGGCGAAAGTGGCTACACCCTCATCCTCTGCCCTGAAGCGGGACTGCACCTGCGCCGGCGGGACTGGTTGTTTTAATTTATGAATTACATTTTGTTTTCGTATATTTCATAGTAACAGTTACAGAGCTAGTCATGCCTTATGGCCTTAATGTCTCTACGTTGTTTACAGGATCAAGTTTGAATGCTTTAATAGAATGTGTTAGTCGCTCAATCGTGTACGATTCTTTGTGACCCCATGAACTGTAGCCTGCCAGGCTCCTCTGCCCGTGGGGTTCTCTAGGCAAGAATACTGGAGTGCGTTGCCATTTCCCTTTCTAGGGGATCTTCCCAAATCAGGGATCAAACCCAGGGTCTCCTGCTTTGCAGGCAGATTGTTACTGCCTGAGCCACCAGGGAGCATATGTCATTCTAGGACCTGCACAATATAATTTTTCCAGACTCATGGGTTACAGTAGCTGCCTCAAAATTCTGTTGTCATTGTTGTTGTTATTCTTGTTTAGTCACTAAGTCCTGTCAGACTCTTTTGTGACCCCATGGACTACTGCTTGCCAGGCTCCTCTGTCCATGAGATTTCCCAGGCAAGAATACTGGAGTGGGTTGTCATTTCCTTCTCCAGGGGATCTTCCCATCCCAGGGACAGAACCAGCAATCTCCTGCATTGGCAGGTGGATTCTTTACTGCTGAACCACCAGAGAAGCCCTTCTCAATCCTGTATGTTTCTCTATATTTGTGCTATTTCTTCTGCTTTTACCTGGAATGTCTATCTATCCAGCTCTTCTTGTAATGAAATAATTCTCTTTTGAGGTCTTTTCCATATACTATGACCACAACTCTGACATCTTCAGAAAATTTTAATTACTGATTACTCCATCCTCCTGTAGCATTTTATCTATAAAGATTATAAATATTATTATCTTCTAAGGAAAACTATATGTGTTGTATTCACCTTTATACTTATTTTTTGAATTGGATTTACTCATTTCAGATGATTCTTTCTTGAAAACATAGCTACTGTAATCAGATAAACAGATCCACACAAAATATTTTCCTGTCTCAAATTCCTTTAGAAATTACGTATACCTTGTGTACTATATGACCATTAACTTGGTTTTTAGGTTGCTTTGGGATAGTGCATTGCTGTTCAGGTCTCCACACTCTACCTTAATTAGAAAATCTTTAAGAAATGAGGTCACATATATCTTTTCTTTTGTTCCCTTGTGTGTCAAAAACATCAGCCACAATAGCTATGAATATAATAAAGTGAATAGCCCCATATATATGAATATGGGAAACCTTCATTCGTTATTCAAATAATTAAACTCTTAATGTTTATTCTCTTCAATTTTATCTCTGAGGATTGCTGAAGCCCAATACTCAGAATCCTCACATCTGACTAAGAGTCTATCTGAATACATTTTTTATCCTAAGGCACCAAAACATTCATAAAAATGCTATTTCTTTTTAGAGAGGGCTGGGGTTCTCAAAGTATCCAAACTTGACCGATAAACTGATGCATTTTTTTCTTGGCAAAATTAATATATTAATTACAAAAATTTAAATATCTTAAAGTAAAAAGGCAAATCCCTGTTTAGTCTCCCAATATTTCAATTTACTTCATAATGCATAAGACATTTCTACACACAGTAAATGCTTTGTATATTAAATGTATATTTTCTCTAATTTTTTGCACCCATGAATCATTTTGTATCGACCACTTCACTCAGCAAATAACAGAAATCTTCCTGTATCTATATAGAACATATATATCTATACGTCATCTCTTTTATTTTTATTTTGACTAAGCCATATAAACCTATTTGGAAAAGAGTAGTCTTGATAAGCAGAATGTGGAATATGGAAGTGAAAACAAGTGTCCAAATGTCACATCTGTCTACAGACAGGCTTTTTTCCACAGTGAAGCAACAGAGTCAAATTCTGTGGTATCAGAGATGATCCTCAAAAAGCACAGAACTTAATCCGTGAATTTGAACTTAATCCTGACTCACTTCATTTCCACATCTTTGATATTATTGGTTCAATATAGTTAGCCTAACTCAGATTCTTACACCAGAGTCTTAACAAGTAGGTATCTTGACAAGAAAATTTCTCTAAACTCCTAAAATAATGATGAAGCCAGCCTGTTAGATTTGGTGGCAGACTTTACTAAAGTTATGAAATCTGCTCTTCACCACCAGTTGAATTTTGGGTACATCTATTTGTGCAGTGTGCTAGACAAAACCGTGATTCTTAAAGCCAGAATCAGACTATGCCCAGCATCCTCTTAAAAATCAAGCCAGCACAGAAGGCAGGATCACACAACATTGGTGCAATCATTCAGGAGTTTCTATATATTCATTGACTGTACTTCTAAACCCAAAGCATTAAAAAATGCACACGATTCCATGGAATTCTGTCCTAGATGATGCAAAATCATATCAATGCAAAAATGTAATCCAAAGCCTGTGGTGGTGTGGTCGTCCTCATAGAAATCCATTGGGAAGAACTAAATGCAAATGCCACCTCCTAGGCAACTTGTTGTTCAGGGATGCATGGGCAGCCTTTTAAAAAAATCAATTCAAAAAGGCTCTCTTCTCGTGGACATCACCCCAAAAGGACCAAGACAAGGCATCAGGCAGTCAGCCAAAGTAAACCTCTGCACTGCAAGCATCTCTCCCAAGGAAGAACAACAGTAACTTGGACTTCCACCTGCTTCCTTTAGAGACCCCACAGAATCACCCATGCACCATAATTAACATCAGTGGAAACTCAAGAGTGCCAAAAACAAAGACTCAAAGTATAGTCACTCCATCAGCATCTAAGTTCTACTCATAGAATCTCTGCCCCTAGACATGTGCACTAAACCATAGCAGCTGCACCCATCCAAGCTAAACGGTCCTGATTAGAAGCGGGGTCAACAAGAGAAAAGTGGGAAGAATGTGTTAAAGCTCAGCAGTTAGCCATGTGGCATGTCCTCTGACTCTGCGAAATCATAACAGTCAATGGATTGCTGCTGTATTCTTTAAACCTGGAGAAGCTCTTAGTTAACTGAGGTTTCGTGCAGCCCCAGAGGTGAAGAGGGA
Source organism: Bison bison bison (assembly GCF_000754665.1). Lineage (NCBI taxonomy): Eukaryota > Metazoa > Chordata > Mammalia > Artiodactyla > Bovidae > Bison > Bison bison. The sequence goes on along the minus strand of NW_011494950.1, from coordinate 2,729,784 downwards.
AAGCCACCAATGGTGACAGACAGCCTGTCTACCTGTGTACTTAGACAAAATTTAACTATGCATCATTAATTGGTAAGCCTTGAGCCCCACTCACACACATGAATAGAATGCTATCAGCAGCTGCTGCTGCTGCTGCTAAATCACTTCAGTCGTGTCCGACTCTGTGCGACCCCATAGATGGAAGCCCACCAGGCTCCCCCGTCCCTGGGATTCTCCAGGCAAGAACACTGGAGTGGGTTGCCATTTCCTTCTCCAATGCATGAAAGTGAAAAGTGAAAGTGAAGTCACTCAGTCGTGTCCGACTCTTAGCGACCCCATGGACTGCAGCTTACCAGGCTCCTCCGTCCATGGGATTTTCCAGGCAAGAGTACTGGAGTGGGGTGCCATTGCTATCAGCAGCAGCTTCTCCTAATACCAACGACAAAAATAAATACTGAATGTGAAGTATAGACACAGTCCAAGACAGGCCTCTCTTGAGTTTTGAATTCTTATCATAGACTAAAGATGATTGATGGTGATGGTGCTGCAGGTAATGGACATATTACTGTATGCCACATCACTTTTCCAGTATATGGTTCTGATTTCCTTGATTCTATTCAACCTTCACAAATGTTATTCTTCCTTAAATCCCTACTCTGTTTTCTCATTTCTTCCACTCACCAGTGAGTAGTTTCACTGAGCCATCTGTGTTCTTTTCCTTTCTGTCTGTGTAGCATGTAAGCTTTCATTGTTCAGCTACCTGGGCATTCCTCCTTTCCCCAGATCCTCCCCCATCACTTCACCCAGATTGTGCTAGTCTATCAAAATGAAAACTACACTATGACACACAGAATAAACTTCTCATGTCAGATGCACACAGCGGCCCTCTGTTGCACAATCTGTACTCGTCCCTCATACAGTAGAGATTCGGCTCACAGATTTGAGATCCAGACTGCACATCAGAGGGGAGACTGACTTCTGCCCTTCATTTGGACCAAAGAATACTTATCTCCTTATTCCCAGCTTCTTCTCAAGTTGCAGCTAGACCTGGGGAGATGTAAATATGTAAGTAAAACCCAAGACCATACTCACAGGTTATCCTTTTCAAAATGCCAGCACTTCTCAGTTGCCTTATCACAGGCTGATTCAACTCCTTATTCATAAAGGGCCAAGAGCAAGAAAAGGCAGCTCAGTATGCTGGGAGGACCGCAGCAGTTACCACCATATACTGATCTTTTTGTTCTGACACATTTATGTGTGGGATTGGGCTGTGGACAAAGTTTCTGTGTCTCTCTTTCTTGCAGTCCCAGGCTATCCTTAATCCGTGGCTCTGCTGAAGCAGCCCTTTCTGAGACAAACATAGCTTAGGAAACTTCACAACTGCTGTTAGTGTTTAATATTTATTGAACACCTACGATTGGACCAGACATTCTACCAATGGATAGCTTGTATCTTACTAAACTTTCTAGGGGAAAAAAAAAATCCCACTTTGGCTGAAAGCTAAAAGCTGTCTAGCTACTGTAAGGGCAACAAGAATATACATTCCTAAAATACCTCTAATTGCTTCCCATAACACAATACAATTTTCCACTTCTTCTATTAAAAATTACATTAACATAATATACTCTATGAGCAGGCTCTATGGTTCTTTAAATATTCAACCAAGCCCACTAGTAGCTTGAGCCAAGAAAAAAGCCACGTTAAAACATATTTTTAAAGACTTCTTTCAGAAAATGTGTAATATAATTAGAAATAAGACTCATTTTCAACCTGTACAAAGTTAGTCCTTGCTTTGGTTGCCTGCCTTTCTCTTCCTCAGAACCCAGTGTGAAAGCCTCTGATGAACTCCATCAACAGAGGCCAAGCCTATCCCCTTTCCTGAGATAGTCCTAACAGGAAAACGAGGTATAGAGGAGCCATAACCATACCATTCTTACAGAGCTTGGCAACAGGTAAGTTTCCCCAGGTCCAGGAGCTTTTTGATCCAACCCCCTGTATCTTCTTCAGTAACAAACATACTGGAACCCAGCTTGAAACTCAATCTGCAGGCTGAGAACCCTGAACTCCTTCCTACTAGCCTTCCTTCCCAGAGCTAGACTCTGTGTGTTGGATGAAATCCTGAAAAGTGAGAAATATTTCCAGAATACCTACATTTTTATTGATGAGGTTCTGCCTACCCAAATGGACTGGTATTGGTGATCCTTTGAATCATTGCTTTTATAAATAGAAGAAAAAAAAATCTCGATGAATATACACCAAAGCATTAATAATTGTTATCTCTGGGTGGTAAGGAAACACATGATTTCAATTTTCTCCTTTACTATATTTTCCAAATGTTCTTTATTACTTTTGTACTCAGGGAAAGAAAAAATGTTTTATGTTTTGCTAAGTTACCAAGACATACCATTACCCTTCCACTGTGTTTCTGCTTCAGTAAATTCTCTCCTCTTTTTTCCAAATCCAGCCTGGTGAAAAAGAACTTTTCTCCACATAGAAGGCCAAAATCTAAAGAACAAATTCTATGATAAAACATTTTTTAAAAAGGTTTTTAAATCTTTTATAACATAGAAAAGCAAGGTTTTGAAACCATATCCTTTAAAACATGGAAAAGGGAAGATAAATGATTTATTAATGATATAAGAAATCAAGATTTTCATGGTACCATGAAAATTGTTTTAATTTAAGTTAAAAATCACAAAATAAAAAATTAATATAATGTTAAAACTGAATTGCAAAATGACTCAAAGCCACAAATAGAAAGAAGCAGGACATAAGGAATTATGTCATAGACAAAAATCAAATGACCAGCTTTGGAAATTTACTCTTCCCCTTCCTCCTTCAACTCCACATAGTGCTTTACCAGCAAGACTTTTGGGTCTTTCTGGGAAACTGCTTTCTTTTATAAAATCTTATAGTTTTTCACTCTACCTGGGAAATGTGTTTTATTCCTGCTGCTGCTGCTGCTAAGTCACTTCAGTCGTGTCCAACTCTGTGCGACCCCATAGACGGAAGCCCACCAGGCTCCCCCATCCCTGGGATTCTCCAGGCAAGAACACTGGAGTGGGTTGCCATTTCCTTCTCCAATGCATGAAAGTGAAAAGTGAAAATGAAGTCGCTCAGTCGTGTCCGACTCCTAGCAACCCCATGGACTGCAGCCTACCAGGCTCCTCCTCCATCCATGGGATTTTCCAGGCAAGAGTACTGGAGTGGGATGCCATCGCCTTCTCCGTTTTATTCCTAGATCATTTATATTGTGCTGCATGTTATATAGGGCTTCCCAGGAGCTCAGTGATAAAGAATCCTCCTGCCAATGCAGGAAGATGCATTTTTGATCCCTGGGTCCAGGAGATTCCCCTGGAGTAGGAAATAGTAACCCTCTCCAGTATTCTTGCCAAGAAAATTCAATGGACAGAGAAGCCTGCGGGTCTCTAGTCCATGGGGGTCCCAAAAGGTCAGACAAGACTGAGCACGCACGCTCACAGATCATATACTTTCTTCATCTGTATGTACAAGTACCAAAGTTCTCTGTTGTGCATATGTATTTCTTTACTTGAAATGTACAGCTTGCTGTGACTTGTTTCCTCATTACAGAATCTCTTTAAATGACTTTAGCTTGGAGTGGAATTTATTACTTTTGAAAAACAATGAACATGAGCTACCACTTCACACCTACTAAGATGGTTATAAGCAAAAAGTCAGTTAATAATAAGAACTGGCAAAAAATGTGGAGAAATTGGAACACTCATACTTTGCTAATGGAGTATAAAATGCCAGAAACAATTTCCAAAGTAATGTTTGGAAAACAATTTGGTAATATCTCAAAAAGTTTAACATACAGTTATGATCCAGTAATTTCACTTCTTGGTAAATTTATATGTAGTATTCCTAAGTATTAAATATAAATGAAAATGTATAACACACAACAACTTGTATGAGTATGTTCACAGCAGTATTATTCATTATAGCTCAAGACTGGAAACACAAACATTAGTGAGAATATATACATCTTGACACAAATGTCAATTCTCCATTAAGCATTCATCTAATGGTTTTGCTATCAATTATTACTCAGTTGTACTCAATTCTGTTCACAAAATAAATGCTGTTTAGTGTATGAATAAGTATCCTTAGTAGCTGAAGATGGATAACATGAACTGCCATGTTATCATTGCAAGTTTTATATATCGAGATGCTGCTACCCTTTAAAGTTAGTGCTTAGAAAGTGCAAAGGGGAGCATGTGTTTTCTTGGAATTGATTTGTGAAACTACCACCCATTCTCATTCATTTGTTTGGTTAGTTCATCTCAAAGTGCTTTGTATTCTTGGTTGTAATTGGTCATATCTAAGTAGATCTGCCTGTTTTCAGGGTCAGAAAGGAAGACAGTCTTGTGTTACCCGTAAGAGATTTGTTCATAAAGATGACCTTCGCAATTCAGAGCATTCAAAATTTCTTGAATCCCACAGGCTCCTCTAAAACTAGTCCCAAACAGAAACCTGCTCTTCCTCCATTGCTGTTTATCTCAGGAAATGATACCACCACCCACTCACTTATTGATACCAGAAACCTTCACCACCCTCCATTCAGTCAATCAAAAGAACCTATCAATTCCACCTCTTAATTGTCTCTAAATCGATCCTCTCTTCAACCCAAGTGTCAGCCCCTGATAGAGTTCTGCTACTGGGATGACATCCTAAGACAGCCTTTCACCAGTGCAGTTGTTGCTGTTCAGTTGCTAAGTCGTGTCCAACTGTTTGCGACCCCATGAACTGCAGCACTTCAGACTTCTCTGCATCACTAACTCCCTGAGTTTTCTCAAACTCATGTCCATTGAGTCAGTAATGCCATCCAACCATCTCATCCTCTGTTGCCCCCTTCTCCTCCTGCCCTCAATTTTTCCCAGCATCAGAGTCTTTTCCAATGAGTCAGCTCTTCACATCAGGTGGCCAAAGTACTGGAGCTTCAGCTTCAGCATTAGTTCTTCCAATAAATATTCAGAGTTGCTTTCCTTTGGGATGGACTGGTTTGATCTCCTTGTGTCCAAGGGACTCTCAAGAATCTTCTCCAGTACCACAGTTTGAAAGCATCAATTCTTTGGTGCTCAGCTTTCTTTATGGTCCAACTCTCACATCCATACATGACTACTGGAAAAACCATAGCTTTGACTAGACGGACCTTTGTCGGCAAAGTGATGTCTCTGCTTTTTAAAACACTATCTAGGTTTGACATAGCTATTCTTCCAAAGAGCAAGCATCTTTTAATTTTGTAACTGCAGTTACCATTCACAGTGATTTTGGAGCCCAAGAACATTTTCTTGGGCTGACACTGTTTCCACATTCACCAGTGCTAGTGCCTTTCAAATCTATGTCCACAGTTCAGGCAGGGAGAGCATTTCTAAGTGAAAAATGACTTATGCCACCCCCTACTTATAACATTCCAGTGGATTTCTTCTGGAAAACCAGTGAACCCATGGTTTTTATAAGAGCCTATATAATCTACACCATCAACTTCTCCCATTCCTCAATTTTCACTTTTCCTCTCAAAGCATTTGCTTTGGCCGTTACTAACATCTTTTGGTTCTTCAAATGATTTCTCTCTTGCTGCATGGGCTTTACAAATACTCTTTCACCATCTCCTCCAAGTACCACCTTCTCCTGACTAATTCTTCCTCAAAAGTAAGATCTCAGCTGCATGTCACTGTGTTAGGGGGGCTTTCCTTGGCCATCCTCATCACAGTTATTATGTGCACTTATTTAATATCTATCTTCTCTGCTATCTCAAAAGTTCAAAGAAAGCTGCAACCAACTAGATTTGCCTTGCTTGCTGCTCTGTCTCTGTCACAGAATCTGAAGATTGACTGGATATTTATTGAAATAATGTTGAAAACTAAGCCACAGAAAGACTTCGGGCTATTTGTGCTAGTGTACTTTGTGTGCCTCAACTGCAAATATCTTTTTCTTTTTTTTTCGGCTGAACTTGGTCTTCGTTATAGTGCACAATCTTCTCATTGTGGTGGCTTCTCTTGCTATGGAGCATGGGCTCCAGAAAGAGAGGCTCAGTAGTTATGGCGCATGGGCTTAGTTGCCCTGATACCTTCCAGGATTCGGTATCAAACCATATCCCCTGGATTGGCTAGCAGATTCTTAACCACTGAACCACCAGGGAAGTCCTCAATAGCAGGTTTTATGCATAACAGTAGAAAAACATTATCTGTCAAAGTATGTTAAGTTGTTTAGAATATAGCAGTAATTATGGAGCTGTTTCTTTTGCTCATTACTCCCTGGAATACCTAAAATACAATCCCTTCCTAAATGCTGTGCTATACAGTTTTCCTGGCTCAGCTTTGTCCAATTTTGTGGAGAGATCTTGGAAATGGTGATAATAATATCTGTCTGGAAAGGTAGTTTAGAAAACAGAAATGATATATTTCAAGTTCCTGGCATGTTCAGTTCAGTTCAGTTCCTCAGTCATGTCCAACTCTTTGTGACCCCATGAATCGCAGCACGCCAGGCCTCCCTGTCCATCACCAACTCCCGGAGTTCACTCAGACTCACATCCATCGAGTCAGTGATGCCATCCAGCCATCTCATCCTCTGTCGTCCCCTTCTCCTCCTGCCCCCAATCCCTCCCAGCATCAGTCTTTTCCAATGAGTCAACTCTTCCCATGAGGTGGCCAAAGTACTGGAGTTTTACCTTTAGCATCATTCCCTCCAAAGAAATCCCAGGGCTGATCTCCTTCAGAATGGACTGATTGGATCTCCTTTCAGTCCAAGGGACTCTTCAAGAGTCTTCTCCAACACCACAGTTCAAAGCATCAATTCTTCGTCCCTCAGCCTTCTTCACAGTCCAACTCTCACATCCATACATGACCACTGGAAAAACCAGAGCCTTGACTACGCAGATCTTTGTTGGCAAAGTAATGTCTCTGCTTTTCAATATGCTATCTAGGTTGGTCATAACTTTTCTTCCAAGAAGTAAGCGTCTTTTAATTTCATGGCTGCAGTCACCATCTGCAGTGATTTTGGAGCTCAGAAAAATAAAGTCTGACACTGTTTCCACTGTTTCCCCATCTATTTGCCATGAAGTGATGGGACCAGATGCCATGATCTTCGTTTTCTGAATGTTGAGTTTTAAGCCAACTTTTTCACTCTCCTCTTTCACCTTCATCAAGAGGCTTTTTAGTTCCTCTTCACTTTCTTCCATGTAATAGATACTATTAGATATCTATTACTAATAGATACTTCACTTTCTGGCATGTAATAGATACTAATACATGGTGGAGGTGGTGGTTCAGTCACTAAGTTGTGTCCGATTTTTGTGACCCCATGGACCGTAGCCTGCCAGGCTCCTCTGTCCATTGGATTCTCCAGGCAAGAAATACTGGGAGTAGATTGCCATTTCCTTCTCCAGAGGATCTTCCTGACCCAGGGATCAAACCCAGATTTCCTGCATTGCAGATAGATTCTTTACCAACTTAGCTACAAGGGAAGCCCACTAATACATGGTAGCTATTATTAAAGGAAAAATCATAGATAGATGCATTATCAGTGTGTGGGTGTGTGTTGAACCCTCTCAAAACAGTTGTTTTAATGGTGACATTGGTTCCTTTTGTAAAACACACTAATACAGGAAATTATTCCAGGGAGGATACACTGACTGTAGTATGAATGATTCTTAAAAAGGAAGTAGACACATTGGAGTATACTGGCAGAATAATCAGACCATCTACCAATTGGATCTTTCAAAATTAGGCATCTCGATCTGGGGTCCATGGAACCCTACAAGGTTCCATGCATGGATTTCAAAATGCTTAGGGCCTCCCTAAAAATGAATGCAAAATTTTGTGTAGGTATGTACGTGTTTGTGTCTATGCACTATTCTGGGGAGATGGTTCATATCTTTCAACAGCTTCTCAGATGGACTGTGATTAAGAAAAAGTTAGGAATCACTGCCTAAAGATTTCTTCAGGAAATCTGGTACTCTGGCAAAGATGAAAATGTTGACAGTGTGATGGTTGTGTCATCTGGCTGGCCAAATCAATGTTTTCTATTAAAGCAAAGAAGTCTTGGGGCCAAAATGATCTCAACTGAATAATTCTTCTACACTATGTTTCCATCTGCCCAGCATGTGAGCCATTAACACATGGTTCCTGTTGATGATTTTCATATTCTTATTTGCAGGGAAATCACATTAGGACTAGTTCAGAAGAATCATTTAACTAATGTATTGGAAAACCAAATAAATGAGCCTCTTATATATACTAACAATTTTATATTGCTAAAAGAATGACTATTTATGGGAGATTAAGCATACACTGACCAAAACTGCCTCTAAGTCATTCATCTACTAGTCTTCATAATATACATATTCCTATTCTAGTCCAAAAAAATAGCAAGGCTCACCACGTGTTGAAATAATTTATTTCAACACCTAATGCATCATCTGTTCTGTATTTCCACGTGTTGTGTCATCACCATTTGACCTCAACCCATTGTTAAATATTTAATAGTACTGTTGGATAAACAATACAAAGTAGTTTACTTTTGAATGTAGCATTTACATGAGAAAATAAGCCAATACATGCTGCAAAAGGTACAATTTGGGGTTACAGTGCTAATCCTTCTGGTGGATGGAAAATGAGATATAAGAGGAAAGGAAACCACAGGGAGGATGAATGAATTGGGAAAAGCAAAAACAAATGAAAAGATGATGTAGCTCTCCAATACAGCAGAAAGTAACTGTCACCCAAATGTTGGCACAATGGGAACTGCATGTTTCCACCACTCAAAATTCAAGCACTATGATGGATTGATTTGTTTTGTTTTGTTTTGGCTACACAGCATGTGGGATCCCAGTTTCCCAACCAGAAATTGAACCTGCGCCTCCTGCATTGGAACCATGGAGTCTTAACCACTGAACCACCAGGAAAGTCCCAATGATGGATTGTTTTGAGTAGGAACCTATTCATATGAAAAGTATGAAATATTCAATAGAACACTCACCAATAAAAGATCATTTTTAATATTCAGTGGGTATAAATCTCACAGTGACAAAAATTATTCATTTAAAGGAGTGACTGTGGTTTAAAATGAACACCCAAAAAATGAGTGCAAGAGGTTTTGATGAATTAGTACACCACTCCTGGAAAGTGTGTTCAATACATTCTTTTTAACTGACCATAGGTAATCAGCCTTAAAAAGTATTGAAGACATGTATAAGCCTGCACCAGGAATTCTTTATAACTCATCAAGATCCTTTGAAGTGAAGAGATGGAAACTGTATTTATTATTCTATTTCTGCATGGTTTTTCAATAACTGTTAAAATACAAAATGGATCTACAAACCATCAGTTCAGTTCAGTTCAGTTCAGTCACTCATTCGTGTCCGACTCTTTGCAACCCCATGAATCGCAGCAAGTCAGGCCTCCCTGTCCATCAGCAACTCCTGGAGTTCACTCAGACTCAGGTCCATTGAGTCAGTGATGCCATCCAGCCATCCATAGTTGAGAACAATTAAAACTTAAGTAAATGGAAAAGATATACCATGTTCATGGTTTTGAAGACTCTTTTCCTTCTTTTAGTTCTACCTCTGTTTATTGCTACCAGCCCATCTTCCTCCACCTCCATCGAGTGTGTGCTTTGTCATGTAACCTGATGGACTGCAGCCCTCCAGGCTCTTCTGTTCAAGGAGTTTTCCAGGCAAGAATACTGGAGTGGGTTGCCATTCCCATCTCCTGAAGACTTTTTTCAATTTTGCTTTTATGTCAAAGGATCAGTCAATCATGGACAGCCCTTTCTTTTTGATACTACTTGTTTCTAATATTTGATTCCTTATAATCCCCTTCAATTTCAGAAATATTTTGTGTTTCTTTAAGTTATCTATATGTGGCACATAGTTACTTTAAAATTTCAATTCTCCCTAAACTGATCTATCCCAATCATAATCCCATCAAACATTTTGTGTGTACATATAGAATTGAACAAATGTATTCTAAAATTTATATGAAAACACAACTACAATATTCAATTGTATATAATGTACTTGCAATCTTGAAAAAGAAAGAAGTTGAAGGAATTACATTACCTGACTTCCTCATAGTAGTCAAGATTCTGAGACCAACATAGGATCAACAAATAGATGAATAGAACAAAGCAGAAAACCCAAAGACAGATCCAAACTTAGGAGATACAGAGGCAAAGTGCAAAATAGGTTTGGAATGAATTCTTCTTCAAAGAAAGATGATTAATTAAAAGTCTATAAAGGATGTAATAGGGTATATAAAGTCACGTCTAAGTGTCTTGTGAACTTTCAGTTCAGTTCAGTTCAGTTGCTCAGTCATGTCCTACTCCTTGGACTGCAGCACGCCAGGCCTCCCCATCCATCACCAACTCCCAGAGTCCACTCAAATTCATGTCCATCAAGTCAGCGATGCCATCCAACCATCTCATCCTCTGTCGTCCCCTTCTCCTCCTGCTTTCAATCGTCCCCAGCATCAGGGTCTTTTCAAATGGGTCAGCTCTTTGTATCAGGAGTTTCAGCTTCAACATCAGTCCTTCCAATGAATATTCAGGACTTATTTCCTTTAGGATGGACTGGTTGTGAGCTTTAGACCTGTCAAAAACAATATTTCACATTTGGGGCAAAATAGACATCAGAAATGAAACAAGATTCATTTCAAAAAAACTCAGATAACAACATCAATGATCAGTGATTATATCAACTACTAACTGCAATATTGATTAGCAAAACACTCAGAAAAGAACTAATTAGTAAATGTGCAAACCACTGCTACTCTATGGAAAGCTAAAAGGAGGTAATTAAAACCAAAATACACAGAAGTAACTATAGCAAATCAGTTCACATTCAACCAGTGAATAATCCAAAGGTGGCTCTCACTTTGATTGACACATTGTTTTAGTCACAAAGTCCAGATACAGAACAACAAGTACTGATTTGCTCTCCTCACACTTTCCATTCAGGGGAAATCATAAATAGAATTAGGGTTAAAATGCTAAATGTCACATGCTGATATTTTCAGTCATATACAATATATGAATCATTTGTATTGTCAAAGTGAACTAAAATACATAAACTGTTTAGTTTGTATTAATCCCATATAACATTCCTACCCTAAGGCATAATTTTAATCCTTTACTAAGGTCTGTTTTAAAGACTTAGTTGTGTTAAACTTGAACATGCTTCTATGACTGGCTTACGTGACTATGTGCCACATGGCGTAGGTGACTTGTAGAAACACAAAATATTTCTGAAATTGAAGGAGATTATTTTCTTGCCTGGAGAATCCCAGGGACAGGGGAGCCTGGTGGGTTGCCGTCTATGGGGTCGCACAGAGTCGGACACGACTGAAGGGACTTAGCAGCAGCAGTAGCAGCAGTAGCATAAGGAATAAAATATTAGAAACAAGTATTATCAAAAAGAAAAGGCTGTTATAAAACGCTGACTTTATAACATAAAAGCAACATTGGAAAGAGAAAAATTCAGGTAACAATTGTTTGTTTTTTCAATACCGTATTTTAAAAGTATATATTCTAATGACATTTTTAAAAAGTTAACTGATGGTTTGGACATCTTGAATAAACATTGCTTTTATGTACTCACATTTCTTAACTTTTTAGTTCTGCAACAATTCAGCCAATACAGAACTATTACCACTACCCCCAATCCTCATCTAGCCTATGATGTTACACAACACCAAAGACTATGACGCATTAAGTAACCAGTTTTGTACCCAGAAGAATAAAATCTGATTTTAATATCACTTCAGTCTATTTCTCAAGTGCTTAAATTCTCCTGTTTAATCAAGATTGATTATTTGCATCTGAAATCTTAATATCATTTGGGAAAATACCTAACTTCAAAAAAGTGCGACGTTTAATTTTAAGGCAAAGAGCAAAAGCTACTCCATGACTTCCAAATTTTCCCTATGTAACCTCACATACCCCTTCCATATTCCCTTTTTAGGGACTAAAATTTAACCAGGTCAGTTCTGGTTCAAACAACCATTTCATAGGATTTAAAATAGGTATCTTAGGAGCTAGATTGAATTATTTGCTAAACTCGAATATTTTAAATTTATAAACTTCAGAAGGAAGATAGCTTTTGAAGCCGACAAAAAACAATCGGAGAACAGCAGTCTTTCTGTGCACTGCCCAGAAAGTCAGTTACAAAGTGGTCCTATTGTATTTCTCATAATTTACATTTACTTTTTTGGCAGAGCAGAAAGGGAAAAAAATAAGAAGTCAAACTTGGAAGCATACAACACAAATGAAAGAAGGCACTTTTATTTTAAAATGTCCCCTTGACATTTAGACATCTACAAACCCAAAATTTAACATTTATAGGAGATAAAACAGTAAAAGAAATAGCTGTTTTTCTGTGATGTCACCAAACAGGTGTGATACCGTTTCATACCCCAGAAATTGGATGACTCTTTTGCTGATGCTCACAGGAGGCCCAGATGAGACCATATTGACCTGTGTCTCATTTTCTACAATTGGCTAGAAAATTACGCCAGGCCAACAAGAATCTTGATGACTGATCTGTGCCGATTCGGGGCAGACATTCTCCCAAACAGATCAATACTATCCAAGGTGCAGCTGAAAAACAGGATGAGCTTGTATCACTAAACAAACACCAAACTGCTTATTCACAAAGGCAAAGCAACACAGCACTTATGTTTTCCACAGTGTGTTTGCCTATGACCTCAACCCTGACCGGCAGAGCTACCTTCTTTTCGGCAAGAAGTAATCCTGTATTGAGTCTGCCTCTGGTACTCCTCTGGTACGCTTGGTCACCCCTGTGAGTGGTGGCATTTTTTACAATAAAAGCAACTGTGTCTGCTTTGGCCTAGACAATCACATGATGCCAAAGCAACTAGTCAATGTGGTGAGTTTAGTCAAATGACCAGTCTGAGCACTTGGCACTACATAGACAAAGAATAAAATAGGGGACTTCCCTGGTGGCCCAGTGGTTAAGGACCTGCCTGCCAGTGCAAGGGACACAGATTTGACCCCTGGCTGGGGAAGATCCCACATGCCATGGGGCAGCTAAGCCCATGTGCCACAACTACTGAGCCTAAGTGCCACACACAGCTACGGAAGTCCACTCACCTAGAGCCTATGCTCTGAAACAACAGAAGCGGCTGCAATGAGCAAACTAGACACTCGAGAAAGCCCGAACACAGCAACGAAGATCCAGCACAGCCAGAAATGAATAAATAATTGTTTAAAAAAAAAGAATAAAATAGGGACAGAATTTTTTCTTTTTACCCATCATACTGGAATTGTGTGGTCATACCTTGGATTAAGTTAATTCAGAAAGGTCTTGTGATATGAGTTGTTTCTAAATACACAAACCATCTGAATAAACCAAAAATCCAAATATCTTTAAACCCTCAAAATTACTTTTATTCTAATTTTAATTTAGCCACATAGACTACCCCCAAAAGTCATACTGGGTATGCTCTTTTTATGTCAATATATTCTGGGGGCACATGTATAGTGAATGAATAAGTTAAATTATAATGAGAACATTCAAGTTACATCACTATTTTCACTGCTATATGGTTATAAAATAAGAGGAAATTGTGGTCTTTAAAACGATCTTCCCAAAAGTATTGAGAAAATAAACAATGCATTAAAATATGATCCCACAGACCTCTAGGCAAGATGACTTCACAAGCAGGAGGGAATTTAAATGGTTTGCATGGCCCAAAAGTGAAAAATTTCAGCTTCCAGAGGCTACAGAAGATTCAGGACCAATAAATATACTTAAACAGGAGACAATATAAAATCATGTAATTACATTTGGGTCTTAAAATGTTTAATGGCTATTGGTAGCACTACCATGAGATCCAACTATCTAAGATCATTTATATATTAAGAATATCGAATTTATTTTCCAACCCTAGATACACATTTGATAAACTTTGATAAAACAGAAGTTGTATCTCTTGCTGCTATTAAAAGACAAATCTATACCCATACCCCTCCCTGATTAAAAAAAAATAGTTGAGTAAAAATAATTGTTAGGTTTCCCCTTTCTTTCAACCAAGTTTTCCCTGGGAAAGGGGACTCTAAAGGGAGAAAACAAACTTTCCCTCCAGCACATTACTATATAAGCACTATATCCATCTGCCTGAATAAAGAAGAAATAAATTCAACTTTGGAACTCTGCCATGGAGTGTCGGCTCCTGCAAAGGGGACAGTTTGTTATTAATTGTTAATGTCGTCTGCCATTAGAGGGCACTAAACAACTCTACATTAATGCTGCATTGGAGGGAAGACAGAAAGGAAGACGGGAAAAGAAAGAGGGGAGGGAAAAGCGGGGAGACTAGGAGCAGAGTCGGGGGAGAGGGAGGGAAAGAGAAAAGAGAAGGGGTGGGCGGACGGGAGGGAAAGAGAGACGAGGGAAGAGAGAGAGGAAGAATAAATCTGGAAAGATTAAGAAGGATGTGGAGCCCCCACAGCCGTCTGAAGTGAGCAAAAGCCAGCGCCCCCACCCACCCCGCCCGGACCGCCCGCGCCCCTCCTCTCTCGTCCTCGGGACGGTAATTATAAAGCGAAAAGCAGCGGCGAGGTCACCCGTTTTTACCAGCCTGCTGCACCGAATGCGCGCGGTGCAGGTGCGGCGGCCGCGGGCTTTGTGATTCATGCCCACTTTCAAAGGGGGGCTTGGGCCCGTCTGAGAGGCACCCAAACAACTGTCTTCTAATATTAGCACGGCTGTATTTCGGGATCTATTATAGTCTGTCCAGACAGATCCCATTGTAATGGGATCTTTTATTAAAAGATTAGCACTATCTCCTGCAGTTGGTGGAAAAAAATCTGTTATCACTGAGTTATTTGCAGTTGTGGAGAGGGTGGGAGGCGGGTGGTGGAAGTTGGGGGGTGGGAGGGCAAGAGGAGGCGTGGTGGGGGGGGGCCGTCTGGCGGGGAGCGGGGAGGTAGGCGGGTGGGGGGCGAAGAGGGGCGGATTTGAAATCCGTAGAACAAAATCCCAGGGACCTGAGAATGTCCAAGAATTTTGTCTGCATACTTCACTGTCTGTTGTTCTTCGGGCTCCAGAAGCGAAAAGAATAGAAATTTAAAAGGCAGCTTTGGAATAAACAATATAGCATTTTCCGTGAAGTAATCGTTTTATATAAAAGGAAATATCGCCTCCTCTGTTTCATTCAGCGGTGCCAAAAATGTTATAAATGAGAGACCCGCCAACTTTCAGCGAAGAATGCCAGGCACTGTGCTTAATAAACTGAGGCTACAGAAGTTCATTATCGATGTTGCAATCTTTTTTATTCCGCGAACCGAGAGAGAGACTGAGAAGGAGACTGAGAGTGAGAGAGACAGACACAGGACAGAAACTGGGGAGTCTCCGAGCCGCGGAAGGCGGGTAGACCGCCTACGTCGGCGCCCCGGCTCCGGGCTCCGACTCCTCCAGAAGCTGCGAAGTGAAAGGGGAGAAAAGAAAAGGAGGGCGAGACTGTGACGGTGGGGGGAGGCCCGGGCCGAGGTGTTAAACATTTTTGTTCGCTTCTAACTCGTCGAGACAGAGGGCCGCGTCTCCGCCAGGTTCTGCCCCGGGTGGAAGGTGCCGGGGCCCGGGGTTCCCAGCCACAACCCTGGGCTCGGGGGTGGCCGCGGCGCTCGGCACGCGCAGACCCAGACAGACAACGTCGCGGGGTCCCGCAGCCAGACTGCGGGGGCCTAACACGGCAGCGACCGGACCTCCGGCGGGGTATTAAGGCAGCTCGGGGCTCTCCGGGCTTTTGCGAAGTCTTCCTGGAGCGGAGGAGCGGGGGTGCGAAGACCAACTCCCGCCCGCGCCCCGCTCCGCTCCGCCCTGCCCGCCGCCGCCTCCAGCGCCCTCACCGCGCCAGACACACACACACTCACACACTCACACACACACACACACACACACGCCACCCCGGGCGCGCCGGCGCTGCCAGCGAGCGGCGGCGTGCAGGACTTGAAGTGGGTGTTCTTCCCCACTCCCCACCCCCGAAGCGTCCCCCCCACCCCCCGCGCCCGGGTCTCCTCGCCCCCTCCCTCTCGCTCCTACGCAAATAAGAACTCGGCGATTCCCCTCCTGCCGCTTTGATTTCGGGCACCTCCACCAGATAATTGGGAAGGGTTTCAGAAGGTGGGAAATGTCACCTGATTCACACTGAACTTTTAAAAGCTCCCCACCCCCAAGGAACCGCGCACACCCTCGCTCGCGGCCGCCCTCCCACTGCCCCACACACTGGGAGACCGCCCACCGCAAACCGTGGAGACCCCCGTCTAGATTTAAAGCGCGGCTGCGCCTGGCTTCTGACGTCCATTGAATCGCGAGGGCGGCCGGCGGCAAGCGCTGGGCTACGCCGGGATAGCTGCGCCCTCCGCCGCTCGCCTCTGCGACGCGCACCGCTTGCCAGAGCCACCCGCCGCCGCGCCCGCTCCCCGCGCCACCGCGCCCGCTCCCCGCGCCGCCGCGCTCCTCACCCCGCGCCTGCCCTCAGGATGGCCCGTCCTAGGCACCAGCCCGGCGGGCTTTGCCTCCTGCTGCTGCTTCTCTGCCAGTTCATGGAGGACCGCAGCGCCCAGGGTAAGCGAGGCGGGATGCGCAGGGAGGCTCGGCGGAGGGCAGGGGTTTGTAGTTTTCGGGCGTCTCCACCGGGTCTGTTCTGAGCAACTCTGCTTTCGGAAGATGTTGGACCAACTTAGCGAATCCGGGATGGAGAGGAGTGGGAGAATTGAAGGCAGTGACACTTTAGGACTGGGAACCGAGTTTGGAGCGCGGTTATCCTTTAAAAGGAAAGGGAGTGAGCTGGAGTCTCTCTCAGTAGTTAGGGTTAGATGCTCCAAGTTCTGGACCTAATGAGTTTAGATGTTATCTCCCCTGTTTGGCTCTGAAGAAGGGGATAAGCATCGGTAGCCTGAAGATTGCAATCCACTCATTTGCAATCTAACCTCTCTCCCTCCTGCATCTTTTGGATACTTTAAAAAATGACTGAGTGGGGAGGGGGGGAATACTGAAATTTCCTCGGTGACTGCGGGACGTGGTTTCAGAAACTTTGCCCAAACTTGGAAATGAGGGTGCCGAAAATTTTAGAGGGAAGTAGCTTTCTGCCTAGTGGATGCTTCTTCTAACCCCCTCCCCCCAACCCCGCAAAAAAAAAAAAAAAAAAATTACCCCGGACTGTTCTGAAAAGTTTACAGTTTTTTTCCCTTTTGCCTCATTCCTGATTGTTAACTTTCTGTAGAACAGTGAGGAACCCACAATTGATTTAAATTCTGAGATGCAATAAGAGCAAATTTCTAAAGTTTTTTTTTAAATTAGATTTATCTCCATTAGTCTTTGGGCGGAATTTTTTAAAATAATAAT
>NW_011494950.1:2709192-2712269 GCF_000754665.1 Bison bison bison | reverse complement strand
TGTTTCCCCCCCGCCCCCAACCCCAGTACTTTTCTTGAGGCAGACTTGGAACTTTCCTGACTTTAGCGTTATTTTATGCGTGTTGTATACGGCCCCCTGGGCACAGCTCCTAGCCGCCTGCGACGCACTACTGCTCTGAGTTGCCCACCTTTCGGAGCGAGGCGCTGCCTGACTGCCCGGGACGTGGGCGCCGTGGAAAGTAGCCCTCGGAGATTTCGAAAGATCGCGGTGGCCGCGGGCGTCCTTTGGGTCTGGCGGATTGCAAAACGGCCCGTCGGGCGGGCTGCGCCTCGAGGCCGCGAGGGGCAGCGCCGGGCAGGGCCCGGTTGCTTTTTTGCTTTCATTTTTCAGAAGTGCCTTTTGCGTGATCTGTTGCTGTATGTGTGTGTGTGAGTGTGTGTGTGTGTCTGTCTGTCTGTCTGTCTGGGTCTCTCTCTTTCTCTCTCTTTTCTTTCTCTCTCTCTTAAGTTCTACTTTTTTAACCCCTGTCACAAATAATCCCCGTACCGCCTACATGAAACCGACATGTAAAAACATCCGTCGCATCCTGTTTTTGTCAGGTTCTTTAATCTGCCCTTCGAGTCGCTGCAGGTTATGAAATGGGACGAATAAAAGTAAACAGTCTAGTAAAAGTCAATGCAAGCTGCACGTGTTGTGTCTGGGTCACTGGTAACTGACATTGATATGGCTGGAGCGCTCGGGCTTCTCGCTCTCGCCCTCCCTCCCCATCGCCCACCTCCCACCTCTTCAATCTGGTCCCCCCCTCCACCCCTCGCCTTTCTCCACCCCTTCACTCCCTCTGATTTATTTTCTGCTTTTTCTCTGCCGTCTCTCCTCCACGCTCACTCCCTCCCCATCCCCGCCGGGTCTCCTTCCCCTGCCGGTTCACTGCCTCCCTCCCCCTACCCAGCCGGCGCCGCCGGCTCACTTGCCCACCTCCCCACCCCTGTCTCCCCGCAGCTGGGAATTGCTGGCTCCGCCAAGCAAAGAACGGCCGCTGTCAGGTCCTGTACAAGACAGAACTGAGCAAGGAGGAGTGTTGCAGCACTGGCCGCCTGAGCACCTCGTGGACCGAGGAGGACGTAAATGACAACACGCTGTTCAAGTGGATGATTTTCAACGGGGGCGCCCCCAACTGCATCCCTTGTAAAGGTAGGGCTCTTCCTCCCCAGTCTGCAGGCCCTCAGTAGAGGGCGTCTTACCCTCAGCTTCCCCAGTGCCCAGCCGGGGTTTGGGACTGGAGGAGCTTTGTTCGTGGGTTCCCCCTAACCACCCCCAGCCCTGGTAAGCCATTCGGGCTGAATCTCCTGTCACACACTACAGGCAAAACAAGGGTCGCCAGAGGTTCTCGGACTTCTTAGCCAAATGTGGCGGTGAAGCCAGCCAACCCTTGCTCTTTGAGGGAGATTTGGGTAGGGAATGCAGCCCACTGTCCCCTACCCTTCCCTCTTCTCAACTTCCGGGCAACAGCCTAGCCCCTTGGGCTCAGACTCTTGGCTGCAGGATTGCGCAAGGCACCCACAGCCCTCCTGGCTAACCTGCATGGTGCCTGACCCTGGTTTTAATCCCTGCCTCTTTCCAACTCCTAGAAACGTGTGAGAACGTGGACTGTGGCCCCGGAAAAAAATGCCGAATGAACAAGAAGAACAAACCCCGCTGCGTCTGTGCCCCAGATTGTTCTAACATCACCTGGAAAGGCCCGGTGTGTGGGCTGGACGGAAAAACCTACCGCAACGAATGTGCACTCCTCAAGGCCAGATGTAAAGAGCAGCCAGAGCTGCAAGTCCAGTACCAGGGCAAATGTAAAAGTAGGTCCTACCCGACCCCTCCTCCAGCCTTCTGCTTGAGGTAGACCCGCTGCAGGACCCCTGGGATGGGCGTAATAGCCTAATAATAATAATATCAAATAAAGGAACCCTTTCTAACTTTATATTCTAAAGATTCCTTAAGACACTAAAGGTTCAACCTAGAGTCTTAGTTTTCTTTTAAAAACTGCAGAGCTACCCAAGTGCGTTCCTAAAGCTGAATGCTTCTGTTTCATGATTTCCTTGAAACCGTCCAGTGGCTCAGTCCGGAAGAAGGTACCTATTAACGTGTTTAATATTAATGTTTTTCCCTCTTTGTTTCAGAGACCTGTCGGGATGTTTTCTGTCCAGGCAGCTCTACATGCGTGGTGGACCAGACTAATAATGCCTACTGTGTGACTTGTAACAGAATTTGCCCAGAGCCCACCTCCTCTGAACAGTATCTCTGTGGGAATGATGGAGTGACCTACCCCAGTGCCTGTCACCTGAGAAAAGCTACCTGCCTACTGGGCAGATCTATTGGATTGGCCTATGAGGGAAAGTGTATCAGTAGGTATTCTGGATTGAGGAAGGAAAAGAGAAAAAGGCTATAATTGTGATAAAACTGTGAGCTTAACCAATAAATAAACCCCAAACTTCCCAAAACTAGCTTCATCAAAGTCAGTAAACTGTCATGACCACCTTAAGGAAACCATTGTCTTTTTTTTTTTTTTACCATTGTCTTCTGGATGCATTGGCATACATATTGAAATGCCAGCAAGACACAGGAAACAATTTTCCTTCTTAGAAATCTAAGAACTCACTCAATTTTACACATTTTTTTAAGTGCTAGACTTGCTGGAAGCGAGAAATAATTACTTAACAGTTCCTAAAATCTGTTATCAGATTCTGATAACTGATAGAATTCTTTCTTTTTTTTTAAAGATCCCACTTGTGGGAAGTAATCAAATACATATTTAATTGAAGGATACTATGAAATCCTGTTTTAAGAAAATACTACAGTATTTTCATGCATTAAGCTAGTATAGAGGAAACTAGGAGTTTTGAGTATGTGTGTGTGTGTTTCAGTTTTATAGAGTGTTTTTGCACAGTATTTCCATGAGCCCCATTAGTGAGTAATAAAATATGTTTTATATGTTTACATTTATTCATTTATTGATAGAAGGCTAGAGAAAGGGGACAAGGTGAGGAGAATGGATTTACTTATCACAGGTGTATTATATCCTAGAAGCTAAAGTCCTGTGACGATATCCAGTGCACTGGTGGAAAAAA
>NW_011494950.1:2684669-2709048 GCF_000754665.1 Bison bison bison | reverse complement strand
GTGCACTGGTGGAAAAAAGTGTTTATGGGACTTCAAGGTTGGCAGAGGCCGGTGTTCACTCTGCGGTGAGCTGTGCCCTGAGAGTAAGTCTGAGGAGCCTGTCTGTGCCAGTGACAATGCCACCTATGCTAGTGAGTGTGCCATGAAGGAAGCGGCCTGCTCCTCGGGCGTGCTGCTGGAAGTGAAGCACTCCGGATCTTGCAACTGTAAGTGTGATTTCTAACCTTGCCGCAGTTTAAGGATTTCCCAGGCAAGTCCTAGGGAATGGAGACTTAGAAAGCACGAAAACGTCCCCCACATAAGCCCACTTCTGTTTAAGTTAGGTAGCTGCTAAAGTGCACCAGCAATTCAGCAATCCACAAAAAAAATCACCTGAAGTGTTTCAGGGCCTTTAGGACTTGTCTGATGATCATCAACAAGATCACCTCTAAAATAGCCCATTCCAATCATCTGCCCCTAATTCTTTTTGTTTTAGTAGTGTGCTTTGCTGTTTGCTTTTATTAACACTTGAATCTGAACTAACTACTTCAAAGGTTTATTTTTTTTTTTTTTTCTTTTTCAAAGACAGCTTTCTGTTATCACACATAGGCTGCTGCTTTGCGCAGTTGCCCCTACTAACTAAATTAAGGACCCAAAGCAGTTATACCTAGAACACAAGAGCGCTTTTTATCTAATTTCAGGAATCTGCCCGTAAAACCTGAGCCATTGATTCTTCAGAACTTTCTGCAGTTTTTGACTTCATAGATAATGTTTTAAAAAAAAAAAAAAAAAAAGTTTTTTTAAAACTTGTTACATAACAGCAGATGCCAAAAACAAAACAGCATCTTACTGCAAGTCACATAAAAATGCAACGCTGTAATATGGCTGTTACAGAGGGCTTTGAAAACATACACTGAGCTGCTTCTGCGCTGTTGTTGTCCGTATTTAAACAGCAGCTCCCCTGTATTCCCCCATCTAGCCATTTCGGAAGACACCGAAGACGAGGAGGAAGATGAAGACCAGGACTACAGCTTTCCTATATCTTCCATTCTAGAGTGGTAAACCCTCCACCAATGTTCAATGTTGACATAGCCTTTAGGCAAAAAAAAAAAAAAAAAAGGAAAGAAAAAAAGTAAAAGAAAAAAAATACATTGTCCATACTGTAAATAAGTGTATGCCTATTTATTTGGGGGGAAAACTATACATAAAGGACCTTTGTCCTAAAGCTCTCTCCCAGGCCACCTTGTTACTCACTGGACCCGGAGAGGCAGTCATTGTGAGGTCTACTGGATGAGGCCCATAGTTGAGACTTGTAGACATTTATTTATACTGTGTCATGTTTTATAATTTATACATAAAATGTCTGGTTGACTGTACACCTTGTTTTTGAAGAAATTTATTCGTGAAAGGAAGAGCAGTTGTTATTTATTGTGAGGTCTCTTGCTTGTAAAGTAAAAGCTTTTTTTTTTTCCTTGTAAACCATTTAAGTCCATTCCTTACTATTCACTCACTCATCTGTCTCCCTTCATTTACCTGTCGTTAGACTCTTTTCCACTTTAACCAACTTGCATGTCAGTTTCTGTCCTGTTTATTTATTGGATTCTCTGCTGCCTGTTCTGTACATACCTGATCCCTCGGGTTTTGTTTACAAGGAATCTTGACTGACCAAAAGGCATTATAACTCTGACTCAGATAGCAGGTACAGAGGATACATCTTTGAGGAAACTCCTATTTCTGTTCTCTGGTTGTGATGAAGACATCGGTGAGGCAGGTGGTGATAGCAGTGTTGGGTTTCTAATCATGTACTTCTAAGATGTTACAGATCCAAAGAATTGAGTGATATGGGTGTCAGGAGCCTGAAAGAAGGAGAATGCTGTACATTCAACCTTATTTTAGGTGTTTCCTTTAAAGGCTAGTCTGCTGTACCTTTTCAACTAGTTCTTTTCACCCAATGTGTCATGAAAAGTATATCAAAGCTTTATCAGTTCAGGTTTCTTGCTTTTCATAATACTTTTTTCTGATGCAATTTTATATTTTCAAACATGGCAAGTTAAATATAAATTCATTTAAATATATAGTTTTATACTTTTCTACCATGTAAATGTGCAATGTATATAAAAGTTATAATGTGTATTTGTAAATAAATGATGAGTGAAAAAATAAAAAAATTTTAAAAAGCCAATGGTCTCAATTGCTGATGATGTAAAAGAAGCTGTTAGGACTTTTGAGTAAAAATGTATATGATATATTCGTTGAGAAATGCAATTATCACTAAAATTAAGTGACCAGGGTAGTAAGAACTCCAAGGTAAATTACAGATCACCTCAAAAGGAAAAAGGAATCTGAGGTCCATCCACGCCTTTGTAGTAACGATGGCATACTTTCCACTCAGCACTGGAGGAAACTGTAGATGTCCCTCCTTGCAATGTGCCAAGCCTAAAGTTTCCTCTTTAAAAACATCATCTTCTTAGCTATCCTTGTCCCAAGCTCATCTCCAGAGCCAGAGGCACCCTTTCTCTTTCCTCATCTAAATAAAGTAGATCTTAAGTCTTTAAACAAAGCACATTACAAGGAAAAATAAAAATAGACACACATACAGCAGCACAACCTAGGTCAGAATGTCAACTACAGAAATAAAGGCAGTATAATATTGAAATTCTAGAGACTTGTTGAGGTAAAGATGGAGCAGGGGTGGATTTCCACAATGGTCATGGTTCATGGAGAGTAAATAATGACACTTTCAAGGTAAGAGGACATGTATTAATGTTTTGCAGTTTATTTTAGTCAAGTCACACTACTAGGGCCTCAGATTGGCATGTAGGGCCTCAACTGATTGTCCCAGTAATACACTGTAATACATAGTGATACATAACTAGATAGTCACAAGTTTCCAACTGCTGTGCTACTTCATTGCCTAAGTACATCAAAAATATCAAGTACAAGATGCAAAGAAGTGAGGATTAGAACCATAGGAGGGAAAGAGCAAAGAACAGTCAATATTACAAACATAGCCGAACAAATATATTCTTTCACAGACTGTGACCCTAGTTCTTTCCAAAAGTTTATTCCTTTTGTGAAAACCCTCTATACTATAAATAATTAGAGAATTATAGGAGACCATTGGCTCTCAACTGTGGTCACCAAATGAGAAATTTGATGAAGGCAGAGGGGCCTCTAAGGTGGGCAGAGTTCATATAATAATTAGGAGCCTGTCAGTGCTGTCAGCCTTAAGCCACCAGTTCCCAGAGAAAGGAGAAGAAGTGCAGAAGACCAATGCTGCCAAAAACCGAGGGAAAGACAAAGATGGGAACTAATGTAGTGTCTGGGAGCTACTGGCTTGCCACTAGGGTTGAACACTCAGGGAAGGAAACAGCAGGCAGGCTGGTTTCACATCCCTTCCTGGAATTGATTTGTTACCTCATCCTGGGATGCTACAGATGCTTTAAAGTTGCCATTGACATCAGAGTGAAAACGTCAAATTTAACAGGCACCAATGTGTGTCTTGGCAAGGGTGAGTGATAAAATCAACAGCTTGCCCTTTAAACAACATCCGGATTATTTATTTACAATTTTTTTATTTCATAGTTGTCAGCATCAATCATTCATCTCCAACATCAGACAGTTTCTTATTTTCCTTCTTGGAGTTTCTGACTTTTCCAGTAATCCTGTATTAGGCTGCTGCTGCTGCTGCTAAGTCACTTCAGTCGTGTCCGACTCTGTGCGACCCCATGGACTGCAGCCTACCAGGTTCCCCCCACTGCTGGCTATATATTAATTAGACAAGGAATTTAACTTCTCTGGGCCTCAGTTTCCCCATGTATGTACCCAGGACAATAAAAGTGTCTCCCTCATAATAGTGTTCTGAAGATTAAAAGAAATAAGTTGTATAAAGTGCTTAGATCTGTGCCTGGCATGTAAAAAGACAGCCAGTGAATATGTCCTCTAGGACTGTACTACTTGTTATTAAAGAAGAAAAGGGACTTCCCTCATGGTCAAGTGGTTAGGACTCTGCTCTTCCACTGCAGGCCAGCAACACAGCCAAAAAGAAAAGGGCTGGAATTGTGGTTCAGCAACCTCTCTACCTTGGAAATACAATGAATGAGGAATGGCACCAATCAAGGCCAGAAGCACAAGTGTAAACAATTTATTTTAAATTTTAAACTATTTTAGCCACGTTAATATTTAACAAAATATCACGAAGTTCTAGCTGCTATAGCAAAAGTTCACGGTTCAAATAACAGATGGAGGTACATTATTTTTCATGGAAATTTAGAAATAATTCAATCACACAACATTTTCAAAACCACAAAAACGTGCCTTTTGTCTTTTCATTCACGCGCCCAACACAATCTGTGGTAAGTAAATTAAATCAAATCTGTCTTTAACTTTGATACGATCTCCTACATGAGGACTACAGATTCCTAAAGATAGTAGTAAATTATTTCCAAGCTAGCAAAACCCTAATATAATCCGAATATTGTACAATTATCTTGATATAAAAGATGATATATTATTTAATTAATAAACTCACTTATTAAAAACCATTTTTCAAAACCTGGGTCCTAAGACAGGCACATTTCTGTTCTTCCCATCCCACTTTCCATTCAGATCAGCAAACAATCCTTCTCCAGCCAAAAGTTGTCATGTAAATAGACTCCAGGCATGCCTGCCCTGCGTCTTCAGCAGACCTGCCCAGACATGTCCACATCCCAGCTTCAATTTAGCTGGAATCCCCCCACGAGTACTGGATGGTCCCTGGGTTTTGCCATCCTTGGACCTCAGATATCTTGGCTGGTACCATCAAGATTCCTGTGGCTGAGTACTTCAGACACTTAAAAACATATTCTCTGGATTACACCGAATGTAGTCCTGGCAGAGCTATAATTTGTCATTTTTCTATTTTAAGAATATGGCCCAGGAACCAACTGGTACAGTCAGGAGCCAGATTACTCCCACCAAAAGTCTCTTGTATTAATCCCCTAAGGACAAAGATCTCTGGCTAAAGGACGAGTATAAGCTTTTTTCAAGAAGTTGGGGCAGGCAAGAAATCAGCAGCAAAGTCAGAAGCCTGGGAAGACAGTGGGCTATACATCCATTCAGGTTTTAAGAGATCTCTATCTTTTCCAGCACCATTAAAAAAAAAAAAATTATGGGATGATTTCCTGGTCATGATGCATCCCATAAACAGTGGTGACAGTGAAAGATCAAGGCAAAGGCCAGTCTCTATAGTTTCTTGAGATTGCTGTGGGCTTTATGGGTCAATGACAAGGGAAGAACTGGATTACTCAAAAGGCAACCAGTACCTGAAACACCTACAGTCTTTTATAGACTTAGTGTCCCAGGAAAAGATATCAAAATAGATTGAGGGCAATATATTTACTAGGTATATGGAACCAGGACCCAGTCAATAAAATTCACAAATATAAACAGAGCTGATACTCAAGGTGTTGTGCCTGAACCAGCGGCATCAGCATTACCTGGGAACTTGTTAGAAATACAACATTTTGAGCACTACCCCAGAGCCATTGAACAAAATTCACCTGGGGTACAAGAATCTATGTTTTAACAAGCTTTCTGGGTGATTCTTGTGCATGCTTAAATTTGAGAACAGCTGCCCTAGAATCATTTCAAGTTCTGAGTGAGCATTGGCTGCCTAATGTTCCAAAGGCAGCCAGAATACTCTTGCATGGGTCTCTGGTAGGGCTACAGCAGAGCTGTGTTCAATCCTGTTCCCCTCAGCCTGACCTGGGCCAGGATTCCCACACTTAATCGGCCTTCATTGCAGGAGTGTACCTGCTGGTGGTAAAAGCACTTGGCCATAGATATCACAAGGCACATTTTTCCTAAGAATATTCTCAGCCTCCACTTCCTTATGGGAGATCCCAGTGAGATTTAAGCTGGACTGGCTAGGAGTTGTGAACTTGCCTTTACCATCCCTTCCAGGCATATGCATTGCATGGCAAGTTTATTAATAAGAGACACGAATTTTGAATGAAGAGTAGCGACATTCCAACCCTGGTCCTCCTTTCAGTTGACATTTGATCCACTTTCCTTCCCTTCACTTGCCTAGAGCTCCTTTCAGGAGTTCTACATCACCTTTTCAGAAGAGCACTTCAGCTTCATCCATGGGTCAGGAAGCCAAGACTACTACTCAACTGATCCTAAGTTCTTTTAAGAACAGGGAGATCTAAGCAATCAAATGAAATGGAAACAATAATACGTGATATCCTCTTCGGAATGCATCCAGATGCAACCACACCCCAAGATCTATAGCCTGAACCAAGAGTGGAAGGCCCTTTCAAAATTTTTTGACATTCTATCCCTCCTGGCCTCTTATCTTTCCCTACCTCAATGATTCTCTCACTAGAACATTGGTTCTATGAATTTGTGTCAATTTCCCCACATTCTCTGGCCAAAATCCTAACTATGGATCAGTGAAATCAACCTCTCCACATCTATGCTTATGCTGCTAAGCAAGGATGAAATCCTCCAAAAATACCACTAGGTGCCCTTATACAATTATTGGATCTAATCTCAGTTAGGTTCTTTAAAAGCCCTATTTTACACAACTCTCTATACCCATTTCCCTTCCTGGCACTTCCATACCATCACAGCTCTCCTCAAGCAGCATGTCCACCACTCTTCTTACTTGCAGTGAACTTTATCTTGTCTACTCAACTAGAAAATTGCTGCCATCAGGAAAGAGTTATGTCAGCTTCCTCCACTGCCAACATTACCATAAGTTTGCCCAATTCCATATCATTTGTAACAACCTTCCCTCTGATCTCAAAGAATCTCATTTTCATATCTGTGTTTTCCACCACATCCCCCATCTCTTCCAGAAATTTACTCTATTAATTGAGCTCTCTCTCCATAATTTTAAATTTCTTCCTCTATAGTGGTTTTACTAATCTTAGCCTATAAATATGTTTCATAAAGAACTTTTAAAGTAAGGATAAAAAATGGAAATAATTAGTAAAACTTGCCTAATTCAACACACAAACACACATGCCAGCCTTGGCTAGCCCTTAAAAAAAATAGAAAGCCTTCTTATCTCTCCTATGTCTCCTTCTAGACGCAACCTATGGAGTAATCTCCTTTCTGTCTCCACTAGCTCACCTCTCCCTCATTCCTCAACCCTCTGCAATGTGGTCTTTCCTCCTATTATGCATCTAAAGATGTTTGGCAAAGGTTATCAATGACTTCTAAGCTCCCAATACAATGGACACAATGGACATGACTCCCGCCTTAACTAATGAATCACTCTTTGATTTGTATACTGTCAACCCAACTCTGCTCTTCTCAAATCCTCTTTTGTACTCCCACCTGCTGTTATCTCCCCATTCTTTATGTGCTGCTTTCTTCTCACCAGTAAAGCAAGATCAAAAGCTGGCAACTTATGGACTGTATCCAGTTTATATTTTATTTGGTTACACACACCTGTAAAACAATTTTGTACTAGTTAACAGTATTTTAAAACTAGGAAATCCCACACAGAAATCTGGATTTCTCTTTCTCTTGAAAAATCTGAGAGCCAGTGATCACTGGGTCTATGAGCCCACACAGGCACAACCACCAGGATCAGAGAAGACAGTGGCAGTTCTCTCCCTGAGATGAATACCTGCATCTCTCATGTCACCTGTTCTCCTTAGTTCATATGGTTTGTTTCACTCGTCCACCTGATCTGACTGCTCTTTGTTAGCCAAGAGTTCCATACTCCACTCCCTCACTATTCAATTTATACGGCCTTCTGTGTATTCCGATATCATCGTATCATCATGGTTTTCATTGCAATCCAAAAGCTGGTGACTGAAGATTGCTATGATGAACTCTGACATTTGGTTAGCTGCCGCTCATGCCTTCTCTTATATGATCAGGAAATTGCACCTCCACAATCGATCTGCAAAGCCTACCCCTAACAAAGGATGTCCCTCACTCGGCT
The DNA here is from genome assembly GCF_000754665.1 of Bison bison bison. Taxonomy (NCBI): domain Eukaryota; kingdom Metazoa; phylum Chordata; class Mammalia; order Artiodactyla; family Bovidae; genus Bison; species Bison bison. Next base: position 2,701,127 of record NW_011494950.1, on the reverse strand, counting down.
TCTCCTCATATGTTATGTTTTCAGTCACTAAGTTATGTCTGACTCTTTGTGATCCCATGGACTCCAGCCTGCCAGGCTCCTCTGCCCATGGGAATTTCCAGACAAAATTACTGGAGTGGGTTGCCATTTCTTCTTCCAGAAGATCTTACCCACTCTGGGATCGAACCCATATCTCCTGCTTGGCAGGCCGATTCTTTTACCTTTGAGCCACCTGAGAAGCCCATTTCCTCACTCAGATTCCTTCCAAATCAAATCTTATAGGAATAAATCTGATTGGTGAAACTAAGTCCCCAAGAAGGGAAGCTGGGAAAAACAGGGTTAAATTCTAAATTAGGAAAGTTGAATTCAGCATGCTGCTGCTGCTAAGTCACATCAGTCGTGTCCAACTCTGTGCAACCCCATAGACGGCAGCCCACCAGGCTCCCCCGTCCCTGGGATTCCCCAGGCAAGAACACTGGAGCAAGTTGCCATTTCCTCCTCCAATGCATGAAAGTGAAAAGTGAAACTGAAGTCGCTCAGTCGTGTCTGACTCTTAGAGACCCCATGGACTGCAGCCCACCAGGCTCCTCCATCCATGGGACTTTCCAGGCAAGAGTACTAGAGAGAGTTCAGCCTAGAGAAGTACAAAGTAGAGAAAACGTCTCAAAGATTTTGGCAGCCACAATGACAGGTAAATACCACTAGATAATCTCAACAAAGACAGGTATAAAGTTGTTAAAAGTAGAACTGTAAGTGGCTGTAGCCAGAGGGAGAGTATAGAATTCATCAACTTCAGGAAGTTTCAAGAATATTTTCTCAGAAGCACTAAACAACCAGGAAAATATTGCCAATCTACTACCAGCTAAATTCTCCACCCAGTAAAATGACGATCGCCAAACACTGCATTGTCCTAACACAATTCAGAGGCACATGGAGAGGACAGAGAAATAGAACAGAGAATGACAATATCAGGCAAAGAAGCATTTTCCCAAATAATAGACTGTTTTGCAAGCGAAAGCTTTCTGACCTCCAGCCTCTAATAGATGAGTGCAGGAGCTCATACTTAGAAATAAGTGACTGCGGAGTCTGAACTCAACCTCAAGCAAAGACTGATAGAAAACTAAGAATTCTCTATTAGCAAAGATCATCGTATGGAAAAGTCAGATCTCCAATCCTGATGACATTGTATCCAGATCAAGATACACACTTTTCTTCACCAAATTCAGGGGCAGAGGGAATGAATATAAATGAAATCAACATTTTGAAAGCTGTTTTGTTTGATTTATTGATTTTTTTTTAAATCCGTTTAAAATTCTCCTGAAGTGCTTTACATTTTACAGATCAAAATTACACCTCAACAAAAACCCACAGGTGTCATTTATTCATATTTTATGACAGCAGTTTGAGAATCAACTGTAATTTTTTTCAAAAATCTTATACATGAACTCTATTAAATTAACACAAAATTTCGGGACTTCCCTAGTGGTCCAGTGGTTAAGAATCTGCCTTCCAATGCAAGGAACATGGGTTCCATCCCTGGTCAGGGAACCTAAGATCCTACATACCACAGGGCAACTAAGACCATACACAACTACTCAGTCCATTCCCTAGAACCCTCGTGCTGCAACTAGAGAAAGCCCACATGCCCCAGTGAAGACCTAGCGCAGCCAAAATTTTTTTTTATTTAAAAAAATTAGAAATAAAAAAATTAATACAAAGTTTCAATAGTTAATTAGAAAACAGAAACAAATTTTTATCTATATATAATAGATCAATATAAAATTCAGAATTTGTCAGAGAAATAGTGTACCTTTAAAAATTAGCCAATATATTCAGAATAGACAAATCTATAGAGACAGAAAGATTAGTGGTTGGTCAGGGATGGGGCAATGAAAAATAAATGTTATTTTTTTTAATATTCTAAAATTGATTGTGGTGATGATTGCTTAACTCTGTGAATATATAAACACCATTAAACTGTACACTTTAAATAAATTGTAATGCATATGAATTTCATCTTAATGAAGTTGTTTTAAAAAATAATTTCCAAGATAATTTAAATGGAAGAATTTAATATTTTCACCTACGTTTACAACTGTTTTAGCTTTACAAGAATGGATTTTTTAAAATACACATTATTACAACTCAAAACATCTCTTCTAGTTGTGTACTCATATTTACTGTAGATTTCTATGCCGTTCAATATCAGTTTTGATGGTATAAATACAAACCAAGAATTGAAATTATAGCTCTGGAAAATGTAGTCATTTTAGCTTCAGTAGGATTCTTTTCATGAATTAAAAACACTCCATGCTTTCTTTTAAAATATATTTATTATATTTTTATTATCTCTTTGGGAGAGGGGCGTTCTGTACGTCATGTGGGATCTTACTTCCCTAATCAGGGATCAAACCTATGCCCCCTGTATTGGAAATGTGAAATATTAACCACAGACCACCAGGGAAGTCCGAAATACTCCATTATGTTCATCCCAGTTTTATTACCATGGAGATGGTGAGAAAAGGGAAAAAAAGAGTTTACCACTGTCTTTCTTTTAACATTACTAAGAAAATTCTCAGATGAAATAAAAATCCCAATCTTATTATATCCTACTTTTCACTGAAGACATTTATCATAAAATTAAAAGAATGACAATAAGTAAATTTATATAAAAAATTTACCGAAAGAAAGAATGATTTTGGCTCCACCTGGCTATTAATACTAACAGTCTTTAGGCAATTAATTATGTTATCACATGTTTTTATTGGTGTGCTGCCAATTTCTATCAGCACAGAAGTTAATTTTTTTTTCCCCTTTTGGGTGTAAAGTGATGTGGAAAGGAGAATTATTAGTATAGAACAGTTTAATCTGTGGTAGTATTTTAGTGTTGCTTGCTGTCTTTCATCTTGGAAATGAAAAGTTTGCAACCTTTTTGACAAATATATTTATGCACACTCACTCTTTATGATTAGAGCAAATAATTCCTCCTTTAAGAAGAATTTTCACTCCTCAAATAAATATGCTTTATTTTCCACTTAGAAACTCAGTGGAAAACTAGGCCCTAACCATCTGAATGCTAGTTTTCTTTAGTTCAATTAAATTGTTTTTCACAAATTACAGTTTTAAAACTGCAGCTTTCCCTTTCAGAATGTGGAAGAAGGAAAGAGCTAACTATGTCCTTCCTCCTTGACAGATCTTGATCTTTCATAAAATCTTCCAATCCTAACTCAGTTTCTTATTCTTTTATTTAAGTTGGATGTGCCTTTTTAAAAAAAGATTTTAATTTGATCATTCAATTCCTTTAATGGGGGAGGGCAGACTTGAGAATTTATGTGAGTACTTTCTTGTTTATCTAGAATATTAATTATATGTCTCAAAATATGATATACAACATTTCTCTGACAGGTAAGCAATTAGTAATCCTAGTCTGTGGCAAACCCCGACTACCTTTGGGAGATTATGAAAACCCTATGTGAATTGAAGTAGAATTTTAAGGGAAGATACAACAGACTATGACAAAGATGCATATGCCTGTACAATGAGCAGATATCCAGAGAGAATCTTCCCTTAAAACTCTACCTTCATTCAGGGTTTCCATAATTGCCCAAGGTAGTTTAGGGTTTGCACAGGCCAGGGTTACTAATCGCTTACTTGTCAGAGAAATGCATACATCATTTGCTCCATCTGGGAATTTGCCCCAAGGATTTTAATGCAGGCAACGAGTGCTGAGTGTGCCGATTATCCTGTTTGCATTTCCACTCCCATCCATCCTCCATCGTTCTCTCTCGTGCTCTGCGTCCTCAAAGGCCAAGCCCTGCAGATGTCCCCGTGGGGAGTGGTTTGTCTCCAGGTTTGACCAGGACAGTGAGAAGAGAGTAGAGGATGGGAAGAGAGAGATGTGGGATACACGCTCCTGCCCCGTCCCTTTCAGCACAGACTCTCTAGCAGCAGCTTCTTCCCTCTGCAACCATCAAGCAGAAGCAGGAAGGCTCAGTCCACACATTTCCAGTTCCCTTTGAGTCCAGAAACTCTATATTCTGCCCTTGTTCCTTTTCTCTAAGGAAAGTAAGGTCTTTCTACTGTTACTTATCTAGGTGCCCTAGCTTCCTCACTCTCTTACCCTCTGACAACACCACTGCAGGTAGTTCTGTCCTGTGTGAAAGTGAAAGTTGCTCGGTTGTATCCAACTCTGTGACCTTATAGGCTGTAGTCTGCCAGGCTCCTCTGTCCACAAAATTCTCCAGGCAATAATACTGGAGCAGGTAGCCATTACCTTCCTCAGGGGATCTTCTCAACCCAGGGATGGAACCCAGGTCTCCTGCATTGCAGGCAGATTCTTTAGCATCTGAGCTACCAGGGAAATCCTGTGTGAAAGTTCTGCAAACCCTTGGGGTCAGGGGCAAGAGGTGAATTTGCTTTTCCTGCATGAACTCTGAGAGACACAGGAATCTTCTAAGACTTCCTATTCAGACCTGATTTTTGGTTGGTCAGTCCCTAATTCATATAAGAAAATGGAGGGTGAAAATACTCAGGGAGAGAGTAGTTTCTCTACCATGGTCTGATATGACTGCTTCTCGGTTTGATTGACCTCATTTCATTGAAAAACACTGCTTTTGCTGACACTGCTTCTGAAATTTGGATTCTTACACAATACACCTGAACGAGTGCATTTTTTTTGAGACTTAATATAGTGAAGACAGCAGTTTCACGCTCTCAAATGGGAATAGGCGCAGAGACAGGCAGCTTCCACTGAAAACCAAAACAGAGGTTTCCTAAGTCCATCCTGAGTCCTCTACCTGTTACATCAGCACACTCCAGTTTTAGGGCTAAAGCAATCTATTCCACTATCCTCTGTTCAGACTTGTCACCAGAACCTTGGCACCATCTGTTTGAAAGCACAACTTTTTCAACCTTGTTTTTTGATAATGAGCCTGCTGTAAGCATTGTTTTATGTCCTTGCTCAACTGAGGAGAAAAGTCCTGACTCAGAATCTGCTACATTTTTGGATTAACAAAGGAACTTATCCTGTTTGTGTGATGGAAAGTATCAATATAATAAAACCAGTAAGGTCATAGTCAATGGGTTAATTATCACAAATATGTTAAATAAATTCAAATTCCTAAGACAAACATATGTATTAAAGTAAATAAATGTAATTTTGTATAACGAATATTCTAACACGTACTGTTCCTTAAACATGCCTGGAGATTAACATAACCTGAAGTTTATAGGTTATAATTTTTTATCTTTTCATTATATGTATCTTTTATTAAGTAATATATGTTAAATATCTGTTCAGAGAAATCCTTTATTATAAGAAGCTAAAGAATTTACCAAATAAGTTCACACATAGTTTTTCATATTTTGACTTATTTTCTGTATTGTGTATCTCTCAAAAATTTTTATTGGAATATAGTTGATTTGCATATTTTGTTAGTGTCTGCTTTATAACAAAGTGAATAAGTTATACATATACATATATCAACTCTTTTTTAGATTCTTTTCCCATATAGGTAGTTACAGAGTACTGAGAAGAGTTCCCTGTGCTATACAGACTAGTTATTTATTTTATATATAGCAGTGTTTATATGTCAATCCTAATCTCCCAATTCCTCGCCCCCCACTGCTTTTCCCCCCTAGTAACCAGAAGTTTGCTTCCTACATCTGTGACTCTATTTCTGTTTTTAAATAGGTTCACTTGTATTATCATTTTTATATTCCACAAAAAGTGGTATCATATGATATTTGTCTTCCTCTGTCTGATTTACTTCATTCAGTATGACAGTCTCTAGGTCCATCTACATCTCTGCAAATGACACAGTTTCAATCCGTTTTAGGGCTGAGTAATATTCCATTGTATATAGGTACCACATTTTCTTATCCATTCCTCTGTTGATGGACAGTTAGACTGTTTTCCATGTCCTGGCTATTATAAATAGTACTGCAATGAACACTGAGGTGTATGTATCATTTTGAATTATGGTTTTCTCTGGGTATATGCCCAGGAGTGGGATTTTTGGGTTGTATGATAGTTCTATTTTTAGTTTTTTAAGGCACCTCCATATTGTTGTTCATAGTAGCTGTACCAATTTACATTCACACTGACTGTGTAGGAGGTTTCCCTTTTCTCCACACCCTCTCCAGCACTTATTGTTTGTAAATTTTTTTGATGGTGGTCATTCTGACTAGTTTGAGATAATACCTCATTGTAGCTTTTTTTTTTTTTTTGTAGTTTTGATTTGCATTTCTCTAATAATGCATGCACACACACAATAATTAGTGATGTTGAACATCTTTTTTTATATGCTTTTTGGCTATCTGTATGTCTTATTTGGAGAAATGTATATTTAGATCTTCTACCCATGTGTTGATTGGGTTAATTTTTTTCTTTTCATATTGAGCTGCATGAGCTATTTGTATATAGGTTACAATTGTTAATAAAAAAAATCCTTTCTATTTGGAAGCTGCTTATCATAGATTTTCTTATAAATGTTAGTGGATATTCATAAAGTAATATAATTGTGTTCAAAAGAGACAAAATTAGGGGATTCCTTGGCAGTCCAATGGTTAAGACTTAGTGCTTTCACTGTCTTGGGCCCAGGTCTGATTCCTGCTCGGGGAATTAAGACCCTGCAAGCCATTCATCATGGCCAAAAAAAAAGAGAGAGAGTCAAAACTGGTACAAATTTAAAGTGAAGGAGCTTTGCTCCTCCTTCCCCCCAACACTATGCTGAGGGTTACTTGTATATCATGTTCTTAAAACCACATAAACACTTAAAAAAAAAAAAAGCCATCTTTGTTGATTCAAATAAGAAATGCATACATGTGTTATGAAATTCAAAGGAAACAAAAAGATATCTAGGGAATAGAATGTTTCTCTTCTACCCCTAAACCCCAGCCACCACTTTCCCCTCCTCTGAAGCAATGAATGGAACCAGTTTCCTGTATACTTCAGTGCATAAGCAAGCATATACCTCATCATCATAGACGATAGTACAGTGATTAGGAAATGATGCATTTTGAAATAGGTATTACTTTTACTTAGTTGTAATTTAACTAATACACCTGTACCTACATAGCTTAATTCTGAATAACATCTTGTTAACTTCTAACAGTTGGTTTACAAAATCCCTGAAAATGTTACAATCAGCTCTCATGAGCTGGCGTAGGCCTGCTCTAACACACGTCTTATTGTGTTTATTCTCATTGATCAAGTACCCACATTAGCATATGTCTAAAGACATCTTCTCTTGATTCATCATCATCTCAAGTTTAGTATGTCCAAAATCAAATTCCTTATTAATACCCCTATCCTCAGACCCCCTTCTTCTGATTGCTCCAGTCAGAAGCTTCAGATTCATCCCTGACTCTTCTTTCATACATACTACATCCAAGTGACCCCTAAATCCTGTTGGCCCTACTTTCACAACACATCCAGGATCCAACCACTTCTCATCACCTGCACTGAACCTGGTCCCTCTTCAGCACCTAGGATGTTGTCCAGCATGTAAGTGGTACAGAATAAGTAATCACAAATGAATAAAGGTATGAATGCAAGGCAGAATATTTTGAAAAAAATTAATCTCATTTTTACATGGTTTAAAATTTCTTTGTCATTATCCAATCAAAAACTGTCCTTATTTTCTAGAAAACTGTTGCAGTTTGTAAGCCACTGAGTTTTCCCAAATTCATGTACACACCAAATATTATAATATGTCTGGGAACAGATGAACATCCACTTTTTTTCCTATGTCTGCTGATTCTTTGGTAGTAAATAGAACACAAACTTATTTTAAAATACTATTAAATTTGTATTAGCTTTTTTGTCACCATACAGTTTTTCAGAAAAAAAAAAAGCCCCAAAAGTATGATTACAAAGGAGTCCTTGTACTAGAAAGAAAGGAAGGAAGAAAGAAAGATCTAGCCTAGGAGAACAAGTCCAAGATCAATTAATTAATTTTAAAACACTAATTAAAATTGTGCTGAGTGATACCTATAATACAAAGAAATGTGCCTGGCTTTGTGAGTGATAACAACATGAATAGGCCATATCCTTGGTCCTAAAATAATTCTAATTTACTTGGAAGATAGATACAACTCAGAATAATTCTACTACTCATTCTCTTGTGAAAAGTACACAAAGTGCTATGAGGCTATCTGAAAAAGAGATTAATTTTACTTAGAAGAAAAAGACTTATCATCAGAAGAGTTAGGGACAGTCTGACCTGGGCCTTAAAGGCTGGCTAACTAGGAAGTGGGCTTCCCCAGGGACTCAGTGGTGAAGAATCTTCCTACCAAGCAGGAGATAAGGGTTAGATCCCTGGGTCTAGGTCCTCCCCTAGAGAAGGAAATGGCAACCCACTCCAGTATTCTTGTCTGGGAAATCCCATGGACAGGAGAGGCTACCAGGCTATGGTCCATGGGATCACAAAAGAGTTGAATACAACTTAGCTACTAAACTACAGCTGCAAGTGATTAGCAGCCATTAAAGTTCTTCAATTGCATTCAAGCATCTATAAGAACCATCACAATATTGTAATTATTCTTCAATTTAAAATAAATAAATTAAAAACAAACAAATATCTGTAAGTACCTACTATGTAGCTGGCTCTAAGTCAGGCACTAGAGATGTAATGGTCACCAAGGAGATAAGATGTTGTCTACTCTCAGTGGTAGACTAAGAGAATGATGTCACCTGATCTATATTTTTGGAGGATAAACCTATAGAAAAAATTGACTAATTTCTTAGTTTTTCAGTCACTTGTAAGAGGAAATTATTTTGGACAGATAAAATATATTCACTATAAATAATTCCCCTCATCTGTAATTCCCTCCAAACCCTTCTCTATAGAGAAGATAGAGTTTAAAAAAAAGAATTTTTTCCTTATAGAGAGGGATGAGGAGCAGGAGAGTCGTTATAAGTTGAATCGTGTCCTCTGAAAATTAGTATATTAAAGTCCTAGTCTCAAGATCTCAGAATGTGACCTTATTTGGAAATAGCATCACTGCAAATGGAACTAGTTGAGTCCATTTAGGGTGGACCCTAAACTATTATGACTAGTGTCCTTATAAAAAGGGAAATTTGGAAGCAAATGCCCACTGGGAGAATGTCATGTGAAGATGAAAGTTGAGATCGTGGTAACGCTTCTACAAGCCAAGGAATGCCAAAGATCACCAACAAACCACCAGAAGTTAAATGCAAGGGACAGAGTCCCTGCTACAGCCCTGAGGAAGAACAAGTCCTACCCGAACCGTGATCTTGGAGTTCGAGCCTCTAGACCCGTGAGACAATAAATTTGTTTATTTTAAATTGTTTATTTTAAATTCTGTTCCTTAAACCACCCAGTTTGTGGTACTTCGTTATGGCAGTTCTTGCAAACTCATAGAAGGATAAAAGCTAAAATGTTTCACATTAGAAAAGCAATAGAAGAAGATCTCTGTTGACATGATGAAATCAGAGTGGTGAAGGCTGAGTCTGTAAAGCTGGACAGGATTTTCAGAAAGTAAAGGAGACGACAACACACTAAAAAGCAAATTTGAGGGAAAGAAGAGAAATGTCTAATAGGAATTTTCAATTAAACTTTGCTGTGTGATATGTGATGCCATTCTCTTCTTCAACTTCCCCGAAAGTAGTCGGTAAAATCTATATGATTCACTTTCTTAGGTGATTCAGATTTGAAATTTTTAGATGGAACAAAAAGTTAAATCTTAGTTCAAGATGAACAAGGAGGCAATGACAAGGTTTCCCACTGAGCCCTGTCATCACTACAACACATGTCAGAAGGAATGATTAACCTCTGACTCTGAGTCAGGCATGGGCTTCCCAGGTGGAGCAATGGTATGGAATCCTCATGCCAATGCAGGAGATGCAGGAAATGCAGGTTCGATCCCTCAGTCGGGAAGATCCCGAAAGGTTGTTGTTGAACCATGAAAGACGCCGTGATTCTTGGCTTCTGGAGGAGAAGAATTCAATCCAGGGCCAGAGACGAGGCTTGATCACTCAGAGCTTTTGTGTAATAAAGTTTTACTAAAGTATAAGAGAGAAAGCTTCTGATATCAGCAAGGGGCAGCAAGAGTGCCCCCTCACTAGTGTTAGCAATGGAGTTATATACTTTTAATTACTTATTACAGCGAATCAAAAGAATGGAGGTTGTAAAGACCTTACTAGACCCACTCCCGTAATTTACATTTTAAGATAACAGGATTAGCCAGAAGGTTTTTTCCAGAAACTGTCCTCAAGCAGGATACATTATTGTTATATAATCCTAAGGAATATAGAGGAAAAAAATGTTTGTCCTTTCCTCCTCCTTGAGAATTCCAGACACCTCTCTCCTTGGGGAACCCCAGACTTCTTATCAACCTGCCTAGGAACTGACTCTCTCAATCCCTTGGAGGAGAAAATGGCAACTCATTCCAGTATTCTTGCCTGAAATATTCCATGGAAAAAGGAGCCTGAGGGCTATAGTCCATGGAGTTGCAAAGAGTCAGACATGACTGAGCACTCATGCTTCCACTGAGTCAGGCACCGTACCAGGTATGTAGAATTCAGTAATAAACAAGCAGTAATAAATAAGATAAGATATCAGTCCCTGCCTTCATGGAGCTGAAAATCCAGTGAGAAAGACAATAAATCAAGTGAGAATGTGTGATATGTGATGTCATTCTCTTCTTTTATTTTGTCAAGTATTTATTTTTATTTATTTTTGGCTGAGCCGAGCAGGGATTGAATCCAGGCCTCCTGCATTGGGAGTGTGGAGTCTTAACCACCAGACCACCAGGGAAGCCCCAGTTCATTATATTCCTATTATTATTACTATTTATTTGAGAAGTTTTACTTATAGAAGTAATATGTGTAAAGACAAAGCCTAGGATACTGTCAAAATACGTAGCCTAACCTAGGATGGGGGGCCACTATAGCTGAGACCTGGAGGTTGAGGAGGAACCAGCTGGCAGTGGTAGCCTGGGGTGGGCTGGAGGTAGTAATAAAGATTTTTCCCGGATAGTAACAGTGATACTCTGAAGGATCACAGAGCTTGGTTTCTTTGAGAAACAGGAAGCAGGTACTGAGTATGATTTTCAGTGGGGCAGGCAGAGAAAGTTAGAAAATGAAATTGGAGAGATGAACAAGTGCCACACCATGCAGAAATCTGTAGGATTTTAAATTTTATCCGAAGAGCAATTGCAAGTCATTGAGGAATTCAAACAGGTCAAGAAAATCATCACATTTCAATTTTTAAAATTCTACTGTCTGCAGAATTAGGGGAAAGAGGAATTGAGGAAAAGAGGAAGAGGAGGGACATGACTAGATGGGGAGGAGGCCAGTTAGAAGCCCCTTGCTCTGGTCCCGGTTAATGATGACTTAGTCTGCTGTTACTGCTGGCTAGTCGCTCAGTCGTGTCCGACTCTTTGAGTCTCCGTGGACTGCAGCCCACCAGGCTCCTCTGTCCATGGGATTTCCCAGGCAAGAGTACTGGAGTGGGTTGCCATTTCCTTCTCCTGGGCATCTTCCTGACCCAGGGATCGAGCCCACATCTCCTGCTTGGCAGGTGGATTCTTTACCACTGAGCCACCAGGGAAGCCAAAGGAGGCACATTCTGGGAGTTGGCTTCAATCCATATCCAGCCACTGTTGGCTGTGCTTTAGGTTATGTGGGGAACCCTCACAGCCTCTGGGTGGCATCACCAACTCAATGGACATGAGTTTGAGCAAGCTCCAGGAGACGGTGAAGGACAGGGAAGCCTAGCGTGGTGCAGTCCATGGAGTCGCAAAGAGTCAGACACGACTGAGCAACTGAACAACAGCACAGCCTTGTGTTCTGCCTACATGAGGATTGTTGCTTCCCTTGTCAACCATGGGACTTCCCTGGTGGCTCAGACAGTAAAGCTTCTGCCTACAATGCAGGAGACCTGGGTTCAATCCCTGGGTCAGAAAGATCTCCTGGAGAAGGAAATAGCAACCCACTCCAGTATTCTTGCCTGGACGATCCCATGGACGAAGGAGCCTGGTAGACTACAGAGTCAGACATAACTGAGCAACTTCACTTTCACTTTCACTTTCATGCCAACTATGCTCTAAGACACTAAAGAAACTTCTTGGTTGTTCTCTTTGAAGAAAGTAGAAGCAAAGTAAATATATTAAAGAATGAGATCTTTCTTGTAAAGTCTCCTTATTCTCCTTTGTGTTTTCTTTCCACACCCTGTCATGACTTACACCATTTCATTTTCAATGACAGGAGAGCATTATTAGACTCAGATCCCCTTGCCTTTGACAAAGACAAACAGTGGATGTTCGTTTATTTTTTATTATATGCTTACTTATGTTCTTTCCATTTGGCTTCTTTATTTTTTTTTTCAAGATTTGATTGCACATAGAGCATTATTTTGGAGAAGGCAATGGCACCCCACTCCAGTACTCTTGCCTGAAGTATCCCCTGGACTGAGGAGCCTGGAAGGCTGCAGTCCATGGGGTCGCTGAGGGTCCGACACGACTGAGTGACTTCACTTTCACTTTTCACTTTCATGCATTGGAGAAGGAAATGGCAACCCACTCCAGTGTTCTTGCCTGGAGAATCCCAGGGACGCGGGAGCCTGGTGGGCTGCCGTCTATGGGATCTCACAGAGTCAGACACGACTGAATTGACTTAGCAGCAGCAGCAGCAGCAGCAGAGCATTATTTAAAAAGCAAACAAACTTCAAAACAATGACTCTTGCAGATGTAGCAATTTTTCTTTAAAAAATTCTAAATGTTTACATTTGTGTGAGTTTCTTTGTGCTGACTTGCAACATGCTTCAGATTCAAATGAAGGTCATAGCCACAGTTTTATCTGGACTATAAAGAAGATTAAAAAAACTAGCAACACTTTTAAGAGATACTTGCACTGTATGGACATAACATGCTCCCTAAATGTCCTATTTGACCTTAGTCAGTATGTTAGTTATCTGAGGGTATCAAAGAATCAAGACTTAAAAAAAGAATCTCATATTTTCTCAATACTTAAAAGTTTATCTAATGTTTCTAGAACTATGTGAAGGATGAGATATGAAAAAGAGTATGCACTTTCCCCAAGCCTAATTTTGAAGGCTTTAAAAAAGAAAAGCGTCTCTTATAAAACATTATTTAGACTGAAAAGAAATCCAAACAAACCTTCAAGCCATCAGTCTAAACTGTAAACCCCTAAACTAGCCAAGGACTTGAGATTTTATGCTTCCTTTATTGTGAAGCTAAAAATTATGGGATGTAATATCCCATAATGACCAAACCTTGATTTCCATTTACATGGAGTTTGAGAAAGGAAACTAAATTCCTCTTTTATTTGCTGCACTCTGGACAGGGAGGTCTGGCGTGCTGCAATTCATGGGGTCACAAATAGTCAGACATGACTGAGCGACTGAACTGGACTGAACTGAACTGAAGGAACATTACGCAAACCAGCAAATCTCCTGTCAGCTAAGATAAAGAACTTTATTTCTCATTCAGTTCAGTTCAGTTGCTCAGTCGTGTCTGACTCTTTGCAACCCCATGGACTGCCTCACGCCAGGCTTCCCTGTCCATCACCAACTACCAGAGCTTACTCAAACTCACGTCCATCGAGTCGGAGATGCCATCCTACCAACCCTCATCCCCTCATCCTTTGTCATCCCCTTCTCCTCCTGCTTTCAATCTTTCCCAGCATCAGGGGCTTTTCCAGTGAGTCAGCTCTTCACATCAGGTGGCAAAAGTATTGGAGTTTCAGCTTCAGCATCAGTCCTTCCAATGAATATTTTTCATTCAATTATCAATGTATTAGTTTCTGTTACATTCTCAACTCCCAAGTTTAGGAACAATGTCTGTTTCTTTTTTTGGCCTTGCTTCATGACATGTGAGGGATCTTAGCTCCCTGACCAGAGATCAAACCCATGCCCCCTGCAGTAGGAGTGTGGAGTCTACTCGCTGGACTGCCAGGGAATTCCCTAGGAATAATGTGTGTCTTGTTCATCACAGCTTACCCACCATCTAAGAAAGTGCCCGGCACATAGTGAACCCTCAATAGATGTTTGTGAAATGAATAGCTGTACTTAGTTTTAACATAATCCATTATTATATAGATTTTTTTGTATGTAATTATTCACTCAAAAAATTACCATTTTCTGCCCAATCTATTAGCCTATATTATTCCCTATTGTTGAAACCACACAAATACATTACTCAGCTTTTAAATCACTTCTTTAGGAATCTGAGAAGTTCTAAATTTATGGATCTATAGATATCACAATTACTAAAGTATCTGTTTCTTTGACTAAGTACAGTCCCATTTGAACTGAATTCCTCATCTAAAGCATTAATGTACAAGCCTTTCTGGTCAAAGAATTATTATATCAGCACACACACAAAAATGAACAGCATAAAGATGATTTAAATAACAGAATATCAACATCACAATTATCAAGATTGAGACAAGAGAAAAAGCCATGTGCCTGACAAATGTTAAAGGGCTATGATTAAAAACAAATGATAAATTCAAGGTTTTGTGAAGTCATCCAAAATCAGAACTGAGGCTATAAACTTATTTAGTTATCTTTATTATCTTACAATGTGCCAGAAGGCCTCAAATGACTCCCTGGAGTATTAGAAGCATACTTCCTTGAGCACAGCTTTGAGTAGCACTGATGTATTATAGAGCTGTTGTCTCTGAAGTATTTCATATTAAAACATGTGTGTGTGTGTGTGTAAAACACATGAAATCTGACTTTGTAGGTATTTTTCTCTTGATAAGTCAATTGTAATACATTATCATTTGCCCTGCTTACTTTGCCTGCATTTGCATGGGCATGCCAAACTCTTTCTTTTCTTGAGATTGGTAAAACTTCCCTGGCGGTTAGGTCTTGGTGCTTTCACTGCTCTGGCCCAGGTTCATTCTCTGGTTAGGGAATTAAAATCCCACAACCTGTGTGGTACAGCCACCAAAAAAAGTGAAGGCGAAAAAAGTGGGAGTGAACTTCTATTTCATGTTTTGGTAAATAGTGTCAGCCCGTGGTCATTGATAAAAGATGTGCACATTATAGTACTGCAAGTGATTCCATTGACTCATTAGAAGAAACATAACTATCCATGCTGTACTCATTTGGATGTTAAAGTGCTTGAGGAGGAAGAGCACCTTTTAGAAACTAGTGGAAGAAATAAATGTCAAAGAGCAGGACCATTTACAGATGGTGATTATTTTTTTCTCACGGCAGCTAAGAAGTGATCAACAGTTTTATGAACAATGGTTGATTGTAAGAATATAAGCCATGAGCATTTCTCAACTCAGGTTATTCAAGTAGGATAGAATCAAAATCGTCTCTTCAATGCCTGAAATGATAATTCCTTACAATTTTCTGTTTGAATTTAGCACTCCCCATTGGGTATTCTGAAAATGCATCCCTGTGCTTAGCAGGTATTACTACATTTGGCTACTTTAATTTTCAAATTGAATCATCACAGACTGTTTTGTTGCTTCAGTTCAAGCAATAAGTATTTTTTGAGAATTAATTTCAAGCCCAGCACTTTCTGAATGCATCAGATATATTAACAAAAAAGGAAGAAAAGTTTCTTCCCATAGTAGAGCGTGAATTCACTGGTGCGATAAGAAATTCACAAGGCAAACAACTAGAGAATAATATAAAAGTTTAGGAGTTTAGCCACTTAATGTGAGCCACACAATAAATTTTATTGAACAAGTCTTGGCACGATTCATGGCAAGGAGAAGACTTACACTGGTTTGTGAAGTATAGATAGAATCAGCTCTCAGAGCTGAGGATAGAGGTATTTTAGATAGGGAACATCAAAAGTGAAGGCAGAGAAGAGAGAGCCAGACTGGTGGGTATACAGCTTAGAGAAGCACTTTTCTAAAGCAATGCATTAATGCTGTTTGAAATGAAATTAGCTGTGAAACTCCTGTCCCCCAAGAACCCCCATTTCCAATGATCATGACTTGCTTATAATGATTAGTATTATGTAGTCTTGGCTTTAGGTTACAAGCATCTGGAGGGTTCAAGCAACTACCTTACCTTCTGTAGAACTATGCCTAAACTCAGTGAGCTCAATACTGATTTACTTTGTCAACATGCTTAACAAGGTTTGCACAGTAAAAACAACTCTCCAAACTTTTGTTACATGAGTTGAAATGTCCCCAATACTACTTAGATGTGCAGAAAATTATACATTTCTTTATTTCAAATAATCTCATCCCTGGGTCCTTACTGCCACTGAAAATTGAAAAAAAACTTGGTCTCTGTTTAAAATTAACTGTTCAGTTCAGTTCAGTTCAGTCGCTCAGTCGTGTCCGACTCTTTGCGACCCCATGAATCGCAGCACGCCAGGCCTCCCTGTCCATCACCAACTCCTGGAGTTCACTCAAATTCACATCCATCAAGTCGGTGATGCCATCCAGCCATCTCATCCTCTGTCGTCCCCTTCTCCTCCTGCCCCCAGTCCCTCCCAGCATCAGGGTCTTTTCCAATA
>NW_011494950.1:2674750-2684569 GCF_000754665.1 Bison bison bison | reverse complement strand
TCTTTCCATGAGGTGGCCAAAGTACTGGAGTTTCAGCTTCAGCATCATTCCTTCCAAAGGAATCCCAGGGCTGATCTCCTTCAGAATGGACTGGTTGGATCTCCTTGCAGTCCAAGGGACTCTCAAGAGTCTTCTCCAACACCACAGTTCAAAAGCATCAATTCTTTGGCGCTCAGCTTTCTTCACAGTCCAACTCTCACATCCATACATGACCACAGGAAAAACCATAGCCTTGACTAGACGGACCATTGTTGGCAAAGTAATGTCTCTGCTTTTGAATATGCTATCTAGGTTGGTCATAACTTTCCTTCCAAGGAGTAAGCATCTTTGAATTTCATGGCTGCAGTCACCATCTGCAGTGATTTTGGAGCCCAGAAAAATAAAGTCTGACACTGTTTTCACCGTTTCCCATCTATTTCTCATGAAGTGATGGGACCATGGGATGCCATGATCTTCATTTTCTGAATGTTGAGCTTTAAACCAACTTTTTCACTCTCCACTTTCACTTTCATCAAGAGGCTTTTTAGTTCCTCTTCACTTTCTGCCATAAGGGTGTTGTCATCTGCGTATCTGAGGTTTTTGATATTTCTCCTGGCAATCTTGATTTTAGCTTGTGCTTCTTCCAGTCCAGCGTTTCTCATGATGTACTCTGCATATAAGTTAAATAAGCAGGGTGACAATATACAGCCTTGACGTACTCCTTTTCCTATTTGGAACCAGTCTGTTGTTCCATGTCCAGTTCTAACTGTTGCTTCCTGACCTGTATATAGGTTTCTCAAAAGGCGGGTCAGGTGGTCTGGTATTCCCATCTCTTTCAGAATTTCCCACAGTTTATTGTGATCCACACAGTCAAAGGCTTTGGCATAGTTACTTCTAGCTAAAAGTTGATTTAAAAAACAAATGTATTTAATTATTTGGCTATGCCAGGTCTTGGGTGCCACATGCAGAATCTTTGTTTTTCACTGTAGCATGTGTGGTCTTTAGTTGCCATATCCAGACTCTTGTTTGCAGCATGTGGGATCTAGTTCCCAGACCAGGGGTTGAACCCAGGCCCCTTGCATTGGGAGCACAGTCTTAGCCATTGGACTACAAGGGAAGTCCCTTAAAGTCTCTTAATCAATCCATAATTTTAACTTCCTATTATAGACATTTCTTACAGCTAGCAGGGCCTCATCTTCCATCCCCTTCTCTTTGCCAAGGTTGTTTCTCAGCAGAGAAAGAAGCTTCTATGTATCAGTGATGGTGGAAGAAGAGCCTTTAGTCTGCTTCCTATTCTCTTTATCTGTATCATCCAAAAGAAGTCACTGACCATGTGTGGCTATTGAGCACTGGAAATGTGGCCAAGCCAAACTGAGATGTGCTATAAAACTAATAATACATATTGACTTTCAAAGGCTTAGTACAAAAAAAAAAAGAATATAAAATATCTCACTAATATTTTATATTGATTTCAGGTTGAAATGCAAATATTTTTACTTACACTGGGTTAAATATGTTAACTATTACCCTTAATTTCACCTTTTTTAAACCTTTTTAATGTGGCTACTGCTCCTGCTAAGTCACTTCAGTCGTGTCCGACTCTGTGTGACCCCATAGACGGCAGCCCACCAGGCTTCCCCGTCCCTGGGATTCTCCAGGCAAGAACACTGGAGTGGGTTGCCATTTCCTCCTCCAGTGCATGAAAGTGAAAAGTGAAAGTGAAGTCGCTCAGTCATGTCCGACCCTAAGCGACCCCATGGACTGCAGCCTACCAGGCTCCTCCGTCCATGGGGTTTTCCAGGCAAGAGTACTGGAGTGGGGTGCCATTGTCTTCTCCGAATGTGGCTAATCATAAATTACATGTGTAACTTGCATTATATTTCCATTGCCCTAGGCTGCTCTGGGTCTTCTACCACTGGTGCAGTGTGGCTAGTCTGTGTGTTTCCTCGGCAGTCTGCACTTGCATCTGCTGAGGAGTATCCAGTCCGGCATGATAACTACTAAGGATGGCTACCGTCATGGGGACCATCCTCCAGGTATAAATTCTTCACCAATTTCAGCTTTTTTTTCCCAGCCCAATCCATTTTTATCTTTCTGTCTGTGATACTGTGATTGATGATAAGAAATATGTATTTGTTCTTTGCCCTGGTTTTGGCACAGAGCTCCTAAAACCTTTGGAATTTCCTGGGATAAGAGCAGATACAGGTGCATCTTGTTACGTTAGTGAGATGACTTTGGGAAAGCACTCCTCAGGGTGGGGCTGGTTGCTGGCCAACCAGCCATGTGGTTAGAGGGTTGGAATTCTCAGTCCCACTCTCCTGATCTTCTGGGAGGGGATACACTGGAGTGAGTGAGTGATGGTGCCTCAGTCATGCTGGACTCTTTGTGACCCCATGGATTATAGCCTGACAGGCTCTTCTGTCCATGGAATTCTCTGGGCAAGAATACTGGAGTGGGTTGCCATTTCCTTCTCCAAGAAAATGGCAGAGGCTGGAGGTTGGCAGAGGATAAATATAGAGAGAAAATGGCAGAGGCTGGATTAAAGCTGGAGGTTGAATCAATAACCAGTGACTAAGACTTTATTTTTGGGGGCTCCAAAATCACTGCAGATGGTGATTTCAGCCATGAAATTAAAAGACGCTTACTCCTTGGAAGGAAAGTTATGACCAACCTAGATAGCATATTCAAAAGCAGAGACATTACTTTGCCAACAATGGTCCGCCTAGTCAAGGCTATGGTTTTTCCTGTGGTCATGTATGGATGTGAGAGTTGGACTGTGAAGAAAGCTGAGCGCCAAAGAATTGATGCTTTTGAACTGTGGTGTTGGAGAAGACTCTTGAGAGTCCCTTGGACTGCAAGGAGATCCAACCAGTCCATTCTGAAGGAGATCAGCCCTGGGATTCCTTTGGAAGGAATGATGCTGAAGCTGAACCTCCAGTACTTTGGCCACCTCATGGAAAGAGCTGACTCATTGGAAAAGACCCTGATGTTGGGAGGGACTGGGGGCAGGAGGAGAAGGGGACGACAGAGGATGAGATGGCTGGATGGCATCACCGACTTGATGGATGTGAATTTGAGTGAACTCCAGGAGTTGGTGATGGACAGGGAGGCCTGGCGTGCTGTGATTCATGGGGTCGCAAAGAGTCGGACATGACTGAACGACTGAACTGAACTGAACTGAATGATTTAATCAATCATGGCTGTGTAATGAAGCCCCAAAGTTTAATCTTCTGGGTTGGTGAGAGGTGGAGATTTGGCAAGAGTAGTGGCCTCAGAGAGGGCATGGATGCTCTGAGACATTCCCCCATACCTTTCCCTATGCATTTCTTCCACTTGGCTATTGGTGGCTCAGACAGTACAGAATCTGTCTGCAATGCAGGAGACCCAGGTTCACTCCCTGGGTCGGGAAGACACCCTGGAGAAGGAGATGGCAACCCACTGCAGTATTCTTGCCTGGACAATTCTATAGACAGTGGAGCCTGGTTGGCTACAGTCTGTGGGGTGACAAAGAGTAGAATAGAACTGAGTGACTCACACTTTCACTTTTCATTCTTAAGTTACATGCTGTTATAATAAGCCAGTGATCTACTGAGTAAAATGCTTTTCTGAATTCTGTGTGTTGCTCTAGCAAATTTATTGAACCTAAGGAGGGGGTCATGGGAACCTCTGATTTATAGTCAGAAGTACAGATGACAACCTGGGTTTGTGATTAGTCATCTGCATTTAAATAGAGGGTTGATATAAAGGGCAGTCTTGTCAGAATTGAACCCTGAAACTGTGGACTCTGACTCTATCTCCAGGTAGTTAGGGTCAGAATGGAGCTGAACTGTAGGACACATAGCCAGGGTCCACGAATTATTTGCTTATGGTAGAAAAAACTGCCCTAGCACACACCCACATTGGAATTAGGTATAGAATGTTTACAGTCTTTGCAGTATCTCTGATTCCTACCATTTAGTAGCATATAAAAGTCATTTGTCATTGTTCAGTCACTCAGTCATGTCCAACTCTTTGCAACCCCATGAACTGCAGCTCGCCAAGCTGCCCTATCTTTTACCATCTCCCGGAGCTTACTCAAACTCATGTCCATTGAATTGATGATGCCTTCCAGCCATCTCATCTTCTGTTGTCCCCTTCTCCTCCTGCCTCTGTAGAGGTCATAGGCTTTTAAAAAGCCTATAAAGTCTTTGTATAATACTGTATCCCAGGCTTATTGTTCTAGAATCCTCCAACTGGCTTTGTTAACTTACCATTCCAGAGCAGTGATCAACTAGTCAATCCTGTAGGAAACCAACCCAGAATATACATTGGAAGGACTGATGCTGAATGCTTTGGCCACCTGATGTGAAGCTCCAATAATTTGGCCGCCTAATGTGAAGAGTCAACTCATTGGTAAAACCCTGAGGCTGGAAAAGATTGAGAGCAAGAGAAGGGGACAACAGAGGTGAGATGGTTTGGATGGCATTACTGACTCAATGGACATGGGTTTGAGCAAACTCCAGGAGACAGTGAAGGACAGGGAAGCCTGGAGTGCTGCAGTTCATGGAGTCTCAAAGAGTCAGACACAACTTACCGACCGAACAACAGAGCTATAAGAGATAAAACCGAGAGGCTGATTACACGCCTGGATGTCTTCAAATTCTCCCACAAGCTATCTGGAGTTACTGTCATCTTGCTAAACCCTCCTTTACCCAAGGCCAGGAATGATGGTTCACCAAATTCCTATTTCAGGATTCAACTATGCTTATCTTCTTTCTGTCTGGCTGCAGCCCTCCTAATCTGTCTCTTTTTCTCCTATCATGTAAAACTTTCTCTTTCTTTTTCCTGTCTGAAAGATCTTTCCTATCCATTGTGTTCTGCCTGCTCTTCATACGATGGATTATGATGCGTGCCTGCTCAGCCACTTCAGTCATATCTGATTCTTTGTGACCCTATGAGAGGAGACTGCCAGACTCCTCTGTCCAAGGGATTCTCCAGGCAAGAATACTGGAGTGGCCTCCTCCAGAGGGGTCTGAGTTCATTTGCCTCTTGATAATCAAAGGAGAGCTGGAGACCATCACTTAATGTTGAGGATGTAAATGAATAATTTCCAGTTTTACCTGGATTGTCAAGGATTTGATGAAATTCTCTATGTAATAATTGCTTTTAGTCTTAATACAAACTATTTCACTTCTTCATTTTACTTACATCTGTAAAATTATACATGTTCATTTTAAAAACTCAAAAATAAAATTAATAAAAATAAAAAGCTCAAAACAGCACAGAAGAAGCCACATAAAGAAAAAAGCACCCAAAATGCCCCCAAAATGATAACTGCTGCTAACAATTCTGTGACTAGCTTTCAAGACATGGTGATACCAGATTACTATGCTTTCTAATCATGGAGAAGGCAATGGCAACCCACTCCAGTGTTCTTGCCTGGAGAATCCCAGGGACGGCAGAGCCTGGTGGGCTGCCGTCTATGGGGTCACACAGAGTCAGACACGACTGAATCGACTTAGCAGCAGCAGCATGCTTTCTAATCAATTTTAAATCAGTGAGATTATGCACTTGTTGTTGTTCAGTCGCTCAGTCATATCCGATTTTATGAGACCCCATGGACTGTAGCATGCCGGACTTCCCTGTCCTTCACCATCTCCCACAGTTTGCTCAAACTTAATTCCATTGAGTCAGTGATGTCATCCAGCCATCTCATCCTCTGTCGTCCCCTTCTCCTCCTGCCTTCAGCATCAGGGTCTTTTCTAATGAGTTGGCTCTTTGTATTAGGTGGCTTCAAAGTACTGGAGTTTCAGCTTCAGCATCAGTCCTTCCAATGAATATTCAGGACTGATTTCCTTTAGGTGGACTGGTTGGATCTCCTTGCAGTCCAAGGGACTCTCAAGAGTCTTTTCCCACACCACAGTTGTTGTTTGTGTCTCCAAACTTATGTGCACATCCTGTTTTCCTTCCCTCCTCTCAATGGGAGAGGGTTTCTCCTTTCGTCTCAGCTTAATTCCTCTGACTATTAAGCTCAGGACTCCATCTTTTCATTTTTCTCAGGGATCTTGGGCTATCACCCTTTCTACTCAATCCAAGTTACCAGATTGAAATATTTCATGCCTGTCCATTCCTAAAGTGAAGCCTTCATGGGCTCAAGTTCCATTCCAGTTTCTACCCTCACTATACCTCTTCACCACTGAGTCTTGAACTTTCAGTTCAATTCAGTTCAGTCACTCAGTAGTGTCAGACTCTTTGCAACCCCATGGACTGCAGCATGCCAGGCTTCCCCAACCATCACCAACTCCTGGAGCTTGCTCAAACTCATGTCCATCGAGTTGGTGATGGCATCCAACCATCTCATCCTCTGTCTTGAACTTTACTGGGCATTTATTCCTCAACATCTTCTAATTCCTCTAATTCCATGGAAACTTTTCTTGCAAGATCACTGTGTCAGAAGTGGACAGAGTGAACAGTGCAAGAGTCTTCTTTGGGAATAGCACCTGTGAAATACGAAAAGGGTGTATGTTAAGTTGTTTCAGTCGTATCTGACTCTTTGCAACCCAATGGACTGTAGCCTGCCAGGCTCCTCTGTCCGTGGGATTCTCCAGGCAAAAATACTGGAGTGGGTTGCCATTTCTTTCTCCAGGGGATCTTCCCAACCCAGGATTGAACCCGTGCTTCTTACGTCTCCTGCCCTGGCAGGCAGGATCTTTACCACTAGCGCCACCTGGGAAGAGACATGAAAGGAGCAGGAAGCAGGATTTGAACATGGCAGGCCTTCAGATGGTTATGCAAATCTGAAAAGTTCTTGGTCAATCCAACAAGAAGTCCTGGGGCAAAAATTGTTCCTTAAAGGATTCCTGGGCTGGTCAGAAACATCTGTAACTCAATGTGCTTGTTTAGCTCCCATTATCGGCTGTGGGCTGTCTAGAAAGAGCTTGGCCTTGGCCTGAAAGCTGAGGCAGATTCAAGAGGTACTAAAAGTGATACCTTTAAACTCAGCTTCTCTGAATCAAATCTCAGAGACAGAGTTTTGGGTGAAGTAGAAAAGGATAGCTTTATGACTTTGCCGGACAAAGTGGGCCACAGTGGCTAATGTCCTTAAAACCCTGTGTCCTGAATTGGGGAAGCTAGGGAGATGTTTCAGAGAAGGCAATGGCACTCCACTCCAGTACTCTTGCCTGGAAAATCCCATGGACGGAGGAGCCTAGTAGGCTGCA
The DNA here is from genome assembly GCF_000754665.1 of Bison bison bison. Classification (NCBI taxonomy): domain Eukaryota; kingdom Metazoa; phylum Chordata; class Mammalia; order Artiodactyla; family Bovidae; genus Bison; species Bison bison. The sequence goes on along the minus strand of NW_011494950.1, from coordinate 2,677,391 downwards.
GTCCATGGGGTTGCTAAGAGTCAGACACGACTGAGAGGCTTCACTTTCACTTTTCACTTTCATACATTGGAGAGGGAAATGGCAACCCACTCTAGTATTCTTGCCTGGAGAATCCCAGGGACAGTGGAGCCCGGTGGGCTGCCGTCTCTGGGATCACACAGAGTCAGACACGACTGAAACGACTTAGCAGCAGCAGCAGCAGCAGCAGCAGCAGGGAGACATTTTAAATAATTGTTCAAAGAGAGCATAATCAGCTTGTGGACTTTATTCTGATGGGTTGATGGTGAGGTTAAGTAGGAGTCAGCATCATCAAGCTTCAGGTCTGGGGTCTACATGCTTGTGGGCAGCATACCATTGTTAATCCTTAACTTATCCCATCTGGAGAAGGTTTCAGTGTCTGCAAAATAGCTCAAAGATACTGTATGTATCCATTGATGAGGAAAAAGACCTTGTCCCAAGGCTGTTATTGACTGTTGGTTTCTCCCTGGTCTCCTTGCCCCTCCTTTCTCTAATTAGCAGCTGTTTTATTTATTTATTTATTTTTAAATTTTATTTTTAAACTTTACAATATTGTATTGGTTTTGCCAAATATCGAAATGAATCCGCCACAGGTATACATGTGTTCCCCATCCTGAACCCTCCTCCCTCCTCCCTCCCCATACCATCCCTCTGGGTCGTCCCAGTGCACCAGCCCCAAGCATCCAGTATCGTGCATAGAACCTGGACTGGCGACTCATTCCATATATGATATTATACGTATTTCAATGCCATTCTCCCAAATCATCCCACCCTCTCCCTCTCCCACAGAGTCCAAAAGACTGTTCTATACATCAGTGTCTCTTTTGCTGTCTCATACACAGGGTTATTGTTACCATCTTTTTAAATTCCATATATATGCGTTAGTATACTGTATTGGTGTTTTTCTTTCTGGCTTACTTCACTCTGTATAATAGGCTCCAGTTTCATCCACCTCATTAGAACTGATTCAAATGTATTCTTTTTAATGGCTGAGTAATACTCCATTGTGTATATGTACCACTGCTTTCTTATCCATTCATCTGCTGATGGACATCTAGGTTGCTTCCATGTCCTGGCTATTATAAACAGTGCTTCGATGAACATTGGGGTACACGTGTCTCTTTCAATTCTGGTTTCCTCAGTATGTATGCCCAGCAGTGGTGATGTTGATAGTGAGGTTAAGTAGGAGTCAGCATCATCAAGCTTCAGGTCTGGGGTCTACATGCTTGTGGGCAGCATACCATTGTTAACCCTTAACTTATCCCATCTGGAGAAGGTTTCAATGTCTGCAAAATAGCTCGAAGATACTGTATGTATCCATTGATGAGGAAAAAGATCTTGTCCCAAGGCTATTATTGACTGTTGGTTTCTCCCTGGTCTCCTTGCCCCTCCCTTCCCTAATTAGCAGCTGTTTTATTTATTTATTTTTTTAACAGCTGTTTTAATATGCCCATTGGAACTCAAGAAAGGTCATGTAGGCTGAATGAAGATGATTCACTGTAGTCAAAGAAATGGGGGTGGCACAGAAAGACCTTTGTTCCTGGGAGCCCCACAGGGCCCTGAGTGATTGCTGCATTGCTTCAGTCATGTCTGACTCTTTGCAAACCTGTGGACAGGAGACCGCCAGGCTCCTCTGTCCATGGGATTCTCCAGGCAAGAATACTGGAGTGGGTTGCCGTGCCCTTCTCCAGGGGTCTTTCTGACCCATGGATCAAACCCGCATCTCTTAGTCTCCTGCATTGGCAGGCAGGTTCTTTACCCCTAGCACCACCTGGGCCCTGCTGGTATCAAAAGCTGGACTCTCTCAGCTCAATGCTGCTAACTATTCTGTTCTTTTTAAAAAAATCCTCTTATTTTTTTCCTGTTACTCTCCCAACTTTTTCCCAATCATATTTGAAAGCCTCTCTTTCTCTGACCTGGTGGCTTTCTTAAAAATCTGCATATCAATGCAAGGAATTGCAGGAGACACCGGGTTCGATCCCTAGGTCAGAAAGATCTCCTGAAGGAGAAAAAGACAAGCCACTGAAGTATTCTTGCTTGGTAAATCCCATGGACAAAGGAGCCTGGCAAACTACAGTCCGTGGGGTCGCAAAGATTTGAATATGACTGAGCAACTGAGAAAGAAGAGAAGCGAAAAGCAAAGGAGAAAAGGAAAGATATAAACATCTGAATGCAGAGTTCCAAAGAATAGCAAGAAGAGATAAGAAAGCCTTCTTCAGCGATCAATGCAAAGAAATAGTGGAAAACAACAGAATAGGAAAGACTAGAGATCTCTTCAAGAAAATCAGAGATACCAAAGGAACATTTCATGCAAAGATGGGCTCGATAAAGGACAGAAATGGTATGGACCTAACAGAAGCAGAAGATATTAAGAAGAGATGGCAAGAATACACAGAAGAACTGTACAAAAAAGATCTTCAACCAAGATAATCACAATGGTGTGATCACTGACCTAGAGCCAGACATCCTGGAATGTGAAGTCAAGTGGGCCTTAGAAAGCATCACTATGAACAAAGCTAGTGGAGGTGATGGAATTCCAGTTAAGCTATTTCAAATCCTGAAAGATGATGCTGTGAAAGTGCTGCACTCAATATGCCAGCAAATTTGGAAAACTCAGCAGCTG
>NW_011494950.1:2645404-2674650 GCF_000754665.1 Bison bison bison | reverse complement strand
GACAGGCAGTGGCCACAGGACTGGAAAAGGTCAGTTTTCATTCCAATCCCAAAGAAAGGCAATGCCAAAGAATGCTCAAACTACCGCACAATTGCACTCATCTCACACGCTAGTAAAGTAATGCTCAGAATTCTCCAAGCCAGGCTTCAGCAATACTTGAACCGTGAACTTCCTGATGTTCAAGCTGGTTTTAGAAAAGGCAGAGGAACCAGAGATCAAATTGCCAACATCCGCTGGATCATGGGAAAAGCAAGAGAGTTCCAGAAAAAGATCTATTTCTGCTTTATTGACTATGCCAAAGCCTTTGACTGTGTGGATCACAATAAACTGTGGAAAATCCTGAAAGAGATGGGAATACCAGACCACCTGATCTGCCTCTTGAGAAATTTGTATGCAGGTCAGGAAGCAACAGTTAGAACTGGACATGGAACAACAGACTGGTTCCAAATAGGAAAAGGAGTACGTCAAGGCTGTATATTGTCACCCTGCTTATTTAACTTATATGCAGAGTACATCATGAGAAACGCTGGACTGGAAGAAGCACAAGCTGGAATCAAGATTGCCAAGAGAAATATCAATAACCTCAGATATGCAGATGACACTACCCTTATGGCAGAAAGTGAAGAGGAACTAAAAAGCCTCTTGATGAAAGTGAAAGTGGAGAGTGAAAAGTTGGTTTAAAGCTCAACATTCAGAAAACGAAGATCATGGCATCCGGTCCCATCATTTCATGGGAAATAGATGGGGAAACAGTGGAAACTGTGTCAGACTTTATTTTTCTGGGCTCCAAAATCACTGCAGATGGTGACTGCAGCCATGAAATTAAAAGACACTTACTCCTTGGAAGGTAAATTATGACCAACCTAGATAGCATATTCAAAAGCAGAGACATTACTTTGCCAACAAAGGTCCGTCTAGTCAAGGCTATGGTTTTTCCAGTGGTCATGTATGGATGTGAGAGTTGGACTGTGAAGAAGGCTGAGCGCCAAAGAATTGATGCTTTGAACTGTGGTGTTGGAGAAGACTCTTGAGAGTCCCTTGGACTGCAAGGAGATCCAACCAGTCCATTCTGAAGGAGATCAGCCCTGGGTGTTCTTTGGAAGAAATGATGCTAAAGCTGAAACTCCAGTAGTTTGGCCACCTCGTGCGAAGAGTTGACTCATTGGAAAAGACTCTGATGCTGGGAGGGATTGGGGGCAGGAGGAGAAGGGGACAACAGAGGATGAGATGGCTGGATGGCATCACTGACTCAATGGACGTGAGTCTCAGTGAACTCCGGGAGCTGGAGATGGACAGAGAGGCCTGGCGTGCTGCGATTCATGAGGTCGCAAAGTGTCAGATATGACTGAGCGACTGATGTGATCTGATCTGATCTGAGCAACTGAGCATTCACCAAAGCTTTCTTTGACCATCCACTTATGTTGTTCTTCAGGATTTGGTCCCAGTTCTTGTTTGTTTTATAACCTGAATACTCTATCTAGAAAAATCTCACACAAGTCACTAGTTTCAAGATCAAGCTGCCTCAGTCATATCCAACTCTTTGCAATCCTATGGACTGTAGCCCACCAGGTTCCTCTGTCCAAGGGATTCTCCAGGCAAGAATACTGGAGTGGGTTGCCATGCCCTTCACTCAAGATGCTGGTGACTTACGAATGTATGCCTCTAGTCATGATCTCTGTCCTCAACTCTAGGCCTCTGTAGCCACCAGCCCCGGAGACATTTTCACACACAGGTCTCACAAACACTTTAAGTCATCCTTGCTGAATTCTTTACTTTTCCTCCAAATCTGCATCTTCCCCTCCAGCATTTTCTATCTCAGTCAGCCACCCAGCTGTCCATTATCTTCATTTCCTCTCCCTCTGCAATCTTTTGTCTTTTTAAACTTTAACCCCCTCTCTAATCTGGTCTGTTTATCCTCAATCCACTATCTTATCTCAAGTTAGGCTAGTTTTCTCTTCTAAAATATTGCAGTAGCCTCCAAGTTGTTTTATTTTTTTTTTCACTTTCTGTCTTAGCTTTGTCCGACCTTATTAATTAAATAAACAAGATTTAAAATAACTGTGTCTGGTGGCTTCTCACGTGGCAGTGGTAAAGAATCCACCTGTCAATTCAGGAGATGCAGTTTTGATCCCTGGGTCAAGAAGATACCATGGAGAAGGAAATGACAACCCACTCTAATATTTTTTGCCTGGAAAGTTCCATGGAAAGAGGAGCCTGATGGGCTAGTCCATGGGGTCTCAAAGAGTCAGGCATGACTGAGCATTCATGCATGCAGAATGTCTCTGGTGAGAGAACTGCAGATTAAAGCAACATTGAAATATAACTTTGACCTGCTGTATTCACTACCTGCATGTGTTCTAACAAATCACTGCAACTTGGTGGCTTAAAACAATAGCCATTGGTTCTCTCGAAGTTCTGGAGCCCATAAATCTGAAAGCCAGGTATGGCAGGCGACTTTAGAGAAAATCTGTTCCTTCCCTCTTCCCTCTTTTGGGGACTGCTGGCATGGCACTCCCGGACTTGTGTCCACATGATTCCCATCTCTGCCCCTGTCTGTACTTTGTTTTCTTCTCTGTGTGTCTGCCTCAAAACTTCTTCTGCAGCTCTTTTTAAAAAATACATTTTGGACTTCCCTAGTGTTCCCATGGCTAAGACTCCATGCTTCCAGTGCAGGGGACTGGAGTTTGAGCCCTGGTCAAGGAACTGGATCCCACATGCTGCAGTTGAGAGTCCATATTTTGCAACTAAAAGATCCTGCATGCCACAGCTAAGACCTGGCACAGCCAAACACACAAACAAATAAAACACACGTGTTTGCTTTTAGGCCACCCTGCATAATCCAGGATAAAACCTCCTCTCAAAACCTTTAACGTAATCACCACCTTTGCCATGTAAGGTAATATTCAGACTCTACATATTAGGATATAGATTTATCTTTTGGGGAGGCTACCATTCAGTCCTACTACACCTATCAAACTAGCAAAGCTTTAAATAGAATGAACATTCATTGCAGGGAAAAGAGACAGGATATATATACATCCACAGCTGGTGAGGCTATAAATTGGTGCTGCTGCTGCTGCTGCTGCTAAGTCGCTTCAGTCGTGTCCGACTCTGTATGACCCCATAGACGGCAGCCCACCAGGCTTCCCCGTCCCTGGGACTCTCCAGGCAAGCACACTGGAGTGGGTTGCCATTTCCTTTTCAATGCATGAAAGTGAAAAGTGACAGTGGGCACAACTCTGTTCAAAACGATATAGCAGTATGAATTAAAGCCAGTAAAAATATTCATACTCTTATCTAGTAATCCAGCATCTAAGAATTTGTTCTAGACAAATTTATTTAAATATGGACAAACAGAAGATTCAAATGTATATATGTATAAACATCATGTACATATGCAAAATAGAAAAAAATGCATCAAATGCCTGTCATAGTTATCTCTGGATAGTAACATTATAGACATTTTTATTTAAACTTGTCTTGAATTTTTAAATATTTTATAATGAACATGTATTACTTTAATAACCATTTAAGTCTATTTTCCAATTTAATCATATGAAATGTGGATCGATTCACAATGAAGGAATGAATGACTAGCCATAGAAGACTTGTGAATTACTTTCTAAAGTATTTAAAACCTTATTTGGCTATACCTCAGGAGCAAAAGCAAGGCAACAAAAAATGGATTCTGGAAGTCAGACTTACGAGATTTGTGATTATACACCCAAATATGCCAGGGTTCGTTTATCTCTGGAGAAAAACCTGAGAGAAATAAGTGCAGCTGGTATGGCTTGCTAGGATCACCTCGTTATGAGACTAAAGGGAATCCAGGAAGTCACTTGGTTCATTTTGTCAGCTAACAACAAACTGCTACTCTAGGGAAATACAAAGATCTCTCTTCAAAAAAATACTTATTTTTTACTTTGTTTATTATTTATTTGGCTAAGCCGGTCTTAGTTGTGTGGGATCTAGTTCTCTGAACAGAGATTGAAATAGGGCCCCCTGAATTGGGAGCACGGAGTCTTAGTCACTGGACCACCAGGAAAGTCCCTAAAGTTCTCTTTTTTAGAAAGTATTCTAGAAAGAGAAATCCTATATCTCCATCGGGTTTCCATTTGTTGTTTTTGTTTTTAATTCATCTATTTTTCATTGAAGGATAATTACAATATTGTGTTGGTTTCTGCCATAATATACCAACTATGTTTGACAAAGTTCTGCAGGTTAAGTAACTGGAGGAGAGATGTGAGTCTATTTTCTTTTGGAAACAAAGAAACAAAGGAGAAACTGATTCTATATTAAACCTTTGATTCTATATTAAATCTAGGTATATATAACATAAAATTAATTTATGATTTTTTAAGTAACAATTTCCTGTTATTTAAGATAGATGGTTGTTAATACTGATAACAAAATAATTATTAAGCAAAAGGCTATCTATATGTAAAATATCATGAAAATTCCCTCTACAATAAAAAAAATTTTAATATGCCAAATCCAGTTAGAAGTAATGTGTCCAACTCACCTCACCAACTGAAGAAATCATTTAGTTCAATAAGACAAATATCTTTTTCATTATGACATGTTATCACATATCATTAGATATAACCTGAGGGCACCAAATAATCTTAAAATATGGTTACAGAGAATTTATTTAACACATGCTTATTTAGTAATAATTAACTTTGTCTATTCAACGAGTTATTCAGTAAAATCACCAAGAAGCAAAATCTTGCAGATCCTGTCTCAGGAAGCCTTAGAAGAAATGATGGCTTCCCCATTCAGGACACACAAAACATCTTAAGGATTAAGACAATTGTAGTCAAAGGACTCTCCTCTTCCATTATGTACAAAGATCCTCAAAGCTTTTAACCTCAAGAGATTATGCAGAACATGTGCTTACAGTTTCCCCAGAGGAAATTCAGTTTGGGTGACTAACTCCAAGAGAAGATGCAGCACAAAGAAAAGGACAAGAATAACCAAGAAAGACTTACTGAAGTTGTGCAAATATACCGAAAATTAAGATCCAGTTAGGTGTATTCATTCTCAGGACAGTGGTTACAATTCTAAAAGACATCTTTCAAAGGAAATGACTCTGTTATCAGCAGGGAACTTATGTAGGCTCAATTTGCAAATAATCTATTATTTAATGGAACTGGTAAAGATATGTCTGTTTTCTTATCATAACCTGTGGAGGAAATAATTTTAAATGCACAGACTTAAAAATAAATAAGGCAAAAATAAACCCATATACAGATAGAGCATACAAGCATATTTCAAACAGACATACATATATGGATATTATATACTCATAAATGTGTACGAGGACTGCCTTTTGCATTCTTCAGTTGAAAAAGTCACTAAATGACAGAAACATTCATTTTTGAAGTAAACTTGAGAAAGTTTCAGTCTCAAGAGATTGGTGCAGGTATAAGAAACTGAGAAAGGCCGTACCAACAGTGATCAAGTAACAGTCTAGATGCATAGAGAAGTGCTAGACAACTATCAACAATGGTGATATAGACATTTGTCATCTACAATGTATTTTTTTATTATAAAGAAGCAAATAATAGAATAGCATATATGATGTGTCCTTATTTATGTGAAATATTGTGTGTGTGTGTGTGAGAGAGGGTAGAAAGTTGTCTCTGCCATACAGTGAGCATTGAATAAATATTTTGTTAAATGAACAATTAGTCTCAAGGTGATAAGACCTAAGGTAAATTTTGGTTCCATCTTTTTCTTTTTCTATATTTTTTTCCAAACAAACAGATATATTTAGAAGTAGAAAAATATCTTCATTTTTATAAAAGGAAAAAAACAGGAAAAAAACCCATAATTACTTCCCTATACATTCATCACTCAATTTGGATTTCAATAGATTTTATTCTGCTATTCCAGGTCTTCTCTAGTTCAAAAAGCCCTGACTTTAGAGTCCTGAGGTTTTCAGAGCTTGAAGAATTTGGATGAGGAAAACTCATCGTATATAACAATATATATGTATATACATACACACACTACCATAAAGTTGGAAAAAGACAAAAAAGGTTGCACATTTTAGGGTGTTAATTCAGTGTTTTTCACACTTTTCCACTTGGACACCCTACCTGTGGAGATAAAAATCTGGAAAGCCTTCATAATCTTGAAACTTCTTTATTGAAGTCTTATGTTTGAATAAAAAAATCATGAGAATTTTGCATTGCATCCATAATATAACTTTAATGCAAAATGAGGTTTAAATGTATTTATCCTAGAGTAAAAATGATGCTCCATGAAAAAACTGGTCAGGTTTTTTTTGCAGTTTTAGTGCCTGGTGGGCTGAGGGGGTGGGATAACTCACCCCAGTAGAGAAGAAAGTCAGTCTAGAAAGTGTGCAGTTGCTAAAATCAGTATCACTGACCGACCAGCCGCCCTTGTGAAATAAGGCCTCCACTTTGCCCAGGTTGTCTCAGCGCTTGATGGAAATCACAGAACAGGATAGAAAACACATGACGAGAATGTCATAGAATACATCGGCTTCTACCGTTACTTCAAAAATTGTGTTCATTTTACCAGTTGGCTTTAACATTCAAGTCCTAAAAACGAAAACAGTATTTAAAAAAGTAAGATATGAACTAGTAATAAAGTAAGACATATTTACTGAGTACTCATTTTAGCACATCAAAAAATCAGGTAAGGCTGAAATAAAGTTTTTATTTCAAAAGACTTCATATATGTAATAATCTTTCTGATATTCTGACAATATTATACCTTTACTGCAAATGCTTCGTAAAATTTAAAATATTTACAAATGATTATTAGAAAATGAATAAGCCCCAGCTATTCATAAATCACTCACGATGTCAAATTTAATTTTAAATTAAAGTGTTTCTTTTTTTCCCTCCTCTTTCAGGACAACAAAACAAAATTTATAATACATATTTATCCTCTGGATAATAATGTTATCCTTTAAAGCATGATATTTTTCTCCTTTAAGAAAACTGTTCTGACAATCCTTGAACTTAAGAAAAACTTTTAGTAAGCACTTAATAGTTCCAAATTTATTTATCACTCTGCTTTTTACAAAGAAAAATATAATTATCCAGTGTAAGAGAGAAGCATGGAGTAATAAAGATACCAACTGATGAAATTAAAACCATGTGGAAACTTGGCAAGAAGGTCAGGACAACCAAATTACAATTTGACAATTAATCTGGGTAACTGAGAGGTCAAGAAAAATAAATTCTGTTGTTGTAAACCAGTTACTGTTCAAAACTCTAAAATAATATCTTTTTTTGCAAGAGAATGTTGCTGACAAAGTCTGGGAAGGTTTTCAGCGTTAAATGAAACCTTAAAAGGCTTCTTTTTCTTTTGCAATTATTCATTTCTTGGGTTCAGTGAAATGTGTTAGATCACAAAGAATGATCTTATTTTATTTTCCTCTTCCCCTCAAAACATTTAGTGTTATAAAATAAAAAATTATAGGAAAAAAACTAACCTACTTCTAACCAAAGTGGCATTTTTAAAAGAACAAGTAGTTTTTTTACATTACAAAGTAACACAGTGTAGTAAATTACTGTATCTGAATATCTTACTTTTGTATTACATTTAAATTATTGGAGCCAGGAAAAGTAAAAGCCGATGCTTGATTCAAAGAGATATTTATCACATTCTCTAAACTGATGGGAAGAATACACAGAAACAATAGGGATTACAACTCTCTTTGATGAAGTCTCCCTGATTTGAACCTGTTTTTACCTCTTTCATAGAACAAGAGATAATCTCTCTGAAATAAATATTTCCCCGATTTAAACAAAAGATAATTGGGCAAAATAAGGTACTAAACACATAGTTAATGTGGGAAATAATAAATAAATATAAACAGATAAAACACTAAGATTATATCTCTCTTTTTTTTCCAAAGAAAAAAGGTAATGAGCAGACAACCACTTGTAGTTTCAGAGCTGAAGTCTTCCTTTGACAGCCCACGGATCAATTAAATCCTCTTCAAATTAGTTTTGATGTGTTAATGTGTGAGTTCCCCATCCCCAAGTTTCCATGGACCATTACTGGGGTTTTACGCTGGCTTTCCACTGAATCGTTTCTAGTGTTTTGTTGCATGTTAATGCGAGGTCATTTAAAGCTATGTCATTTAAAGCTATGTAAATACAGAAAAAAACAACTCTAAAGCAGAGCATTCCCTACTTTGCTTATTTTCTCACACCGCCTTCTGTCTTCTGCTAGCTAAGAAAAGATAGAAAATATTTGAGTCTTGCTTAATTGTTCTCTTTGATGGCTGGATGTGTAATCTCTAGCAATACTTAGATTATCAAAATATAGCAGGTGGTCATATCCTGATTTCCATAACCTGTTCAAAAACACCTAGATTCTCAAAATTGTTAATCTGTCATAGATCCTTAACTCTAATATGGAGTGACTAACAGGTAGAGAAAGAATATTTTAAATTTATGACTGGGTAATTCCTTTCCCATATGATGGAATCCAAAACAATGCCTCAGTTTTATCTGACAGGGAATTACTGTCCCGTTTGCCTCCCCAGTGCTTCCTGTTGGGGGTGAGTGGTCTATTCTTGAGCATGACAAAGTCTGATTTCTGAATGGCTGGTAGTGTCAAAGGGCCATTAGTATGCTAAGCCTTTTAGTGGCATGGGATAGCTCCATCCTGCTTTCCTCAATTGTTGCAATTGGGCCACGTGACAAGCTGATGATTTCAAGGCAAGCTTTGGAATCTTGCTGTCTTCCAGAAATTAATATTCCTTCTGGTAATATCATCTATTGACGCTTCTTGCCTAATTCTTTAGTGACTGCATGGACGTTCAGTCCTGGTGAAACTCTAGAGCAATGAGAAAAAAATAAAAAAAGACTCAGCAAACAAAATTGGTAAATTCCCTTATGATTAGATTTTAAGAGTTTTCCTAACAGTGTTTGGAAAAACTGTTGACAGTTTTTATCATCTCTATTTTAAAAAATTCTACAAATACTGGTGACATATGTTGAAAACAATTTTTCAAAACCAAATTTAATACAAAAATGTTTATAGGTCTTTTTATTTTGTTTAGTCAACTCAGTTGCTCAGCACTGATACATTTTTTGCATTTCTTGAGAATATTCTTTTCGTGCTTACTAACTGCTAGCACCCATAGCAGTAGAATAAACATAAAATAATCATTTGAAAATTAAAGGAAGTGGACCAGATGATATCTGTTTCCATACTGACTAGTTACTTATTATGTCTAATTCTGCAGTTAGCCAGCAGACCAATAAGAAAGTTTATTGAAATATTACCTTTAACTTCAAAGAAGATTTGAAAGATAGAACACTAGATTCGTCTTTCAGTTGTTCCAAAGGAAGAGCTGAGCAGAGGAGACCGGATAACAAAATTGATCAGTTTCTTGGCCTTGCAAGAATGAAATCTATATAATGCATTTTATTTGGTTAGAGGATTTTTCCAAGAATATCAGCCACATACATATTCAAATACAAAGAGAAAATACCTACCAAACTGCAATGCACAATGTGTTTTAGCTAATCCACAAATCTGCCTTTATTCCTAAAGGGTGAAAAACTGAAAATTATGAATATCTTGTCACTCTGAGACCCGGGATAGCAGAGACTGGCTGGCTTTTCAAAACAACTTATTTCTGGGAACTCCCCTGGTGGTCCAGTGATTAAGAATCCACCTTCCAATGAAGAGGTCGTGAGTTTGATCCTTGGTCGGGGAACTAAAGATCCCACATCCTGAGAGGCAACTGAACCCATGTGCCACAAATAATAAACAGCCAAAAATAAACAAGTAAAAGCAAACAAAACACCTTTTTTTTTTCTCTCTCTAGGGCACATAGATAGGCCACACATTCCTGCCTTCCTTGCAGTTAGCTGTAATTATTTGACTGTGTTTCAGCTGTAGGGTGTATTTACTTAACAGGTTGTGCTTTACCACCAGACCTGGCCCATAAAAGTCTCCCATGTGTACTCTTTCATGCCTTTTCTCCCTCTGCCAGCCTGACTCAGAGCATGCCGACTTTGAAAACTTATGATAAAGAGGGCAGACCCACAAGAATTCCAGAAACGCTACTTACAGTGCTGCTTTACTTACAGTTTTACTTACAGTAAAACTCCCACCAATCAAGAACACTTTCATTGGACTTTTGACTGAGAAATAAACTTTTATTATTTTTTAAGCCATTGCACATTCCATACTGGAAGTGGAGTGCAGCTGAAAATGACAACTCCACACTTGTGACATTGGTTTAGTGGTTGGGCATCAAGCAGTGAGGAAAGTGATATTGAAAGCTGGAAAGACAGAGACCCATGACGCCTAGAAGCAAAACAAACACCTACAATGTGTTTGGAGACAAACAAGCATATTGTGTGTCTCCAATGATAGCTTATTTTTTCTTTTTTAGGAGCTAGGGGAAGGATGAAGAGCAGTGCTGAGGCCAGGGAGTAGAAAACTCAGGGGAAACCTACCATTCCAATGATAGCTTAAAATGTTACTCAGTCCAAGTTCCTACAACTCCCCACATGCACGATAGGTCAGTAAATTGAGAGAACTGTTGGAATAGTGACTTTTCAGAAAGAGAGCAAATGGAGAAGATGGTGGACTTGTGCCTCAAAGAAACATCTTGTTTGAGTTAGAATTCAGGCTTAGTCAGGCTTCTTACTGTTTGTTTAATATTTATTTGTTTGGCTGAGCTAGGTCTTAGTTGAGGCACACAGGCTCTTCAAATTTTGCTGCAGCACGTGGGATCTTCAGTTGCAGCATTCGAGATCTTCAGTTGCAGCTTGTGGGATCTAGCTCCCTGACCTGGGATTGAACCTGGGCCCCCTACATTGGAAGTGCGGAGCCCTGGACCACCAGGGAAGTCCTCAGCCTGATTTTATACTAAAAAGGGAAGAAGTGAATTCAAACATTTTCTAGTTCTGGGCCTGGTCAGCCTCTGGAGGGGATGTGGTAACTTCTTCCTGCCTGTAGTCATTCTCAGGTGGGGCTGGGCAGGATGCTTCCTGTGAATTAAACAAAGGCGGGTGGGTGTGTGCTACGTCGCTTCAGTCCTGTCCAACTCTTTGTGACCTTGTGGACTGTAGCCCGCCAGGCTCCTCTGTCCATGGGATTCTCCAGGCAAGAATACTGGAGTGGGTTGCCATGTCTTTCTCCAGGGGATCTTCTTGACCCAGGGATCTCCTATGTCTCCTGCCTTAGCAGGCAGATTCTTTACTATTAGCACTACCTGGGAAATCCTAAACAAAGGTATTTTAGCTTAATGCTCATGACGTGGGAGGCAGGGTTCCCAGACATAGGTTATTAGGTATAATTCAAGCTTATACGCAACATCCCTTTAGTGATTAACTTGTAATAGGATATAAAACATTCTTCCCTATTACAAGAGAAAGACTAGTATAACCTCAAATCTGTAGTACTAGCGGAAGTGACTGGAAAAAGTAAGCATAAGTGCTTCCAGCAAGCTATCACAAGGAAACTGATGAACTCAGAAAAAAAGAATATCACAGTTTCCAAACAGAGATGAAAGGGAATGAAGAGAGTCCAGATATTTAGTTCCTCAAAGGACTGGAAAATTCAACTATTTCTAAACCCATTGAAAGAGGAAAAAAAAGACTGAAAAAAAGGGCTATATGGTAACTATATGTTTTTGTTTGCCTGGGATATTCATGGTTCACGCCTCTTATTTCTGCTTAAGTATTAACTGTATTAATATGACTCATTCTGGTAAACATCAGATTATAGATGTAGTTTCCTAACCTAGACTTTGAAGGTAGCTGTCTAGATGAATGAGTTCTAAGTCACTTCAATCATATCAACTCTTTGCAACCCAATAGACTTGTAGCCCACCAGGTTCCTCTGTCCATGGGATTTTCCAGGTAAGAATACTGAAGTGGGTTGCTGTGTCCTCCTTCAGGGGATCTTCCCAACCCAGGGATCAAACCTGCATCTCTTATGTCTCCTGCACTGGCAGGCAGATTCTTTACCTCTAGCAGCATTTGGAAAGCTGGCTAGTTAAGGGGGGTGTGGGGGGAAGTCATTGCATTATGTAGTTATCTATTGCTGTGAAACAATCCCAAATTTAGTAGATTAAAACACAACCATTTATCTACTCATGGTTGTGCAACTGTGAAATAGCTCAGAGGGATGAATGTCTTAACTCAGCACCACAAGAAATCAATTTGCATCACTGAGTAGCTGCATTCAACTGCATGGTATCTTTTCTCATCCACTTATTGAAGACAAAGTTCTTCAGGAACCTTGAGAAGGGTGGAGCCTGGGTCCCTAACCTGATGGAGAGCAATTGATTTTACTGTTATGTGATAAATAAACTTTTATTTTGACGAGGCACTTAGAATTTACAGTTTATTTGTTAAAGGAGTCAGCATTATTTTAACTAACACAAGGAAATTAAAGGTACCAGAGATAAATGTTATCTGATTCACAAATTGCTAGAGTCAGTCTTATTTATGATTAATAAACCCAGTTGTGTTCATTGTCAAATAATATTTTTAAGATTTTATTTTCTTTTATTGGTTCAGGAGAAAAATACAGTTTCTATTTCCTAGGTAAAAGTTGAAATAGCTACCTGCTCACACACTTTCCTTAGGATTTGTCTCTTCTGAAGGGAGGTCATAGTCTGAAGGGATGGTCATAGTCAGCCATATCTAGTCCATGTAGTAGGATGACCCAATCTAGCTGACTGGCAGGGGTAGAGATCTGACCCAATATGGACCAATATGATTCTTCTCTCATAGGAAGTTAAAACTAGCAAAACTACTAAGTAGGAACTGACCATAACTGAATTATTTTAATGGTGGGACTCTAGTGTGAACTCCATAAGCTTCTGTTGATTTATAAGTAAAATCAAACTGTGATGCTGGAGAATACTCTTGACAGTACCTTGGACTGTAAGATTAAACCAGACAATCTTAAAGGTAATCAACCCTGAATATGCTTTGGAAGGGCTGAAGCTCCAATACTTTGGCCACCCGATGCAAAGAGCCAACTCCTTGGAAAAGCCCCTGATGCTGAGTAATGCTGGGAAACATTGAAGGCAGGAGAAGGGGACGACAGAGGATGAAATGGTTGGATAGCATCACCAATTCAATGCACATGAGCTTGAGCAAACTCTGGGAGATAGTGAAGGACAGGGAAGCCTGGTGTGTTGCAGTTCATGGGATCATAAAGAGTCGGACACAACTTAGCCAATGAACAACAACAACTACAAAAGGTATGATGCAATGTCTAAGATTTGTTTTAAAATACTCCAGAAAAATGTCTTCCCTGGTGGTCCAGTCGTTAGGAATCCACCTTGTAATGCAGGGGAAAAGGGTTTGATCCCTGATCAGGGAACTAGGTCAGGGAACATCCACCTTCGGGGGCAACAGAGCTCACTTGTTGCAACTACTGAACACACACGCCGCAACTAGAGAGTCTGTGCAACGCAACGGAAGGTCCTACATGGTGAACTAAGAAGCGGGCTGACGCAGCCAAATGAGGAAGTAAAAAAAAAATAGAATACTCCAGAAAAAAATATTGAGTAGTACATGTATGTTTGCAGGTTTAAAATTTTTTTAATATGAGAAAAGTATAATAAATTCCCACTGAAGCCAGCTTCAACAATTATCAGCATTTTGCCACTCTTGGTTCTATGTGCACACACACACACACACTTTTTAAAAGCAGTATATCTCCTGAATAGTTAAAAACTTAGATTCTGGTATGGTAAAGACTCTGCCTGCAATGCAGGAGACTGCCTGCAATGCCAGAGACCAGGGTTCGATCCCTGGGTCAGGAAGATCCCCTGGAGACGGAAATGGCAACCCACTTCAGATTCTCCATGCTGGAGAATCCCATGGACAGAGGAGCCTGGCAGGTTGTAGTCCACGGGGTTGCAAGAGTCAGACACAACTTAGTGACTAAAATACTGGGCTTCATATCTTGTTTTTGTCACTTTCTAGCAGTATCCATGTTTTGCAAGTTACTTTGTCCTCTGTAAATTGCAACATTCTCACGTGCAACACAGCAAAAACATTAGTACATTCTAGGGATGATTAACGGAGAAGACAATGGCACCCCGCTCCAGTACTCTTTGCCTGGAAAATCCCATGGATGGAGGAGCCTGGTAGGATGCAGTCCATGGGGTTGCTAAGAGTTGGACACAACTGAGCGACTTCTGTTTCACTTTTCACTTTCATGCATTGGAGAAGGAAATGGCAACCCACTCCAGTGTTCTTGCCTGGAGAATCCCAGGGACAGGGGAGCCTGGTGGGCTGCCATCTATGGGGTCGTACAGAGTCGGACACAACTGAAGCGACTTAGCAGCAGCAGCAGCAGGGATGATTAAATGAAACTATAAAACATATTATCCAGCACATAGTAGGTATGTAAGATTTACTTTTTAATTTTTAATAGTGTCATAGTAGGGGCTTCTTCTGTGCTCAGTGATAATGAATCTACCTGCTAATGCAGGAGACACAGGAGACGTGGGTTTGATCCCTGATTTGGGAAGATCCCCTGGAGGAGGAAATGGCAAGGCACTTCAGTATTCTTGCCTGGAGAACTGCATGGACAGAGGAGACTGGCAGGCTGTAGTTCATGGGGTCACAAAGAGTTGGACACAACTGAACGACTGAATACGAATCCAGGCATTTGTACAAGTGGTGGTATAAAGAAAGCTTGATGGATACCCTTTGCAGGGTAGGGGAGGGGTGGCATAAAATGAAGAAAAAGAAACTGAAGTTGGATCCTGAAGGTGTATTAGACTTTTCTGAAAGAATAAAAGAGTGTAAAGGGAGTCCAAGATAGAAAAGTTACAGTTTGTTTGAATACATGCAAAGATGTTGTAAATGTTTGTTATTTTCTGGCCCAGCATGTAAGTCTCCTTTGTGTGTTTGTGAAATTATCACTTTCTGAATATTGATGAGTTGTGCAGACTGCCTCCCATCAAGAAATCTGAGAATATCTCCCATTCCCAGCCCTCCTTTGCAGCTAGGATATAAGTATGTGACTCAGACTCAGGCATTCAGACACATTTGCCCTGGATTCCAGATAGGAAGTCATTAATACCAAGGGCCCAGGGTAGTGGAGAAAGCATTATGGAGACAGGTGGCAGGCAGTAGTAACGGCAGTGACATCCAATTTTCACAAATAGCAGTAGCCATGGTTCCAGCAGTGGGATCTAGTCTCCACTGATACACAAAACTGCTGTGCATCTGTTTTTAACATGGCCATAATAGGGTCCTCGGTGGGCTAGTTTCTGTGGCATGTTTTGCTTTGGTCCCGCTTTCTGCCTAGCTTCCTGTGCTATTGCCCCCTTTTTAATTGAGCTCAGTTCTCCAGACCTCCTGTAATTCTATTTGCTACTCAATACATTTTCAACACAGCTTCCCTCGTGGCTCAGACGGTAAAGAATCCGCCTGCAATGCAGGAGATCTGAGTTTGATCACTGGGCCGGGAAGATCCCCTGGAGAAGAGAATGGCTACTTACTCCTGTATTCTTGCCTGGAGAATCCCATGGACAGAGGAGTCCGGCAGGCTACAGTCCACGAGGTTGCAAAGAATCCAACATGACTGATGGACTAAGCACACACACTCTTCAACAATTTTGCTTTTCAGAAGTCACAATAGGTTTCTGATCCTTCCAACTAGTAATCCTGATAGATAAGAACACAGAGCAGGGTAAGAGGGACTGTATGGTAGATGTGGCATTTTGGATTTTGCAATTTTAGGTAGGGTGGTAGGCTGAATTTTTGCCAGTTTCTCTTAGATTCTTTCCTTAACTTCCCTGCTCTGCCATTTCATAAAGAACAACCTCTCCCAGGTTCTCTTGACTTCGAACTTCAAGGTGGGTTCAATTAATGGGGGGTACTGGCAGAGTGGAAGGCAAGTTGGGTATTTGTTGGCTTCCCCTCTCCCCTTGTGGGGTGATGTCTGACACTTTTCCCATCATCCTATTCCAGTTCCTATTGGATTATCTCTCCCTCCCTGATCCCAGCTCTGGCTCAGCCTCCTTTGCTAGGACTTCAGAGCCCATGGATCACCCCAGCTTTGGAATTCTATTCACACCACTTACTCCCTGTGGTGCTTAGCCCTTAAGGGTGACAGCAACTCCTGCTGATTCTGATATCTGAGTTGCCTCTTAATCCTCCTTGTTTGGCTCCTCAGCAACTCCATCACCTGTGTAAACAATTCCCTGAATTAAATTTCCTCTGTAGGAAACAGTGGTTTCTGTTTTCCTGGCAGGACATTGACTGATATGTGTGTCGAGGAAAGCCTCCTTGAAAGGTGACATTTGATCAAAGACTTAAGAGAGGAGGGAGTTACCCCTGTTGATATGTGTGCGGAAGTGTATTCCAGGCAGCAGGAACAGCTCAAAGACCCTATGGTGAGAAAATGCCTGGTATGTTGAAGAAAACAGCAGAGTGAAAGAAAGAATAATAGCAGGTGAGATAGGAGAGGTCATGGAGCCTGATCATCTGATGGAGGGTTTTGATCAAGGGGGTATCATGAATTGTCTTATATTTTAAAAGGACCATTGTGGCAACTGTGTTGAGATTATATGATAGGGGACAAAGGCAAAAGAAGGAAGTCATGTTCAAAGACTCTAGCAGCATTCTAGGCAAGAGATGATGGTAGCTTGGACCTATGAGCTAGCAATAGAGGTAGTAAGAAGTGGTTCTATTATAGCTATAATTTGAAGGCAGAACCAAAGGAATTTACTGGGGTGGGAAAGAGTGGACTGAAGGAGGATTGTAGTGATGCTGTCTATGTCTAACTAGGGATACACAAAATGACCAGAAGTCTTCAGGCATGGCAGTGAGAAGCCATGGGCATGTGCTTCTCTAATAGCTACAGTTTTTTCCCTTATGTTCTTCTGGACCTCTTCCAGGGCCAATGGTTGAAAATCATTAATGCAGTTTCTGGGAACTGTTTTTAGGTCTTTAACTGATTGTTCCTGAACCTCATGTAGAGGGACTTTGTGGTCACTTCTTAGTATAGAATCATTTTTCAGAAATATTCCAAGATGTTTCAGAACTAGTGTCCCAAAGAGAGAGAAGGGATTTAAGGATAACTCAAAAGTTTTTAGCTTGAACAACTGAAGGGTAAGGTTGCCATTGGTTAAGATGGGGAAAGCTGTAATTAAACAGACTTGGGGGAGATCAAGAATTCAGTTTTGGACATTTTTAAGTTGGTGATATTTATTAAATACCCAAATGAGAAAAATCAAGTACTAAGTGGAAATATAAATCTTTAATTCATGATAAAAGACTAAGCTGGAGATAAAGTTTTGGGAGCTATTGGTAAATAGATGATATTTAAAAGCTATATGTCTGAATGAGGTTGTCGAGGGAGAAAAAGGAAGGCCAAGGATTGAGTCCCAGAACACTCCAGCATTAACAAGTTTGGGAGAGAAGGAGGAATCAGGAAGTGGAGTTTGAGAAGGAGTATTTACATGAAATGGTAGGTGTTCAGTATGGTGTCCTGGAAACCAAGTGAAGCAACTATATTGAGGACTTAGCAATCAATTTTGTAAAATGACATAAAGTCTTAGAATTGATCATTGGCTTTAGCAACATAGAGGATATTCAGTTCAGTTCAGTCACTCAGTCATGTCTGACTCTTTGCAACCCCATGGACTGCCTCATGCCAGGCTTCCCTGTCCATCACCAACTCCCGGAGCTTACTCAAACTTATGTCCATTGAGTTGGTGACGCCATCCAACCATGTCATTCTCTGTCATTCCCTTCTCCTCCTGCCTTCAATCTTTCCTAGCATCAGGGTCTTTTCAAATGAATCTGTTCTTCGAATCAAGTGGCCAAAGGATTGGAGTTTCAGCTTCAGCATCAGTCCTTCCAATGAATATTCAGGACTGATTTCTTTTAGGATTGACTGGTTGGATCTCCTTGCTGTCCAAGAGGATATTGATGATCTTGAAAGAACAGTTTAAGTGGAATCAAAGCATGACTGGGGTGGGTTGAAGTGAGAATAAAATTGGAGACTATGTATGGAGACAACTATTTAGAAAATTGTTATTGCAAAGAGATATGGCAGTAGTTCGGAGAAGGCAATGGCACCCAACTCCAGTACTCTTGCCTGGAAAATCCCATGGATGGAGGAGCCTGGTAGGATGCAGTCCATGGGGTCACTAAGAGTCGGATATGACTGAGCGACTTCACTTTCACGCATTGGAGAAGGAAATGGCAACCCACTCCAGTATTCTTGCGTGGAGAATCCCAGGGACAGGGGAGCCTGGTGGGCTGCCATCTATGGGGTCACACAGAGTCAGACATGACTGAAGTGACTTAGCAGCAGCATGTCAGTAGTTGGTGGGATAAATTGAGTCAAGATAAGTGTTTTGTTTTTTTTTAATTAATTAATTTTGGCTGTGCTGGGTCTTCGTTGCTGTCTGGGCTTTTCTCTAGTTGCAGTAAGTGGGGCCTACTCTGTAGTTTCAGTGAGTAGGCTTCTCATTGCAGTGGCTTCTTCTGTTGAGGAACACGATCTAGGGCATGCGGGCTTCAGTAGTTGGGGCACCCAGGTTCCAGAGCGCAGGCTCAATAGTTGTGGTGCACAGACTTAGCTGCTTTGTGGCATGTGGGATCTTCCCCATCCAGGGATGGAGCCCGTGTCTCCTGCATTGGCAGGAGGATTCTTTACCGTTGAGTCACCATGGAACCATCCAGTGTTGTTTTTCAAAATGGGAAAAAAGGCAGCATGTTTGTGAACTGAGGAGAATGTTCCAGGAAATAGTGAAAGATTTATGGTGCAGATGAGACAGAATTAACGGGGCAATGTTCTCAGGAAGGTGGTTCAGGATGGGATGGGATTTAGTGCACAAGTTGAGGGATCAGGTTTAGATAGGAGTGGGAATAGTTCATCCATGATAACCAAGGGAAGGCGGAGTATGTAGGTGCAGCTTCTCGTCAGTGAAACGCTGATGGGTGTCTGGAAAAGAGTTCTTCTTCTTTTTATTTTTTCCCCAAAACTTGTAAATTTTATTTTATTTATTTTTTATTAATCATCACATTTATCCATCCAAGATGGACAAAAAACAAATTATTTCAACAGGTGTTTGAAAAAAGTTTAGAAATAATTCAATAACAAGGATGATTACATAATTAGTATATGAAAATCCCTATGTTTCTAATATCATTGGGAAGGGCTCTTTAAGCAGGATATAAACACAGATGATAAAAGAAAAACATAATAAACTTGATGACACAAAATATTTTTAAAAATTTTCTGCACTGAAAAAGAATTTAAACCAGCTCAAAAGACAATTTAAAACTGTTACAAAATGTTTGTGACATACAAAAACTCGTTATCTTATTTTCAATAAATGTTGTATAAAAAAAGATAATATATTGCTTTCATGCAAATTAGAAAGAGAATGTCCTTCCTCAAGATATTTTAAACTATCACACTATTCTAATTTTTGTTAGGACAAGACACTTCACTGCCATCTGAAAGAAAATATCATAACAAATATTGAAATTAACAATTTATTTTTAATTAAAAAAATTTTATTGGCATATAGTTGACTTGCAATGTGTTAGTTTCAGGTGTATAGTAAAGTGAATCAGTTATACATATTTATCTCTTTTTTTCTTTTAAGATTGTTTTCCCATATAGGTCATTACAGAGTACTGAGTAGAGTTCCCTGTGCTATACAGCAGGATTGTTACCTATTTTATCTCATTAGAATTGTTACCTATTTTATCCAGATCTCACAGTTTATTCCCCTTGCCCTTTACCCACTTTTAACTATAAATTTGTTTTCTACATCCATGACTACTTCTTTTTGTAAATAAGTTCATTGGAACTCTTCTTTTTTAGATTCTACATATAAGCGATATCATGTATTTGTCTTCCTGTGTCTGACTCACTTCATTCAGTATGACAATCTCTAGGTACATCTGTGTTACTGCAAATGGCAGTATTTTGTTCTTTTTTATTGAGTAATACTCCATTGTATATATGTGGGCTTCTGTGGTGGCTCAGTGGTAAAGAATCCACCTGTCAATGCAGGACATGTGGGTTTGATCCCTGGGTTGGGAAGATCCCTTGAGAAGGACATGGCAACCCACACCAGTGTTATTGTCTGGAAAATCCCATGGATAGTGGAGCCTAGCAGGCTACAGTCCATGGGGTTGCAAGAGTCAGACACAACTTAGTGACTAAACAACAATATTCAATTATATATATATATATATAATTCCTCTGTTGATGGACATTTAGCTTACTTCCGTGTCTTGACTATTGAAAACAGTGCTGCAATGAACATTGGGGTGCATATATTTTTTTAAATTATTCTTTCCTCTGGGTATAAGCCCAGTAGTGGGATTTCTGGGTCATATGGTAATTCTATTTTTAGTTTTTTAAGAAACCTCCATTCAAATGGGTATCTTGCCTTTTCTCCTTTGCCTTTAGCTTCTCTTCTTTTCTCAGCTATTTGTAAGGCCTCCTCAGACAACTATTTTGAATCTTGGGGCATTTCTTTTTCTTGGGGATGGTCTTGATCCCTGTCTCCTGTACAATGTCATGAACCTCCGTCCATAGTTCTTCAGGCACTCTATCAAATCTAATCCCTTGAATCTATTTATTATCTCCACTGTATAATCATAAGGGATTTGATTTAGGTCATACCTGAATGGTCCATTGGTTTTCCCTACTTTCTTCAATTTCAGTCTGAATTTGGCAATAAGGAGTTCAAGATCTGAGCCACAGTCAGCTGCCAGTCTTGTTTTTGCTGACTGTACAGAGCTTTTTCATCTTTGGCTGCAAAGAATATAATCAGTCTGATTTCAGTATTGACCATCTGGTGATATCTATGTGTAGAGTCTTCTCTTGTGTTGTTGGAAGAGGGTATTTGCTATGACCAGTGCCTAGAGAAGTTTGCATTCTCTTGGCAAAACTCTGTTAGCCTTTGACCTGCTTCGTTTTGTACTTCAAGGCCAAATTTGCATCTTAATCCAGTTATGTATTGAATTCCTACTTTTGCATTCTAGTCCCCCTATAATGAAAAGGATATCTTTTTTGGGTGTTAGTTCTAGAAGGTCTTGTAGGTCTTCATAGACTGTTCAACTTCAGCTTCTTCAGCATTACTGGTGGGGGCATAGACTTGTATTACTATAATATTGAATGGTTTGCCTTGGAAACAAACAGAGATCATCTATGGATGCGAGAGTTGGACTATAAAGAAAACTGAGAGCCAAAGAATTGATGCTTTTGAACTGTGGTGTTGGAGAAGACTCTTGAGAGTCCCTTGGACTGCAAGGAGATCCAACCAGTCCATCCTAAAGGAAATCAGTCCTGAATATTCATTGGAAGGACTGATGCTGAAGCTGCAACTATAACACTTTGGGCACTGATGCAAAGTAGTGACTCATTTGAAAAAACCCTGATCCTGGGAAAGATTGAAGGCAGAAGGAGAAGGGCATGACAGAGGATGAGATGGTTGGATGGCATCACTGACTCAATGGACATGAGTTTGAGTAAACTCCAGGAATTGGTAATGGACAGGGAAGCCTGGCGTGAGGCAGTCCGTGGAGCCGCAAAGAGTCAGACACAACTGAACGACTGAACTGGACTGAAAGAAACCTCCATTCTGTTCTCCATAGTGGCTATACCAATTTACCTTCTCACCAATAGTGTAGGAGGATTTGAGAAAAATTCTTCTGATTAATGAAATTTCTCAATGAAGTAGAAGAGTTACCGCAAGGAGTAAGGATAGAAGAGGAAACAGAAGTTTGAGGAGAAAGAAGAATGCGTAAAAAGGTAAATGGGTTAAGAATATATGAATATAGAACATAGGAAAGTTGGGCTTCCTAGATGGCACTAGTGGTAAAGAACCTGCCTGCCAATGCTGGAGACGCAACAGACATGGGTCCATTCCCTGGGCCAGGAAGATCCCCTAGAAGAGAGCAAGGCAACCCACTCCAGTATTCTTGCCTGGAGAATCCCATGGACAGAGGAGCCTGGCAGGCTACAGTTCATGGGATCGCAAAGAGTCGGACATGACTGAAGCAACTAAGTATGCACACAATATGTTTGGCAAGTAGCATTAAGGGCCAACTTGAGGGTTGTGGTAAAGTGAGACAAGTCAGTATAATTTGGTGCTTTTCCCCTGTTGTGTTTTGCTGCATAGGTGAAGATGCAGGATAGAAAGACAGGTGAATTTAACCTAGGTGGCAATTTCACCAAATACAAGAAAGAGAGAAGGACAAGGGAATCACAAGTGTAAGCAAGAAAATGATCATAATAACCAGCCATGGAATTTAATCTGGATCAGTGGGGAGTGACGGAGCACACACACACACACACACACACACACAGAGGCATCATCAAGAAAGTGAAGAACAGGGAAACTGTGGTACGATCAATACAGTGCTTATGGAATCAAAAGATGGTTGGAGTATCCAGTCTCCTTCACCTCATTATTTGCTCATCACAGAGCTCACGTTTTCATGGTCTGAGCCTTCACATTTGCATCTTCATAGCAGGATGATAAAAGAAATAAAGAAAAAGCAGGGGGCAGGGCAAAGAGGTGCAATTACTGTCTATGTTTACAGGAGGTTTCCCAGAAAGTGTCACATGATACTTTTTTCTTATATTTCTTTGGTCAGAACTTGTTACATGGTTATTCCTAGCAATAAAATATTTATTCCAGAGACCAGTAAATAATGACTTCTATTCCTTACGATAAAGGGGAGGACATAGGTTAGGTAATTACTATGTTTCTTTGCTTCTAAAATGTGAATTTCCCCCACATTTTACCTCTTTGAAGGCAGGATATATAATAGAGTTGGTATTGTGTCATGGTTTAATTGCTGCATTTTTTATACCTATTAGTACAGAAAAACAATACATTTTACAGTTGATGACATCTTATATTGGAGGAAAGATGACAGCATTTTGCCAAGCCAGAGAGAGTGAATGTGAGGGACAGATTTGCTCTAGGTAAGAGAAAGGGAAAAAATATAATTAATTTGGTTTTTCACTTGTCAAGTTTGAGAATGACCCATAAACATGAAAATTTAGAACTAGAACTCCAGGTTGTGATGGGACATGTGATCAAATTTATGTGGGAAAATTCTTTGAGCTTTTAGGAATTTTGATTGTTTGCACACTTTGATTTCCAAAAATAATTTCAAGTGGTATTTCTTCACTATCGGTAAAAATTATTTCGTTTGTTGCCAAAGCCTCAGCAACCCTGCCAGATGTCATAATAATTTTATAAGATGATAAGGTATTAATTCAAGGTTTTCAATTAAATTAACTGTGAAAAATAAGATGTGATTTAAAATATTAGTTTGTAGCCAATAAGTGATGGTGGAATTTTTTCATGTCTATAGCGATTGCATGTGAAACTTCTGATAGAAATGTCTGGTTTTAATTTATTTTCTTCTGGATGCTTTATTGAAGACCCATGTGCAAAGGGAAAAAATTAAAACCAGACAACTTCAAATCCACTGTAAATTTCACATGGCATTAGAAAAACTAAACTAAATGTTTCTTTTGGCCACCATGCTTGAAATGCAAGCAAGAAGCAAAAAAAAAAAAATTCATATTTTAATACTCGTATCTGAAATAAAATAGTATTTGGACCTAAACATTTATTAAACCTAGTGGTAGAAACTATAGTTTGGGTGAAATTGTTAAAAAAATAAATGTACACAGCAAATTATTTGCATTCCATTTTCAGGCTTATATCCTATATTTGAAATGTGAGAAATAAGGAAATGAAAGGGGTTATTAAATTTTTTAAAAAATTGCAGGCCTAGTAAAAGGTAGATTTATGGTTTCAGGTCTTTTGCCGGTAACATTGACCCCTATCCCCAGTATCCCACCAAGGTCTTCATGAAATGGTACTTGATGAAAGATGAAATATTAGAAACCAATAAGATCTGTAGACCTGAGGCAAAAATCACCTTAAAAACAATGTGTATCAACTTTTTATGAGCAAAAGTAGCAAAAAGAAAAGGCTCTTTCTCCTTATTTTTGATATTTTTAAAGTTCTAATAGCTTCATTCATTCATTCACTCATGGATTCTACACTTTCTTTGGGTCTTGCTATGTGTCAGATACAGGCAAAATGATCTGCAAAAATGGATATGATCTCTGTCCTTGGAGAACTTACTTTACATTCTGGAGAAAGAGATGACTACATTGCATTATCGAAACTGCAACATAGGAGGTGCTCTGAAAGGAAAGATATGCTAGATGGGTCTATAAAAAGAGGAATTGACATGGTCAGGGAGGTCAGAGAAGTAATTCTTGCATGTGAAACCTCTGATAAAAAGAACATCAGTAAAAACATTTCCTGATAGCCTGCAATGCAGGAGACCCCGGTTTGATTCCTGGATTGGGAAGATTTGTTGGAGAAGAGATAGGCTGGCCACTTCAGTATTCTTGGGCTTCCCTGGTGGCTCAGCTGGTAAAGAATCTGCCTGCAGTGCAGGAGACCTGGGTTAGATCCCTGGGTTGGGAAGATCCTCCGGAGAAGGGAAAGGTTACCCACTCTGGTATTCTGGTCTGGAGAATTCCACGGACTGTGTAGTCCATGGGGTCTCAAAGAGTCAGACATTACTTAGCGACTTTCACTTTTAACAATCTTTTCAGCTACAGGGTATCTAACAAATGGAGGCTTCAACACTTAAGCCACTTATAACAAGTCTAGAGGTGTTTTGATCAGGGTTGATTCAGAAGCTCAACAATGCCATTAAAGCCCTAGGCTCTTACCCTCTCTCTGCTCTTCCAACCTTTCTTGTTGGCTAGGTTCTTATATTTGTCTCTCTTGCTGAGAAGATGTGACAGCTCAAGGCATTATTTCTTCACACAACTGTATCGGAAGCCAGAAAAAGAGACATTCTTACTTGTGTCTCTTTTTTTCAGAAACCTGTTTTCTCAGAAGGAACGTCAGATCTCTTGGCCTTGCCCATGTGCATGTGCTAGCTGCAAGCTGATGGAAAAGCAAGAATACAACAGTTTTAAAATCCTCTATAGTAGGATTCAGGCTGTGTCATCAAGGAAGGGGGGAGGTGGGAAATACTAATAAGATACCTACATTTTCTACCACAGGGAGGGACTCTTATGCTGTGATCTGAAAGGCAAGGAAGGTGACTAGAGAAGAGGCAAAGAAGAGCACTGCAGTAGGTGACCGTTTGTGAAGGGTTCAGTGTAGGGCAGTCAGTAGGTAGACAGGAAAGAAGGTGGAAACAGACCACATGGAGCCTGTCAGATCAGCTGAAGGGATTTTTGTCTTTATCCTGAGGACACTGGTAAGCCAGTGGAGGGATTTATACAGGTGACATGATCACGTGTTCCATTTATATCCAAAGTGGATATAAATGGGAGGCCAGAATAAGGGTGGTAATTGAATAGAGGCCACTGCAGATTTCCAGGTACAGGGAGAGTAGAATTATATAGTTCACTAATTGTTGTAACTAAGTAAAATATCTTCATTTCGTTAATTGCAGAAATAGAATAATTATTCCTGGCAACATTCCTGGTTAGAAAAAGTTTACATTCATAAGTAGAAAAAGATTGATCTTAACTACTGGACAGTTTTCTCCCTTCTTTTATAATTCACATTTATTATAGAAAGTTCATAAAGTGCTAAAACTTACAAAAATGCTAAGGGGGAAAATAAAGCAGGGAAGATGAATAGAAAGTGTTGTGGTGGGGTCAAAAGTTTAGACAGGGTAATCAGAAAGGACCTCATTGAAAATGTGATTTGTGAGAGAGAGAGACAGAAAGGTGAGAGATTATTCCAGACACAAGGAATAGCATTCTAGCCACAGAGAACAGCTAGCACAAAGGTCCTGATCAGATAAAGTTAGATAGTGAGTAATTGTTGGTAGTAAAATAAGTATTTTAGGTTGCTATTTTATTTAGCCATCATGAGTGGCTCAGGAGGAGTATTCTGGGAACCTTGCAATAAATGCAAGCAAAAGTTAAAGTCAACTCATATTTTAATACTCCTACTGAGATAATAGAATGGTATTTGGACCTAGACGTTCTATTAAGCTTAGTGGTAGAATCTATAGTTTAGGTGAAATTGCTGGGGGAAAAAAAAAAGCACACAGCAAGTTATTTGTGTTTCATTCTTAGGCTTATATTGTGTATGTGAAGTCAGAAAGGAACTCATGTATGGGTGGGTGAGGAAATCCAGCTAAAGGTCAGGAGAACCAGAGATTCCACAGGAGTGTATTATTGGCAATGCTGGTTTGGGGTCATGAGCTGTGGGTATGGAGAAAAGGAAACCTTTGTGCACTGTTTGTGGGAGTGTAAATTAGAAAGCCATGATGGAAAACAGTATGCAGGTTCCTCAAGAAACTGAAAATGGAGCTACCTTATGATCCAGGCTTCCCAGGTGGCTCAGTGATAAAGCGTCCACCTGCCAACACAGAAGACACAGGTCAAGGCAAAAAAAAAAAAAAACAGAGAGTGAAGGTTTTGCTGGGGATTGCAAATTCATAGAAAGAAGGTACCACAGTAGGTGGTAGGTGGAAAGGTTGGGTTTAGGCTAATAGGACTAGAAACATGGCTGTAGTAAGTTGCTCTTATGAATATTTTGACAGATCATATGTTACTCCTTAAAAAAGAAAACAAACTTATAAAAATTTAATCTAAAATCAAAGTCTTAAAATTCTCCTGAAATAGAGAACCCAGAAATAGCCACACACAAGTACGGCTAACTGTTTTTTTGACAAAGGTACAAAACCAATTCAATGAGAGAAGGACAATCTTTTCAATGCATAGTGCTAAAACAATTGGATATCCACAGGTAAGAAACCGAACTTCGACCTATACCTCACACCTTATTAACTTAAAACTTAACTCAAAAACTAACTCAGAGTGGATCATAGAATTAAATGTAAAAGGTGAGGCAAAAAAACTTTTACAAGAAAACAGAAAATCTTTAGGACCTAGGGTTGGTAAACAGTATTTGGACAAGATACCAAAAGCAACAGGATGGGGGTTCAAGAAATTAAAAATAGAACTACCACGTGATCCAGCAAATCAACTTCTGGGTATGTATCCAAAGAAAATGAAAACACTGATTTGAAAAGATATATGCTCCACTGTGTTTATTACAGCAAGATTTAAAATAGACAAGACATGAAAGCAACCTAAGTATCCATCAATAGATGAATGAATAAAGAAGGTGTGGTCTATACATAAAATGGGATATTACTCAGCCACGAGTAATAATGAAGGCCATTTGCAACAACATAGATGGATCTGGAGGGTATTATGCTAAATGAAATAAGTCAAATGTAGAAAAACAGATACTGTACGATTTCACTTACATGTGGAATGTAAAATATAAAACAAATGGGCAAACAAAACCAAACAGAAACAGACTCATAGATACAGGGAACAAACTGGTGGTTGCCAGATGGGAGTGGGGTAGGGAGACGGACAAAATAGGTGAAAGGGATGAAGAGGCAGAAACTTCTAGCTATAAAATAAATAAGTCACGAGGATATAACGTACACATAGGGAATACAGTCAATAATGTCATAACAACTTTGTATGGTGACAGATGGCAAATGGTCTTACTGCCATAATCATTTAATAAAGTACAAAA
Organism: Bison bison bison; assembly: GCF_000754665.1. Lineage (NCBI taxonomy): Eukaryota > Metazoa > Chordata > Mammalia > Artiodactyla > Bovidae > Bison > Bison bison. The sequence continues at coordinate 2,647,052 of NW_011494950.1, read as the reverse complement.
ATACTGAATTACTCTTAGACACTTGAAACTACTACAATATTGCATGTTAATTATAACGCAATAAAAATAAGTAAAACATGGAAGCAAAAGAAAGCATAATCCATAAATTTAAAAATGACTAAATTGGGCTTCATCAAAATTAAAAATATTTACTGAGCAACACATCCTGTTAAGAGGATGAAAGGACAAGCTACAGATAGGAGAAAATATTTGTGAACCACATATCTGATAAAAGACTCATATCTGGACTACATAAAACCTCTCAAATGTAAATAGCAAAAAACTAATAATGCAATTAGAAAATGGACAAAATATGAGACATTGAACTGAATGGAATACTCATAATGGCAAATAAGCACATGAAAAGATATTCTACATCATTAGTCATCATGGGAATATAAATTAAGATCTTGACGAACTATCATTACACATCTATTATTTATGTTAGCTGAACTGAAATTAAAAATACCAAATATTGGTGGGGACACGGAGAATCTGGATCTCATACAGTGTTGGTGGGAATGAAAAATGGTACAGGTTTTCTGGAAAATAGTTTAGCAGTTTTATTAAAGAAACTAAATAAAATTGCACATTTGAGCATTTATTCCAGAGAAATGAAAATTTATGTCCACACAAAAACCTGTACATGATTGTTCATTGCAGTTTTATCTGTAATCAGATCAGATCAGTCGCTCAGTCGTGTCTGACTCTTTGCGACCCCATGAATAGCAGCACACCAGGCCTCCCTGTCCATCACCAACTCCCGGAGTTCACTCAGACTCACGTCCATCAAGTCAGTGATGCCATCCAGCCATCTCTAGTCCTAACCAAACCAAATATTCTGCAACAGGTGAATGGTTAATCAAACTGTGGTAATCCAGATATATATATATCCTATTCATTTTGTTTTTCTGGAGAATCTAGACTAATGCACCACAGAATACTAATACCACCCAGCAATAAAAAGTGAAGAACTATTGTTAAATGCAATACCATGAATGGATCTCAGAGGCACTATGAAGAGTGAAAGAAGCCAATGTCAAAAAGTTATATATACTACGAGTCTATTTACACAACATTCTTGAAATATGAAATTATACAAGTGGAAACAATAGTAGTGGCCAGGGGTTGGGAGGTGGGTATATAAAGGAGTAACACCAGGGGAAATCTTTGTGGTGATGAACAGTTCTGTATCTTGATTCTGCTAGGGGTTTCATGAATTGACACGTGATAGAATGACAAAGGACTGCATAAACACTTCATATCAATGTCAGTTTCCTGGCTTCCATCAGTTCAGTTCAGTTCAGTCGCTCACTCGTGTCTGACTCTTTGCAACCCCATGAATCGCAGCACGCCAGGCCTCCCTGTCCATCACCAACTCCTGGAGTTCACTCAGACTCACGTCCATCGAGTCAGTGATGCCATCCAGCCATCTCATCCTCTGTCGTCCCCTTCTCCTCCTGCCCCCAATCCCTCCCAGCATCAGGGTCTTTCCCAATGAGTCAACTCTTCGCATGAGGTGGCCAAAGTACTGGAGTTTCAGCTTTAGCATCATTCCTTCCAAAGAAATCCCAGGGCTGATCTCCTTCAGAATGGACTGGCTGGATCTCCTTTCAGTCCAAGGGACTCTCATGAGTCTTATCCAACA
>NW_011494950.1:2624801-2645141 GCF_000754665.1 Bison bison bison | reverse complement strand
ATATCTGAAGTTATTGATATTTCTCCTGGCAATCTTGATTCCAGCTTGTGTTTCTTCCAGTCCAGCGTTTCTCATGATGTACTCTGCATAGAAGTTAAATAAGCAGGGTGACAATATACAGCCTTGACGTACTCCTTTTCCTATTTGGAACCAGTCTGTTGTTTCATGTCCAGTTCTAACTGTTGCTTCCTGACCTGCATACAAATTTCTCAAGAGGCAGATCAGGTGGTCTGCTATTCCCATCTCTTTCAGAATTTTCCACAGTTGATTGTGATCCACACAGTCAAAGGCTTTGGCATAGTCAAGAAAGCAGAAATAGATCTTTTTCTGGAACTCTCTTGCTTTTTCCATGATCCAGCAGATGTTGGCAATTTGATCTCTGGTTCCTCTGCCTTTTCTAAAACCAGCTTGAACATCAGGAAGTTCACGGTTCACGTATTGCTGAAGCCTGGCTTGGAGAATTTTGAGCATTACTTTACTAGCGTGTGAGATGAGTGCAATTGTGCGGTAGTTTGAGCATTCTTTGGCATTGCCTTTCTTTGGGATTGGAATGAAAACTGACCTTTTCCAGTCCTGTGGCCACTGCTGAGTTTTCCAAATTTGCTGGCATATTGAGTGCAGCACTTTCACAGCATCATCTTTCAGGATTTGAAATACTGGCTTCCATACTGTACAACAATTATATAAGACGTAATCAACGGGAGAAACTGAGTTAAGTTTGTACAAGAGCTCTCTGTACTGTTTTTGCAACCTCCTGTGAAATCTATTTCAAAAATAAAAATTTAAAAGAAAATTCTCTGTGAGATATCTCTTCCTTCATCTTTCTGTGCATTTCCTCTTTCCCTGGACAAGGCTTTCTCTCTGGTACTAGGTGCTGTGGTGCTCAATCTTTTCTTTGAATTAATTTATTTTTAATTGAAGGATAACTGCTTTACAGCATTGTGTTGGTTTCTGCCTAACAGCAACATGAATCAGCCATAGGTACTCCTATGTCCCCTTCCCTCTTAAACACCCATCCCATTGCACTCCCCACTCAATCTCTTTCTTAACCCCTTTCCCTTATGTATTTCGTTTTCTTTTATTTGGCCTTAATGCAGAACCAAGGCATTCCCCATCCACCTGTTAATACTATTCTTTTAATAAAAAGTGTTTTCACCTGCTTAATTTTAAAAGCAGGGGCATTCTAACTTAAAAAAAGTTCTCTAAAATAGCACACCCCACCAACGAACCTACTTTTTATTTTATAATCCACAGTTAATCATTGTCCTTATGGTTAGTAGTCCACAATACAAACATATTACTAACAATTGCCTCAGAAGATAGTTTTTGTTTTGTATGTCTAGTATCCATGGATTACGTTCAGGATTTACTGGGAAAAGACTGATATAAAATAGTATGTTTCATAAGTTTTTCATATGAATACACACGTCAAAAAAAAAAAAATCTTTTGCCAGGCCATGTGTCTAGATTTTTCATTTGGAAAATATGATCATTATAAGAATCAACTACAGAACATCAAACTGAATACAGCCCTTTCCTGAGGGCTTGCAAACTGAATCTGGCAACATTTTGGAAAAGTACTACTTTAGGTTCTCAATCACCAACAAGCCCTCTAGCTCTTCTAGTGGGCTCAGCCCCTTATATTGAGTCCTTTGAAAAAATTATGAGTTGCAGGTGTTGAAATTTTCAAGCATTTTCTTTCCGTCTCTTCATTAACCGGTATGTAAACCAGTCCTAACAGACAAGGATTATACTTTATGAGGCTTATATTTACACTTAATGCACTTCTTGCATTTTTCTTCCGTCCATTTTCCTTCTTATCTCTTGCAACCAAACGTTGCACCTCTTTTTAAAACTCCATTATTTAACAAAACACCTAACAATAATGAAATTAACCAAACCCTCCCTACTCTTTTGCGTTGAGGTTCCATGGGCTTGAAAACGAAGGAAGCTTGTCCCTTGCGGTGATCCGTCCTAGTGTCTGCCTGTAGCAAGATGGCGGCGGTCTCAATGTCAGTGGCGCTGAGGCAAGCGTTGTGGGGGAGAAGGGTAGCGACTGTAGCTGCCGTTTCCGTTTCCAAGGTTTCGACCAGGTAACAGGATTATGAGGCTTCTTCTTTAAGCTTCTCGGGTCTCTCCACCTTTGCGGAGGTCTCTCCTAGCTGGATCCCGGAGAAGGCCTCGGGAAAACGTCCTTTGCTGACCCTTTCCTCGGGAGAGGGCGGGTGGATTTGGGGCGATCTAGGGGAGCTTGGCCAGGCGAGTCGGGGCGTGCATGCGGGGAGAGGAGAGGAAGACCCCTGGTTTCTTGGAACCATGCATTGCTGCTATGGGAGAAGAAGGTCTGGGGTATGGGGTTGTCTCCGAAGCTATGAACCGAGCTTGAGTCCCCAGAGAGGAGGCGGAGTCTCATTTTTCTTCCCTTCTTTCTGAAACCGTCCGTTTTTCACCTGTTTGCCCATCACTCCAGTTTTTACTGGAGGGTTGAATGTCTCTTTCCCTTACACGACTTTAAGTGGTATTGATTAGGTTTCTGAACTGAAACATTTTATTTGTCAGGCTGCTTGGGAGGAAAACTTGGTTGGAATTCAATGTTAGTAAAATTACTGCTCCTAGTAATACTGGAAAGTAATTTTTAAAAGGCTGGTGGTAATGCTGAGATTTTTCCTATGTAGAATTTTATTAAAGCCTCACTGTAATTCAGAGATTGTTGTTGTTCATTGTTTTTCATTGAAGCATTTTTGTGATGGTGTTTTCTTTTTTGACTGCATTACTTAATCCTCCATTTCCCTATTTTTCTGCATTTTCCTGGTTTTAGTATAACAACAGCTCACGCGCCCACACACATACTATCTAGCATTTCTATTTGCGAAAAATTTATTATTTTGTTAAATTGCTGTTTTCACAGCTTGTTAGTACAAATATAAACTAGAGCTTTTGTTGATTGTCTTCTGCAGGAGTGCTTAGAACAGCGATGCAAAGACTGGATGGACAGAACTGAAGGGGGTGTGAGGGATGGGAGTGTTAAAAATTGAAGAGAGAGTCTATTGAAATTAGTTTAGTGTTGTATTAAACATAAAGGGAATACAGAGAGTTGGAAAGAGTTAATTAGAAAGGATTTTGGGAGATAAGTTTTATTTAGGTTTTAAATAGTGGATGATGGATGGGAAAGATGCCCTAGGTAGGGTCAGTGGCTTATTAAAAGTCTTAAGGGCAATGTATACATAATACTGTTATTGTTGTTGTTTAGTTGCCAAGTCGTGTCCGACTCTTGCGATCCCATGGACTGTAGCCCCCCAGCTCCTCTGTCCATGAAATTCTTCAGGCAAGAATACTGGAGTGGGTTGTCGTTTCCTTCTCTGGGGATCTTCCTGACCCAGAGATGGAACCCGCATCTCTTGTGTTTCTGCATTGGCAGGCGAATTCTTTACCTCTGAGCCATCAGAGAAGCTCATATACATAATATAGTGTCATTGAAAAGTATAAGTTTGTAATTAACTGTTCTACTTATGGGGAACTTGAATAATGTAAAGTATTTCTCTAAGATACTCCACTGGTTAACCTAGGTCTAGAATAGAGGTGACCCAGGTTAGCTATTCTCCTAGATACTATGGAGATTAATTTTGCATTTCCAAGTAATTCACAGTAGCCCTTGAACTGAGAGCAAATTTGAAGGGTCCATGGCCAATCAAAACGTGGCTGTAGGGAATTCCCTGGTGGTCTAGGGGTTAGAAGGACTTCCCTGTAGCTCAAATGGTAAAGAATCTGCCTGCAGTGCAGGAGACCAGGGTTTGATCCCTGGGTCAGGAAGATCCCCTGGCGAAGGGAACGGCAATCCACTCCAGTATTCTTGCCTGGAGAATCCCATAGACAGAGAAGCCTAGTGGGCTACCGTCCATGGGGGCAGAAAGAGTTGGATATGACTGGGCAGCTAACACACACTAGTGCTTAGATAAGCCAGTATGAAGCCCTTCCAGCTTCAATCCCAGGTGGGGAACTAGGATCCTACAAACTTCCGGGGCATGGCCAAAAATAAACAAAACATGGCTGTGCTGTATGTCTAAGTCACAGCCATTTTGTTAGCAATTTATAGTAGTTGAAGTTAAGATACTAGATTTTGGAAACTCTGGTAATTAGTCTTATCCACATTTAAAGAGTTTCTGCTTGCAAATGTGTTAGAAGAGATTTGAAAATAAAACTTTAAACCATGTAAAGATGAACTGTTTCAGATATTGAGTGAAGTTGCTCAGTCGTGTCCAACTCTTTGTGACCCCATGGACTGTAGTCTACCAGGCTCCACCATCCATGGGGTTCTCCAGGCAAGAGTACTGGAGTGGGTTGCCATTTCCTTCTCCAGTTTCAGATATTAAAATTCTTAAAAGTCAAAGCAAATTTTAAACCCAAGTCAAATGATACACTTGTTTGCTTTCTTTACTATATATTTTTTTCTTTTTTTCCCTAAAGAGCTTATGTTGTTAATTTCATCTTGAGGGAAATGTATGGCACTTCTCTCTTACATAGTATTTGCTTTTTATCCTTAAAATCTCTTTACATTATGACTTGTGAGTAATGAGGATCTGGAAAGGTGGAGTGTGGAAAGAGAGCCATTAATGGGGAGATATACATCTTAAATTCATTGTATTTTATTACTTTATTTGCAAATGATGTGACATTTCAGATCACTTAAGTAAAATGAGAGGGGAGAATCAGTAAGGCCCTTGGTAAGGAAGGGAGTAGTGATCAAATACTAAAAAAAAAAAAAAAAAAAAAAAAGAACTGTTAGCAGAAGGAAAGAAGCAGTTAACTGGTACATTAACTTATTAATGTATGAATTTAACTGCAGTATATCTGTAAAAAACCAAAGAGACCAAAAACCAGACAGCATGCACACACAAGACAGAAAAAACTAAATGGTGTCGTTGATTTCAGCTGGTCCGGTTACTGAGCACCTGCTCTAGAGTGAGTGTGTTTCCAGGTGCTTCTCATTTCCCTGGACTGAAGGAGAAGGGAGAAAACCCTGGATATATGGCTTACACTTTTCCTTACTTTCCCTGACATTCCTAAGGGATTGTCCAGAGTAAGTTTAACTATTTAGATATTAGTCTTCTCCAAGGGATCTTCCCAGCCCAGGGATCGAGCCCAGGTCTCTCGCATTGTGGGCAGATTCTTTACCAGCTGAGCCACCAGGGAAGCCCAAGAATACTGGAGTGGGTAGCCTATCCCTTCTCCAGTGGATCATCCCGACCCAGGAATCAAACCGGGGTCTCCTGCATTGCAGGCGGATTCTTTACCAGCTGAGCTATTAGGGAAGCCCAGAGAAAAATGGCATTTTATTTCAAAATAGCAGTATTTAGGACTCAGGACATTTGATACAGTGGTTTTGTTTTCTTTAACCTGTTCATGTATACTTACCTCACCTAGCCCTGTTCTGTCACTTCTTTCGATTGGACTGTCTTGTGTTTATCTCAAATATAGCTCCTTAGGTTCTTCAGAGGGTGTGCTGTTAGTACTGGTGGGAGCTAAGTGTATGGGACCTTTTTGTGAGGCCTGTTTTGTATTGTATTCTCTTGCTCTATCTTATTTTTCAGACTTAGATAAGCCAGTATGAAATTATGAGTTTGCAGGAACCTTCAATGAGTAAGAGGTACTAAGTTTGATAAGAGTTCTCTGTATATTACACCTTGCTGAGAAACTGTCTCAGCCTAAATTTGAGAAACACTTGTTTTTCAGTTGCTGTCATATCTGACTCTTTGGAACCCCATGGACTGCAGAAGGCCAGGCTTCCTTGTCCTTCACTATCTCCTGGAGTTTGCGCAAACTGATGTGCATTGAGTCGGTGATGCCATCCAATTGTCTTATCCTCTGCTGCCCCTTCTCCTCCTGCTTTCAGTCTTTCCCAGCATCTGGGTCTTTTCCAATGAGTCGCTTCTTCGAATCAGTTAGCCAAAGTATTGGAGCTTCAGTTATTAGGACATTTAAAGTCCGCAGATTGGCTTCTGCTGGATAAACAAATTCCTCTCTGAAGGGGAGCTACTTTTTGCTGTCTGGAATGTATCAAGACCAAGTTTTGTGAGCTTGCAGTGTTTATAATGTGCTTTCTAATAGGTTTCATTGTTTTGCTTATTTTCCTCATTAAAAATATCCATAATTAGTTGGTCTGTTTTCATCAGTAGCATACATATTTGTTGAATTCCTCTTAGGAGATTTAAAAACTAGTTAAATATTTTAACACTCTGAGCTCCTGCTTTAGAGTGAGTCTAGAGCACTCTCAGTTCAGTTCATTCGCTCAGTCATGTCCAACTCTTTGCGACCCCATGGACAGCAGTACTCCTGGCTTCCCCATCCATCATCAGCTCCCAGAGCTTACTCAAACTTATGTCCATCGAGTTGATGATGCCATCCAACCATCTCCTCTGTCATCCCCTTCTCCTCCTGCCTTCAATCTTTCCCAGCATCAGGGTCTTTTCCAGTGAATTAGTTCTTCACATCAGGTGGCCAAAGTATTGGAGTTTCAGCTTCAGCATCAGTCCTTCCAATGAACATTCAGGACTGATCTCCTTTAGGAGGGACTGGTTGGATCACCTTGCAGTCCAAGGGACTCTCAAGAGTCTTCTCCAACACCACAGTTCAAAAGCATCAATTCTTCGGTGCTCAGCTTTCCTTATAGTCCAACTCTCACATCCATACATGACCACTGGAAAAACCATAGCCTTGACTAGATGGACCTTTGTTGGCAAAGTAATGTCTCTGCTTTTTAATATGCTGTCTAGGTTAGTCATAACTTTCCTTCCAAGGAGTAAGCATCTTTTAATTTCATGGCTGCAGTCACCATCTGCAGTGATTTTGGAGTCTCCAAAAATGAAGTCTGCCACTTTTTCCACTGTTGCCCAGTCTATTTGCCATGAAGTGATGGGACTGGATGCCATCATCTTAGTTTTCTGAATGTTGAGTTTTAAGCCAGCTTTTTCACTCTCCTCTTTCACTTTCTTCAAGAGGCTCTTTAGTTCTGCCATAAGGGTGGTGTCGTCTGTGTATCTGAGGTTATTGATATTTCTCCCTGCAACCTTGATCCCAGTTTGTACTTCATCCAGCCTGGCATCTCGCATGATGTAGTCTGCATGTAAATTGAATAAGCAGGGTACCGATATACAGCCTTGATGTTCTCCTTTCCTAATTTGGATCCAGTTCATTGTTCCATGTCCAGTTTTAACTGTTGCTTCTTGACCTGTATACAGATTTCTCAGGAGGCAGGTAAGGTGGTCTGGTATTCCCATCTTTTTAGAATTTTCCACAGTTTGTTGTGATCCACACAAAGACTTTGGTGTAGTCAGTAAAGCAGAAGTATATGTTTTTCTGGAACTCTTTTGCTCTTTCGATGATCCAACAGATGTTGGCAATTTGATCTCTGGTTCTTCTGCCTTTTCTAAATCCAGCTGAAACATCTGGAAGTTCTTGGTTCATGTACTGTTGAAGCCTAGCTTGGAGAATTTTGAGCATTACTTTGCTAGCCTCTGAGATGAGTGCAATTGTGCAGAGACTAATTCTAATTAGTCTAATATTAGAATAATGTCTTGGCACATAGTAAATTTTACCTAAATATATGCTGATTTTATTATTGGTTTAAATAGGCTGAATATTTTATTTTTTTTAATCTTGTTGATGGATATCGTGGTAGATGATATTATTATTTATAACATTTACATTCCCTGTGACAGGATTATGCATCACTGCCCCATTTGCCAAATGATTTGTTTTGACCAATGAAATCTTAACCAGAAATGGCTGCTGCTGCTGCTGCTGCTAAGTCGCTTTAGTCGTGTCTGACTCTGTGCGACCCCATAGACGGCAGCCCACCAAGCTCCCGTCTCTGGGATTCTCCAGGCAAGAACACTGGAGTGGGTTGCCATTTCCTTCTCCAATGCATGAAAGTAAAAAGTGAAAGTGAAGTTGCCCAGTCCTGTCCGACTCTTAGCGACCCCATGGACTACAACCTACCAGGCTCCTCGGCCCATGGGATTTTCCAGGCAAGAACACTAGAGTGGGTTGCCGTTTCCTTCTCCAATGCATGAAAGTGAAAAGTGAGGTGGATGAAACTGGAGCCTATTATACAGAGTGAAGTAAGCCAGAAGGAAAAACACCATACAGTATACTAACGCATATATATGGAATTTAGAAAGATGGTAACAATAACCCTGTGAACGAGACAGCAAAAGAGACAGTGATGTGTAGAACAGTCTTATGGACTCCGTGGGAGAGGGAGAGGGTGGGAAGATTTGGGAGAATGGCATTGAAATATGTAAAATATCATGTATGAAACGAGATGCCAGTCCAGGTTCGATGCACGATACTGGATGCTTGGGGCTGGTGCACTGGGACGACCCAGAGGGATGGTAGGGGAAGGAGGAGGGAGGAGGGTTCAGGATGGGGAACACATGTATACCTGTGGTGGATTCATTTTGATATTTGGCAAAACTAATACAATTATGTAAAGTTTAAAAATTAAATAAAAATTAAAAATAATTAAAAAAAAAGAAAAGAAAAGTGAAAGTGAAGTTGCTCGGTCGTGTCCGACTCTTAGCGACCCCATGGACTGCAGCCTACCAGGCTCCTCCGCGCATGGGATTTTCCAGGAAAGAGTACTGGAGTGGGGTGCCATTGCCTTCTCCAGAAATGGCTAGGTCACGTCAGACACTAGCTCCAGGAACTTTCCCATGTTTTGCCATGTTGTTTTTTCCTCTGCTGTCCCAGGTGAGCTTTTTTCTTTCAGCCTAGATCCTGGAACAAAGATAACATGGGGAAAAGCAAAGCTGATTATTATAGGTTATATAAAATATAAAGAGACTAAGAAATAAAATTTGTTATAAGCCACAAAGATGTTTGGATTGTCGACTACCTCAGAATAACAGCCTATACTGACCCTTACACATACACATGAAAATAAGCAGGTTTTGGTATATGCACTGATATATCAGTAATTAGGTCACAGGCTTTTGGAGGGATGAAAAGATTTTTAATTCATTTTTCTATACTTCATAGCACCTAGTGTAATGGGTCTTACAGTAACAACGCTTATCACATAGATGAGTAAATACATATTCAGAGATGGTAAGGAAAAATAGGAAGCCATAGGTAGTATTTCTGTTAATAGCCTCATCAGTGAAAACCAGGTAGGCAATAACCTACTAAATGTGGATATAAAATATCTACAACTCACATTCTTTTCTAATCATTTGCTTTGGTCTGAGTTGAGGATATTCACCTAAAACCCTGTTAACTTCTGGACTGAAGTTGTCTCATGAATAGATCTTTTTTGTATTCATACATTTCTTTGAGAAGTGTCCTGATTCCTCTTTTGTTTTCAAATTTAAAAAAGATACGGAAATGAAATTATTTGAGAAAGTGTACTCACGGAACATCTGAACTCTTTAGGAATAATAGTAACTAAAGGTAATTATTAGACTTGCTATCTGCAAGCTACTTGAAGTTTTTAAAAGTTAATAATAGTACATGGGACTTAGTGAAGACAAATGAGCCAACTTGGTTCCTGTATAATACATGTTAGAAGAGGTCTCTGTTTGGGGATAGGGTGAATACAGGATAAGACCATTTCAAATGAAATATATATCCTTTGGTGAACATTGAGAATCATTTTTGTGAAGTTTATTTTGAGTACAAATTAATAATAGCAGCTAACATTTCTCACTTACTGTGTATTAGCCACTGGGCCAAGGACTTTACCTTCGTTATCTCATTTCTCAAAGTAATCCTACGAACTTAGGTGTTTTTATTCTTATTTTTCAGATGAGGAAACATTTTTAAGTTTACGTTACTAGGAAATAGTCTGACTTAGCTAAAGGAATATGTGACTTTTGCAGGAAGAAATATTATGTCTGATAATAGTAACCTACAACTTGTGTGTTCTCTTTTTTTTTTTCCTTTTAGCAAGGTATATTTTTTATTTGAAAGACTATCTGATGCTCTTTACTTTCACTCCACTATTCCTTTTATACAATGAGAGTCTCCAGTTGAGGAATGGGGGTTTTTTTGTGTGTGTGTGTGTGGTAAGGGTCTTTCCCCTAAAGTTTGTCATTATTTCTGATAAGAGACTGTAGGTAACTTCATGATTATATTGTCTTTCCCTCTTAAACAAGATACATGTTATGTATATTGAACAAGCTATACTGAAGATATTTTTCTTCCTTACTCTCGTGATCATTGGGAAAAAGTTATTGTATTCTGTTGCCTTTAAAAACTATCAAGTGTCTGCTATGCTTTCTGAGTTCTTGTGTCTGCTTTTTAATAGTGTTTTTGTGTCCTTCCTTGACTTTTTTGCTCCCCTTTAGCATTTCCATTACTGCTTTTCATTTATAATGGATTTGAATACCAAGCAAATAAACCTATTAGAATTTTGTATAAGGAGAGGGAGAGGGTGGGGAGATTTGGGAGAATAGCATTGAAACATGTATAATATCATGTATGAAACGAGTCGCCAGTTCAGGTTCGATGCACGGTACTGGATGCTTGGGGCTGGTGCACTGGGACGACCCAGAGGGAGGGTAGGGGAAGGAGGAGGGAGGAGGGTTCAGGATGAGGAACGTGGGTATACCTGTGGTGGATTCATTTCGATATTTGGCAAAACTAATACAATATTGTAAAGTTTAAAAATAAAATTAAAAAAATAAAATAAAATAGAATTAAAGTTTTGTTGGTGGCTGAAATTTACTTTATTGTGATTACAGCCTTGAACTTTTTAAAAGTTGACAGGTAATACATATAATTGTTGTTTAGTCACTATGTTGTATCTGACTCTTTTGTGACCCTATGGACTGCAGCCCATCAGGCTCCTCTGTCCTACATGAGCTCTTTATTGTAACTTTTTTTTCAGTTTGCGGTATCCAGACACCCTGATGGAATCTTTGCAGAGATCATATTCTTCATAACAATTTTCATCCGAATCTTTGGATATTTTAGCAAACTATTTGAAGTCGTTTGTCCTTTAAGTAATGGCATGAGAACAATTCAGAATTTGTTTCAAATTCTGTTACTGAGCATTTTAATAGATTAAATATTAAATTATATTAAATATTAAAGTTACATTAAATATTTAATTAAAATTAAATTGTATTAAATATTAAATAGTATTTCATAGATTAAAATACTAAGGTTCTTTAGAACTAGTTGCTCAAATGTGACTTTTTTTTTGACTTTACTGTCTAGACTTAAATTTTGTCCTTTATGGGACCGTGCTCAAGTTCAGTTTTTAAACTCTTGCTGTACATCAAAATCACCTGTTGTGTGCATAAATAATTTAGATGTCTTGGTCCCAGTATATATTGGCTCACTAAGTTTAGGTTGAGATCTACCTCTGTAGTGATTCTGAAGGGAAGGGAAGGCTGAAAACTGCTGTTTTTGTTTAATAGTTTCCATGCTGTATCTTGAAGGATGTCAAAATACATTTTACCTTAGGTGGAGATTTTAAAAAACCAGCAAAAATGCTTCTATTTTTGTATATTTTCCTAATCTGAGTTTTATGTTTTTTACCCATGTATTTTATAGAGGCTTTTTCTAGGAGATACTTTCCTTTGAGGCAAAGCAGGCATTTTGATAATTTTGGAGAAAGCAGGCCATGTTACTCACTCTCCAGAGACTCTTGTTCTTCCTTTTGGAAGGGCTCAGGTTTAATATAGCGCAGCTGTTGAACTCTGCCCTTCAGAGTTTTAAGAAGAAAGTGTTTTATCCTTTAAAATGGAAATGACTTTTTTAGGGAGGTGGTCTTTGGCTGGATATAGTTCTCTAAGAAAGCTTTTCTAGAGTTCTTTTGTTTCAGTGATTTCTTAGAATTGTTTCAGATGTTTGAGAGCACTATCTCTGAGAGTAAAGATCTGGCTGCTTTTGTAATGTGTTTTGCTGTATCCTTAACAAAGCTAGATGAAGGATTTAATTCTTTGTGTTTTCTAGGACTCAAAAATATGTTCTTTTCTTTATTCAGCCACTCCATACATAAGTAAATGGTCCTTGAATAGGTTTACTAGACAAAAGATCCTGTTCTAGATGACTGTTCAGCAAGCCATATGCTTCTCCTAAAAATGTCAGTCTGTCCTGATGAGCTTTAAAGTGAATACAGATGTTTTGGCTCTTTTGAGGACTACCACCCTTTGTGTGGAAAGAGTACTTTTTCAAGAAATTTCTTCAATATAGAAGTTTGCATGAAATTTATATTTGTAACTTTTGTCTTTTATGTCTAATGAAATTAGCTTTAATTAGTCATTAATAATTTAAATTTAATGTCCTTAGTACAAATGAAATTTAAAGAAATAAAATAGGTCTTAATAAGGCTTTTGTTAAGGTTTTGTATTTATTTGGTCTTTTTAAAATTGGAAACTTAGAGTGCTATTAAATATTTTTGTGCAATGAAAGGTGATATTTTGACACAAAGGGATACCTTTTTGATTTTCAGTGTCTTCTACTTTGGTAGGTTAACTGTAGAAGTTATAGTTCATAGATTCATAGAACGTTTGAGGTGAAAGAAAACTCTCGGATCATCCTGTCTGATCCTTTGTTTAATGCAGGAATCCCCAGAACTTTCTGCTTCTTGATTATCTAGCACTTGAGGAACATACGGTGAACTTCTAGCCTTAGAAAGCCCTCTGTACTTTATTTAAATTTACTGGTAAATGAAGTTTCTCTTTAATACTATATGGAAAAATTGTAACCCTTATACATATGTCAGCCCTTCAGTTAATTGAAGACATTTGTCATCATTCTCCCTCTGAGTTCTTGCTCCAGGCTTAGCATGTCTAGTTTGTTTACCCCTAATTAATGACCAAATTTCCTAATGCTTTACTACTTTTTGGTACTCCTTAGGATGTATTTCATTTTTCCAGTATCTATCTTTGAACTATATACTGTATTTTTAATTAAATGAGGTGATCAAATGTGGTAGTTTAGCAAATTGAAATCATAAAAGAGTTGACTCTTGACTGGATTTAACATTTAAAATTTTTTTTAAATTATTAAGAAAAATTCACTATCTTCCTTTGGTGAACAGTTTTTAGAATTTTAACACATGTATAGATTTGTGTGATTACCTCAGTCATCAGGGTACAGAATAACAAAATACCCCAAAAAACTCCTTCTCTTCCCCTGTAATCTCTGGCAACAAATAATCTTTTCTTCATCTCCTTAGTTTTGTGATTTTGAGACTGTAATATTAATGGAACCATATGGTATACAATCTTGTGAAAATTGGTTTCTTTCATTCACCATAATGCCTTCGAGAGTCTTCTAAGTTGTGTGTATCAATAACCCATTCTTCTTATTGCTAAATAATATTCCGTTGTTTGAATGTACCACAGTTTATCCATTTACCCCCGGAAGGTCTTTTGAATTATTTCTGGTTTCTGGCAGTTGTAAATAGAGCCACTTTTAAACATTTGTATACAAGATTGTGTGTAAACATTTCATTTCTGTAGCATATATATCTAGGAGGGAGATTCCTGGGCCATAAGGTAATACACTTTTTGGGGGGCTGTTCTGGGTCTTCATTGCTGTGCATAGGCTTTTTTCTCACTGCAGTGAGAGGGGATTTCTAAGTTTGGTGTGTGAGCTTCTCATTGAGATGGCCTCTCTCATTGCAGAGCATGGGCTCTAGACTGCAAGGGGGCTTCAGTGGCTGCAGTGCACGGGCTCCGTAGTTGCAGTTCCTGGGCCTTAGAGCACAGGCTCCATAGTTGTGGCAGATGGGCTTAGTTACTCCTCGGCATGTGGGATCTTCCCAGACCAGGGATTGAACCGGCGTCTCCTGCATTGACAGGTGGATTCTCTACCACTGAGCCACTAGGGAAGGCTCAGGTAATATACTTTAACTTTACAAGATACTGCAAAACCATTTTCCAGAGTAGTTGTACCATTTTGCTTTTCCAGCAGCAGTGTATAAAATGTAGGTGCTTTGTATCCTTATTAACATTGGTATTGTCAATATTTTTAAATTTAACCATTTTAATTGGTGTATAATAATTCGTTGTCTTTTTTTTAAACAACTTTATTGAGACATAATTACCATATAATTCACTCATAGAAAATATATGATTTGATGGTTTCTAGCCATCTCTGGGGTCGCACAGAGTTGGACACGACTGAAGCGACTTAGCAGCAGCAGCAGCAGTATATTTACTTGGAGAAGGAAATAGCAACTCAGTCCAGTGTTCTTGCCTGGAGAATCCCAGGGACGGCGGAGCCTGGTGGGCTGCCGTCTACGGGGTCGCACAGAGTCGGACACGACTGAAGCGACTTAGCAGCAGCAGTATATTTACGGGCTTCCCATAGCTCAGTTGGTAAAGAATCTGCCTGCAGTGCAGGAGACCTGGGTTTGAGTCCTGGGTTGGGAAGATCCCCTGGAGAAGGAAATAGCAACCCACTCCAATATTCTTGCCAGGAGAACCCCGTGGACAAAGGAGCCTAGCAGGCTACAGTCCATGTGGACAAAGGAGCCTAGCAGGCTACAGTCCATGGATTTGCAAGAGTCAGATACAACTTAGCGGAGTTGTAAACTGCTACTGTTCACTGTCAGTTTTAGAACATCACTCCAAGAAGAAATCCTGTGCTCATTAGCCTTCACTATATGTTTTTCCCTTTCCCTAGCTCTAGCCAGCCACAGATCTGCTTTCTGTCTTTTGAGTTTGCCTACTCTGGGCATTTCATACCAAGAGAATTATATGTTACCTTTTGTGACTGGCTTCTTTTAATGTTTTTCAGGTTTATCTGAATTGTAGCATGTATCAGTACTTTATTCATTTTTATTGATCGATGATATTCTGTTGAATGGATATATCACACTGTTTATCCACAAGTTGGTAAGACATTGGGAGTGTCTACCTTTTGGTTAGTATGAATAATGTTCTATGAACATTGACTTCCCAGGTGGCCCAGTGGTGAAGAATCTGCCTACCAATGCCAGAGACACCAGAGGCATGGGTTCAATCTTTGGATCAGAAAGATTCCCCTAGAGGAGGAAGTGGCAACAACCTCCAACATTCTTACTGGGAAAATTACATGGATAGAGAAGCCTGGCGGGCTACAGTTCTTGGGGTTGCAAAGGCACACAGCAGTACTGTGAACATTTGTGTACAGGTTTTTGTGTGGCACAGGTTTTCATTCTTTTGGGTGTATCCAGATTAGTTGAATTGCTGGATAATATGATAACTTTGTGTTTAGCCCTCTGAGTAATTGCCAGACTCTTTCCAAACTGGCTGCACCGCTTTACATCCCCACCAGCAGTGAATGAGGGTCTTCACAACCTTGCCAACACTTATTACTGTTTTTGTTATAACTGTCCCAGTGAGTATGAAGTGGTATCCAATGGTTTTGATTTGCATTTCCATTATGGATAACTTGTTGTGGTTTTAATATGTATTTCCCGATAGCTGATAATATTGAGGCCAAGTGTCTGTTATATCTTTTGCCCATTTTTAAGTTGAGGTGTCTATTTTCTTATTGTTGAATTTTGGAGTTCTTAAAGTACTCTGGCTATAAGTCCGTTGTTGGATATGTGGTTTGCGAATATTTTCTGCTCATCTGTAGCTTTTCTTTTCATTCTTTTAACAGTATCTTTTCGAGAGTAAAAGTTCTTAATACTGATAGTCCAGTTCACCAGCCTTTTTCTCTTATTTATTGTACTTTTGTTGTCGTATTTAAGAACTCTTGGCCTAACCCTAGGGCATGAAGATTTTTTACTCTGTTTTCTTACTGAGGCTTTGAAATATTTTTATTCAGATCTATGATCATATTGAGTGAATTTTTATATAAAATGTGAGATTTAAGTTGAGGTTAATTTTTTTGCATACAGATGTACGTTTGTTCCAATACCGTTTATTGTAAAGGCTATTCTTTTATAATTGAATTGTTTTTGGACCTTTGTCAGTGTTCAGTAATATTTGTCAGGGTTTATTCCATTGATCTAAATCCCTTTGCCATTACCACACAGACTTTGATTACTGTAGTTTTATGGTTAATGTATTGTAATTGAGGAGTTGTGGTTCTTCCGGTTTCATTCTTCTTTTTCAATAACTTTTTAGCCATTTGAGTTCCTTTGCTTGTCCATCTAAAATTTAGAATCATTTTATCCATATTTCTGAAAATTCCAGCTGGGATTTTGATTGGTATTGCTTTAAATCTATAGATTAATTTGAGGAGAGTTGGACCATAAAGAAGGCTGAGCGCCAAATAATTGATATTTTTGAATTGTAGTGCTGGAGAAGACTCTTGAGAGTCCCTCAAGATCCCTCCAGCAAGGAGATCAAATCAGTCAATCCTAAAGGAAATCAGTCCTGAATATTCATTGGAAGGACTGATGTGGAAGTTGAAGCTCCAATTCTTTGGCCACCTGATGTGAAGACCTGATCTTGGGACAGATTGAAGGCAAAAGGAGAAGTGGGTGGCAGAGGATGAAATTGTTAGCATCATTGAGTCAATGGACATGAGTTTGAGCAAACTTTGGGAGATAGTGGAGGACAGGGAAGCCTGGTGTGCTACAGTCCATGGGGTTGCAAAGCATCAGACATGACTTAGCAACTGTACAACAACAACAAAATCGGAGCATAGTTGTCATTTCTAAAAATAAAATATTTATTTGGCTGCACTGGGTGTTGGTTGCATGCAAACTCTTAGTTGTGGTATCGGAGTCTTAAACACTGGGCTACCAGGGAAGTCCTGAGTTGTCATTTTTATTATGTTGACCCCTCCAATCCATATACATGGATGTGTCTTCATGTATTTATTGATTTCTTTCATTGGTATTTCATAGTTTTGAATGTGCAGATCCTATATGTTTTGTTCTATTTATGCCTACATATCTCAGTTTGGGGGAGCTATGGTAAATAGCCTTGTTTTTAAGATTTCAGTTTCTAATTGAATGTTGCCATGTATAGAAATAGGATTGTTTTTTTGTGTGTTTGACTTTGCAGGCAACCTTGCTAAGTTCATTCGTTAGTTCTCTATGTATTTTGTAGATTCCTTGGGATTTTTTAAAGTAGGTAATCATGCATTCTGTGAATAGGGACTGTTTATTTCTTCTGTTCAATCTCTGTACCTCATTGAGGTTGTCATTCTATTAATAAGAAGGTAGGACCAACACCTCAGTGAATGAAAAAAAAGATTTCCTTGCTTCTAGTTTTTGGCTCTTTTAGGTTTCCATGTATACCACTTGGTTCGTGAGAAAACAAATAGAAAAAAAAATGGATGATTTACACACTCACACATTTCTGTTACTTCTCTTTCTAGCTTCTTGGGATAGGATGCTTCTCTTGAAGTGCTCATTTCTAAGTTTGCAGTTCCATTAAGTTTAGGCAAGGGATCAATCAGTTCAGTTCATTCCCTCAGTCATGTCTGACTCTTTGTGACCCATGGACTGCAGCACACAGGCTTCCCTGTCCATCACCAACTTCCAGAGCTTGCTCAAATTCGTGTCCATTGAATTGGTGATGCCATCCAACCATCTCATCCTCTGTTGTCCCCTTCTCCTGCCTTCAGTCTCTGCCAGCATCAGGGTCTTTTCCAATGAGTTCTTTGCATCAGGTGGCCAAATTATTGGAGCTTCAGCTTTCATATCAGTCCTTCCAATGAATATTCAGGACTGATTTCCTTTAGGATTGATTGGTTTGATCTTCTTGCAGTCCAAGGGATTCTCAAGAGAATCTTTATACTAGCTCTTCTTTTAGACTGTTCTCAGTGACAAGTGACAGTAGCCTAGAAACTCAAACAAGTAGCACAGTCAGGAAAAGGCAATTGACTTATATCATCAAGCAATGGAAGGGGCGGGGTAGCTAACTGGTCCCAGGGATCAGAGCTAGAAAGCCACCAGACTCTCTAATTTGTGTCATTTGTCAACTACTATGTCAGGTTGTTTTTTTTCAGTGTGGCAGATATAGCTGATGAAAGTGTTTTCAGGCTTATATCTCATAGTTTTATCATTAGAAAGGGACTAAAAATCCCTTTCTTTGGTACCAAATCTTGGGAATATTTGACAGAGTCAGATTAAACAGACTACAGTCATTGTTTGTAATTTTATTATTCCTGTTGTACCATACCACAGGATACATGTTAGTTATCCTACAGGTATCATGCATGTAGATTATAGGAACTCTGGAAGTCAGTTGTAATGAAAGCTGGGCCTCTTGAAGAAAAATTAAAAACCAGTAATATTTTATAGTATCCTTCAGTTCAGTTCAGTTCAGTTGCTCAGTCGTGTCCAGAGAACAAATAATGTCTGTATATATTGTGTAGACTGACCTCTTACCTTTTTCTTAAAGAACTCTGGCACTTTGCTTGTTAAAGTTTGTTCACTCATTCAGTAAATATTTGTAATTGTTTTCTAGTCTCCAAGATTGCATTTCTGCACTTTGCTAGAATGTGTACCCTTAGAACATCTGCTTTGAGGATGAACATAGTAGGATAGAAGTGTTCAAGCAGAGGCTGGATGATCATTTCTTAGGGCCTTATGGGTGAGCTTTGTCGTAGATTGGCATTTCCCAAAGAAGAGTATGAAACAAAAATATGGATATAGATGGTTTATTTGAAAACTGACCTAGGAACTAGAAGTGAGGAGCTCTGGAGTGAGACTGGGAAGGAGGAAAAAAGGGTGATAAATGAGATTGCTTGCAGTGAGCAGTAAGAGGTTTAATTTCAATGGAATCACCTAAGAATCATACAGAATGCCTTTCAGTATTATCCATTTTAAAGCTGGAAGGCTCGGACATTTACCCACTGGTTCTTGTTCGCTTTTGGTTGAAGGTGTTAGCTTTTTTTGTGCTTTTGAGTTATTATAGTGCTCCTTAAGACCCTGAGGCATAATGGGTTCACTTCAGTTGGAATACTGGATGATGACGTGAGTCTGAGCTGCTGGGGCTGAAATGAAAAATAGGTCAAGGGAATGTAATGTGAGCACCAAAGGTATTGGTTACTTTGAGGGTGCTAATAATAATAATTTTAATAGCTATAATTTATTGAACACTTAGCTGCTGCTGCTGCTGTTGCTAAGTCACTTCAGTCATGTCCGACTCTGTGCGACCCCATAGAGGCAGCCCACCAGGCTCCCCCATCCCTGGGATTCTCCAGGCAAGAACACTGGTGTGGGTTTCCTTCTCTATTAGAACACTTAGACACTGTGGTAATTGCTTTATGTTATTTCATGGAAGTGAATGATCTCATTTTAGATGATCTACTGATGATTATTTTATAGTTTAATCTATTCTTGGGCTTCCCTGGTAGCTCAGAAGATAAAGAATCTGCCTGCAGAGCTGGAGACCTGGGTTTGATCCCTGGGTCGGGAACATCCCCTTGAGGAGGGCATGGCAACCCACTCCAGTATCCTTGCCTGGAGAATCCCCATGGACAGAGGAGCCTGGTGGGCTACAGTCCATAGGGTCGCAAAGAGTTGGACATGACTGAGTGACTAAGCACAGCACAATCTATTCCTAGGGTTGTGAATAACTCATATTTTTTAGAATTTGCTTTATTCACCAGTATTTTGAAGGACATAACAGAGGATCAGGAAACTGAAGTCTTACAACTCAGTTAACTGTAAATAATAATGGAAGTTCTCCAGAGGAGAGGACAGTGCCATGTTTAAAGAATTCACGATGGCACAATACTCCTGTATTATGTACCAGTTGACCAGTGCCTGTATAACATCCCAGCAGACAAAGATCAACCTATAGAATTTTCTTTGAATTTGAGAATGTAACAGATCCAGCTAGTGACCAGTAACCTGGGTGAATGAGCATAGATTTTCCCTTCACTGATACTGCCTAAATGATTTAATGATAGTTTTGAGGACTTTTTCTTCTGCTGCCTTTTAGGCTCATGCTCCCGTTCCGCTGTTGTCTGTGACTGATCACTATGGTGACAGCTTGTTGTGCAGCTTATTAACATGTCCTAGCAGACCATAGTAGTGCACAGTTAGCTCTGGGATGCATACAGTGCATCAGGGGTTCTTTCACAAATTCCTCTTCCTTTTCCTTTAGTTGAGACTTAAAACATTGGTATTCTGCTGCTACTGAAGTTACTGGTTTAAGTATTCATGCCTCTTAATTACTGCTTGTAAATGGCCCCTTTTAGGACTCGAGTTTTTATTTTGGTCCCAAATTTAATCTTTTGGCTTTAAGTTCAAACTGTTGATGTGGCCAACTCTCTTAATAGTCTCTTTGCTAAGTGTCCTTGACTCTAGTTTTGGGAAAAACTGCTTTCTAGAGATTTTCTGTTAACTGCTGATAGTAGCCATGCTGCCAGGCCATATTTTTAGCTTTTTCGTTCTTGAACTACTCCATTGGAGCCATCACATCAGTT
>NW_011494950.1:2609132-2624701 GCF_000754665.1 Bison bison bison | reverse complement strand
CATCAGTTAATACAGTATTTAGAAGCACATGTTTTAGCGTCAACTCTACCTACATTTGAATTCCAGCTCTGACAATGCTTGGCTCTGTCTTTGTGCTTGTTTTCTGTTGTGTAAATTGGACGTAATACCCTCTGTTTCATAAAGTATATATGAAGTATTTAGGGCAGTGCCTGGCATATGCTGCTGCTGCTGCTAAGTCACTTCAGTCGTGTCCGACTCTGCGACCCCATAGACGGCAGCCAACCAGGCTCCCCCGTCCCTGGGATTCTCCAGGCAAGAGAACTGGAGTGGGGTGCCATTACCTTCTCCACTAAATTGTAACAACAGAATCATTATTATCATTATTCTTGTAGCTTCTTTTAGTGTTTGTTCCTTTCTTCTCCTTTTCATCCCCTCCTTTTGTAAATCTTACCTAGATTCTGGTTCCTCTTCTTGGATTATTGGAGCATCTTGGATTTTGTGTTTATTTAGTTTTTTATTCACGAGTATCTAAAAGATGTATCTGCACCTGGCTTTTTCCAGATTGTGACCTCCCATGCACCCCTCAGCTCAGTGTAATCTATTTTTGGTATCCATCATTCCACTGAAATAGCTTTCATCAAGGTCGATAGTAAACCTGCTGCTAAATGAGGAGACCTTTCTCCGTCCTTATCTTACATGGCCTTTACAATCCAAAAGGATGGCTTTCTCATTCTTGAAAGAGTCTTCCTTTCACTTCTATTTTGGCTTTTCTCACTTTGAATGCCCATCATCTTTTGCCCTTTCCTTGAACTGGCAGTGTTTCTCAGAGTTTGATTTATAGTTCTTTACTCTTTTAAAAGTGTTTTATATTATATAATACTTTATATACACATGAATATATACATGTATATATATGTTTAGGAAGCACAGTCGCAAAATGAATTGATGTGAACTCACCATTCAACTTAAAAATTACCAATACCTTGTTTCTTTGCATACTCTGATAGGCTGAATAATACCCATTCACTCTAAAATGTCCATGTGTTAATCCCCAGAACATACGAATATTACCTTGAATGCAAAAGTGACTTTATAGGTATGATTAAATTGAGGCTTTTGAAATGGGAACGTATCCTTTTGGGCCTGATGTAATAAAAATGATTCTTATAAGAAGGACACAGGAAGAGTCAGAGAAGAAGGAAATGCCACCATAGAAGCAGAGACTAGAGTGATGTGACCACATGGTAAGGCAGACTATAAAAGCTGGGAAAGATAAGGAAGGGATTTTCCCTTGGTGCCTCCAGAAGGAACCAGCCTTGTGACACATTGATTATTATTAGCCTGTGAGACTCATTTTGGATTTCTGACCTCCAGAACTGTAAGAGTAAATTTATGTTGTTTTACTCCACCAACTTTGTGGTAGTTTGTTATGGCAGCAATAGGCAACTAGTATACTCTTCTTCTATCTCATTATCTGCTGTGACTTCAGTTACCATCTGTTTACACGAAAGCTTAAATGTGTATAGTTCATTTGTATCATATACACTTTTTACTCAAGGAATTCAGCCTATGTACATGGCAAATAAGAGTAGAAAATGTTTTAGTAACATTTAAAAATTCAAGTTGGATCTTTGATGTTTTACCTTAGTGATTATTTACTTTTCAACCAAAGAAACAGTAATTTGTACTACTGCTAGAGGACTGGCTTATTAAGATATATAACTGCATCTTTTTCTTGAATTTTAGACCCTTAGAACTACCCATTTGATTTTCCACAGGCATCTTAATCACAGTATGTCTGAAACAATTTGATAATGATCATCTCTTTCATTGCTCCTCTCATTTTTCCCTTAGTTATTGTTATCAGTACCCAGCCAGTTATCTGAGCCAGAAACCTAGGTATCATTCTTGTCTTCTCCCTCTTAGGCCTCCTATCAGTGTCATTCAGTTCTAGTATTCATTTTCCTAACTCTCATTCAATTTCCATACTCACTGCAACTGTAGTTACTTTCATCCTACCTCCTAACTGGTCTTCTTGTCTTTGGTCCTAATTTGTTCTCTGTGTTGCCTGTAGGATAAAGTCCAAACTTCTCAACATGTCAGAAAGCCTTTCATAGTCCCTGCCTGCATCT
This sequence comes from Bison bison bison, assembly GCF_000754665.1. Taxonomy (NCBI): domain Eukaryota; kingdom Metazoa; phylum Chordata; class Mammalia; order Artiodactyla; family Bovidae; genus Bison; species Bison bison. The sequence continues at coordinate 2,622,608 of NW_011494950.1, read as the reverse complement.
TCTTTTCATTCTTTGACGTTCATCCTCTTCTCAGTTCCATTCTGGCCAAGTCTCCAGCCATATGCAAACTGTATTTTGGCTGTGGTGAACTACTTGCTATCCCTGACTGCTGGCGTTTGTATGCTCTCGCTCCTATGTGATCAAGATTCTGTCTGCTTAGACGGTTTCGTCTGCTTTCCCCTCTGACCTTCCTGTCTCTTACTCCACCTCAACACTCTTTGCATATTTAAGTACTATTTATCCTTCAGGTGGCACATTACCATCACTTTCTCTAAGGAGCATTATTTGAATTCACAAGCTTAGGTTAAATACCAGTTCTATGTGGTCTTAGAGTGCCTTATTCTTATGTCTTACCTTTTCTGGTACTAGTTATACTTCATTGTAATTGCCTATTTCTTTGTCTATGTTTCCCATTAGTCATAAGTTCTTTGAGAGATGGAACTGTTTTCCTCACCTTTTGCCTTTCATAGCATAACACAGTACTTAACTACAGTAACATCTGTGAGCTCATATGATTATACAATAGTATGGAAAATTTAAAATATTTCATAACAGCATCTCCTTAAGCAAGATAGCATTTGAGATTTTTGTTTTCCTTATGAAATAAATATTTGGGTTTTAAATGTGTCATGGACAATGATGTTATAGATTACTGGAAAATGACTTTTTTCCTTGTTAGGTTGTGTCCTCCTTCTTCCTTATATTGAATAATAGTATTGCATGTTGGAGACTTTATATTTTTTTAAAATTCTTTTTAAAAAATTGTAGTTGATTTACAGTGTTTCAGATGTACAGCAGAGTGAATCAGTGTTATATATATATTTTTTTTTTCAGATTTTTTTTCATTATAGGCTATTACAAGATAATTAGTATAGTTTCCTGTGCTCTGTAGTAGGTCCTTGTTGTTTATCTATTTTATATATAGTAGTGCATATCTATTGATCCCAAATTCCTAATTTATTCCTCCTTCCTTTTCCCCTTTGGTGACCATAAGTTTATTTTCTGTGTTTATTTCTATTTTGTAAATAAGTTCATTTGTGTCATTTTTTTTTTTTAGATTCTACATATAAGTGATGTCATGTGATATTTGTCTTTCTTTGTCTGATTTACTTAATGTGATAATATCTAGGTCCATCCATGTTGTATTATTTCTTTCTTGTTATGACAGTAATATTCCATAATATATATTCTGTAATAAATTAATAGTAATATTTCATATTTTTTATCCAGTCATCTGTTTGTGGACATTTAGATTGATTCCATTTTTTGCTGTTGTAAACAATGCTGCTGTGAACGTGAGAGTGCACATATCCTTTTGAATTAGAGTTTTCTTCAGATACATGCCCAGAAATGGGATTGCTGGATTGTATGGTAACTCTGTTTTCAGCTTTTTAAGGAACCTCCATACTGTTCTCCAGTTTAAGAAGTTTCTCTTTTCTCCACACCCTCTCCCGTGTTTATTATTTGTAGACTTTTTTTTTTTTTTGCCATTTTATTTTTTTAATTGAAGGATAATTGCATTATAGAATTTTGTGGTTTTCTGTCATACATCAACAAGAATCAGCCATAGGTACACCCATGTCCCATCCCTCCCAAAACTCCCTCCCATCTCCCTCCCCATCCCACCCTTCTAGATTGTCACAGGGCCCCTGTTTGAGCTCCTTCAGTCATATAGCAAATTCGCATTGGCTGTCTATTTTCCATAGGGTATTGTAAATTTCCATGTTACTCTCACCATACATCTCACCCTCTTCCTCCTTCCCTCCTTTTGTGTCCATAGGTCTGTTCTCTATGTTTCTCATTGATACCCTGAAAATAAATTCATCTTTTTAGTCCATATATATGCATCAGTGTACAATATTTATGTTTTTTTCTGACTTACTTCACTCTGTATAATAAGCTCAAGGTTCGTCCACCTCATTAGAACTGACTCAAATGCATTCCTCTCATGACTGAGTAGTATTCCATTGTATATGTGTAACAGCTTCTTGCTGTTACGTATGTTCTTGCTATTGTAAATAGTGCTGCAGTGAACATTGGGGTACATGTGTCTTTCAGTTTTTGTTTCCTCAGGGTATATGCCAAGTAGTGGGATTGCTGGGTCGTATGGTGGCTTTATTCCTAGTTTTTAAGGAATCTCCTTACCATCTTCCATAGTGTTGTATCAGTTTACATTCCCACCAGCAGTGCATGAGGGTTCCCTTTTCTCCACACCCTCCCTAGCATTTATTGTTTGTAGATTTTTTAATGATGGCCATTCTGACTGGTGTGAAGTGATATCTCATTGTAGTTTTGGTTTGCATTTCTCTAATAAGTAGCAGTGTTGAACATCTTTTCATGTGCCTGGTGGCCATCTCTATGTCTTCTTTGGAGAAATATTTAGGTCTTCTGTCCATTTTGTGGATTGCTTTTTGTTTGTTTTTTATATTAAGCTGTATGAGCTATTTGTATATTTTGGAATTAGTCCCTTGTTGATGCATTGTTTGCAGATATTTTCTCACATTCTATAGGTTGTCTTTTCATTTTGTTTATGGTTTCCTTTGCAGTGCAAAAGCATTTAATTAGGTTTCATTTGTTTATTTTTGCTTTTGTTTCCATTACTCTGGGAGACCAATCCAAAGAAATATTGCTGTGGTTTATGTCAAAGAGTGTTCTGCCTATGTTTTCCCCTGTGAGTTTTATAATCTCCAGTCTTACATGTAGGTCTTTAACCCATTTTGAATTTTGTTTTTGTACTTGCTGTTAGAGAATGCTCTTATTCTTTTACAAATAGCTGTCTGGTTTTCCCAGCACCACTTATTGAAGAGACTCTTTCCTTCATTGTGTATTCTTGCCTCCTCTGTTGTGGATTAATTGACCATGTGTGCATGGGTATATCTCTGGGCTTTCTATCTTATTCCATTAATCTATGTTTCTGTTTTTGTGCTGGTACCATACTGTTTTGATTACTGTAGGTTTGCATTGATAATATAGTCTGATGTCAGGGAGTGTGATTCCATTCTTCTTTCTCAAGATTGTTTTGGCTATTTGGGGTCTTTTGTATTTCCATACATATGTCATTGGTAATTTGATAGGAGTTGCACTGAATCTGTAGATTGTCTTGGGTAGAATGGTCATTTTAATGATACTGAGTCTTCCAGTCCAAGAATGCAGATGTATCTTTCCATCTGTCTGTCATTTTCAATTTCTTTCATCAGCGTCTTAAAGTTTTTGGAATACAAATCATTTGTCTCCTTAGGAAGGCTTATTGCTAGGTATTTTATTCTTTTTGATGCGATCGTAAATGAGATTGTTTCCTTAATTTCTCTTCTGATATTTTATTGTTAGTGTATAGAAATGCAACAGACTTATGTATTTTAATTTTGTGTTTAGCAACTTTTCACTGATGGGCTCTAGTAGTTTTCTGGTGGCATCTTTAGGATTTTCTCTGTATAGTATTTTTAGTCATTTGCAAACAGTGACAGTTTTACTTCTTCCTTTCCAATTAAGATTCCTTTTGTTTTTCTTCTGTGATTGCTGCTAGGATCCAAAACTGTGTTGAATAAAAGTGGCAAGATTAGGTATCCTTGTCTTGTTTCTGATTTTAGAGGAAATGCTTTCCGCTTTTCATCATTGGATGTGATGTTGGCTGCAGACTTGTCCTGTGTGCCCTTTATCATACTGAGGTATCTTCCCCTCTGTGCCCATATTTCTGGAGAGTGTTTATCATAGTAGATGTTGAATTTTATCAGAAACTTTTCCTGCATCTGTTGAGATGATCATAGGTTTTTTATTCTTCAGTTTGTTAATGTGGTGTATCACAACTGATTGATTTGCAGATATTGAAAAATCCTTGTATCTATGGGATGATTCCCACTTGATCAGGGTATATGAGCCTTTTAATGTATTGTTGAATTCAGTTTGCTAGTGTTTTGCTGATGATTTTTGCACCTGTATTCATTGGTGATACTGACCTGTAATTTTCTTTTGTGTGTGTGCGGTATCCATGTTGTAAGCTTATGGCAGTATTTACTAAAATGAATAGGTATAATTCTGTCAGCCAGCTTTTTTCCATGAATTGATTCTTCACTATGACTCCAAAGTTTTCCATCAAAGACAGAATGGATAAGATGGAAATGTATTGCAAATTTAAATAACTGCCATTTTTTCTGTAATAAATAGCTCTGTAGCTATTATACTATAGATTTTGTAATTACAGAGTGCTCAATACACAGAATAAATCCTGATTTGAGACTGAGAATTACTTTCTGCTGTTACAGTCTGCATTAAGCAAACCATATGATTTTACTTAGTTCTTTTCACTCAGTTTTGTTTATTTTAGAAGTAAAAGCAAGTAACAGTGGAATTTTATTAGTTTTTAAAGGATTTTGGAGTATTGTAGATATTGTTAAATGTTACCATTTCATTCAATTTACTGGGAGGAAGTTGGGAGGAGGTAAAATGAAAAGCATTGGAGGAAAAATAAGCATTTTTTGGAAAATAAAGAATTCATGATCTTTCAACCACAATTTAAATTCCTGGCTTTGTGGGATTATACCTAATTTAAAAATAAATTATGAACTTATTTGTCAAGATTGTACGACACATAATAGCACTAGATGTGTGAATAAATTAAAGTAACATGCTAAACCTTTTGTAGTTCCTTTCCCAATCCTATAGCATTGGATGCTCAGTAAAAGCAAATGTATCTAGACAGCATGGGCAACATTGTTAAGTTTTTCCTGACAGTCCTGCCATATCCCACTATATCTTCTATTCCACAATGTATGGTTTTTCCTTCTATATCAAGAAAAGCACCTTGATATAGCTTTATTATAGAAATTACCACTAGCATTCAGAACAGTGACATTGAAATTACTGTTTATATGTTTGCTTTCCTACCAATAAAACCTTTAAAGCCAGTTACTGGATCTAGTATTGTGCATGAGACATAGTAGATGTTTTGGTATATGTTTGAATTGAGAATAAGAGAATTTTGGTACACTTTCTTAAGTATATACGGTCAATAGAGTTCAACTGAACACAGATACACTATTTTGTAGTTGACAAGTATTAACTCTCAGGTGATGGTTAAACTTCTCTTCAAAGTATTTTATTGTCTGGATATTGGTCAGCGCAACCAAAAATATTTAAAACCTCTTTGGGAATTCCCTGGCAGTCCAGTGGTTAGGACTCTGCACTTTCATTGCCAGGGGCCCAGGTTCAATCCAAGGTCAGGGAACTAAGATCCTGCAAGCCTTGGGCCGTAGCAGTGTGACTATAGTCTATGACTATAGTTGATACTGTATTGCATATTTGAAAGCTAAGAGAGTAAAACTTAAAAAGTTACTATAAGAAAAAGAATTTGTAACTATGCTGATGGCATTGACTTATTTCTGCTGATCATTTTGTAATATATGCAAATAGTGAATCATGTACATCTGAGACTAATACACGGTTCACTTCAATTAAAAAAATTTTAGGTGAATGTTTTTAAGAGATGTTATTGTTGTTCAATTGCTAAAATATGTGGAAGTGAAATCTATGTCAGCATTAACACCAAAGACTACAGCGACAGATGGAAGAAGGTTTCAACAATCTTTTGTAAAATGATATATATATTATTACTTGCTGTTTTTCAGTTGCTAAGTCACGTCTGACTCTTTCCAACCCCGTGGACTACATGCATCACACTAGGCGCCCCTGTTCTTCACTATCTTCCACAGTTTGCTCAAATTCATGTTCACTTAGTTGGTGATGTTATCCTACGATCTCATCCTCTGGTGCTCCCTTCTCCTTTTGCCTTCGGTCTTTCCTAGCATCAGGGTCTTTTCCTTTGAATTGACTCTTTGCATCAGGTGGCCAAAGTATTGGAACCTCCTCTTCAGTCCTTCCGATGAATATTCAGGGTTGGTTTCCTTTAGGATTGACTGGTTTAATCTCCTTGCTGTCCAGGGGGTTCTCAAGAGTCTTCTCCAACACCACAGTTCAAAAGCATCAATTCCTCAGTGCTCAGCCTTCATTATGGTTCAACCCTCATATCCATACATGACTCCTGGAAAAACCATAGCTTTGACTAGACAGACCTCTGTTGGCAGAGTGATGTCTCTGTCTTTTAATATGCTGTCTAGGTTTGTCATAGCTTTCCTTCCAAAGAGCAAGTGTCTTTTTAATTTCATGGCTGCAGTCACCATCTGCAGTGATTTTGGAGCCCAAGAAAATAAAATATGTCATTGTTTCCACTTTTTCCTCATCTGTTTGCCATGAAGTGATGGGACCGAATGGCATGGTATTCGTTTTTGAATGTTGTTTTAAGCCAGCTTTTTCACCATCCTGTTTCACTCTCATCAAGAGGCTCTTTAGTTCCTCTTCACTTTCTGCAATTAGAGTGATACTATCTACCTATCTGAGGTTGTTGATATTTCTCCCTGGAATCTTGATTCCAGCTTGTGCTTCATCCAGCCCAGCATTTCATATGATGTACTCTGCATAGAAATTAAATAAGCAGGGTGACAACAAACAGCCTTGTCATACTCCTTTCCCAGTTTTGAACCAACCAGTTGTTCCATTTAAGGTTTAACTGTTGCTTCTTGACCTGCACACAAGTTTCTCAGGAGGCAGGAAAGATGATATGGTATTCCCATCCCTTGGCTTCCCTGGTGGCTCAGATAGTAGAGAATTTGCCTGCAATATGGGAGACCTGGGTTAGATTCCTGGGTTGGGAAGATCCCCTGGAGGAGGGCATGGCAACCCACTCCAGTATTCTTGCCTGGAGAATCCCCATGGACAGAGGAGCCTGGCGGGCTATAGTCTATGGGGCCACAAAAAGTCAGGGACGACCGAGTGACTAAGCGCAAAAATTTTCCATAGTTTGTTGTGATCCATAAAATCAAAGGCTTTAGCATAGTCAGTGAAGCAGAAATAGATGTTTTTCTGAAATTCCCTTGCTTTCTCTATTTAAAAGATAGACTGTTATTACGAAAAGTCAGTGGAAAAGTTCATGTCTCATTTTCTTACTATTATAGTTTTTTATTGAAATCAAATTGAAATCGAAATTTGAAAATACTTATTTAAAAGTCATAGACTTACGTATTTAGTTAAGTAATTTACTTAGGGAAGTCATTAAGAGTTCTAATTATTCAGGTCTAGTCAACAATTTTACTGGATTTGGATAAATTAAAAATCTTTTCTTTTTTTTAATTGAAGTATAATTGACTTAAAATATTTCAGATGTATAGCATGACACAATATTTTTATACATTACAAAATGGTTAGTACAGTAAATCTAATTATCTGTCACCATACAGAGTTATTACCGCATTACTGACTATACTCCCTAAACTGAACCTTATGTCCCTATGACTTGTTTATTTTATAACTGATCATTTGTACCTCTTAAATCTCCCTTACCTAATTAACTCATCCTCCCTATCCTTTCCCCTTTGGGAACCACTCTTTTGTTTTCTTTGTCTATTAATCTCTTTCTGTTACATTTGTTCATTTGTTTTGTTTTTTAGATTCTACATACAAGTAAAATCATACAGTATTTGTCTTTCTCTGCCTTAGCATCAGTTCAGTCGCTCAGTTGTGTCCGACTCTTTGCGACCCCCTGAATCGCAGCATGCCAGGCCTCCCTGTCCATCACCAAATCCCGGAGTTCACTCAAACTCATTTCCGTCGAGTCAGTGATACCATCCAGCCAACTCATCTTCTGTCGTCCCCTTCTCCTCCTACCCCCAATCCCTCCCAGCGTCAGAGTCATTTCCAATGAGTCAACTCTTGGCATGAGGTGGCCAAAGTACTGGAGTTTCAGCTTTAGCATCATTCCTTCCAAAGAAATCCCAGGGCTGATCTCCTTCAGAATGGACTGGTTGGATCTCCTTGCAGTCCAAGGGACTCTCAGGAGTCTTCTCCAACACCACAGTTCAAAAGCATCAATTCTTTGGCACTCAGCCTTCTTTATAGTCCAACTCTCACACGCGTACATGACCACTGGAAAAACCAGAGCCTTGAGTAGGCGGACCTTTGTTGGCAAAGTAATGTCTCTGTTTTTCAATATTCATTTGTATTGTCACAATGGCCAGATTTGATTCTTATTTATGGTTGAGTAATATTCCATATACCACATCTTTTACACACACACACCACATCTTTTTTTATTCACTCATCTATGAATGGATACTTAGTTTGGTTATATATCTCAGCTGTTGTAAATACTGCTGTGGTGAACATAGGAGTTTGTATATCCTTTTTGAATTAGTGGTTCTGTTTTCTTCAGAAAATTATCCAGAAGTGGAATTCCTGGATCATATGGTAGTTCTATTTTTTAAATTTGTGGGGGAACCTCCATACTGTTCTCCATAGTGACTAGCAGTTTACATTCCTCCTAACAGTGCACAAGCATTCCCTTTTCTCAACATCCTCCTGAACACTTGTTGTTTATCTTTTTGATAATAGCTCATATATGCAGATGACATCACCCTTACGGCAGAAAGTGAAGAGGAACTAAAAAGCCTCTTGATGAAAGGGAAAGTGGAGAGTGAAAAAGTTGGCTTAAAGCTCAACATTCAGAAAATGAAGATCATGGCATCCGGTCCCATCACTTCATGGGAAATAGATGGGGAAACAGTGGAAACAGCATCAGACTTTATTTTTTTGTGCTCCAAAATCACTGCAGATGGTGACTGCAGCCATGAAATTCAAAGATGCTTACTCCTTGGAAGGAAAGTTATGACCAACCTAGATAGCATATTCAAAAGCAGAGACATTACTTTGCCAACAAAGGTTCGTCTAGTCAAGGCTATGGTTTGTGGGGAGCGAGCTCCGCCCCTGGCAAAGGTCATGAGGAAGGAGGCTTGGCATACGCAAAGGCGGGATCAAGCCTCAGGAGTCTCCCTGGAAATTCTCGAGCAATCTACCCCCAAAACCAGAGTCTGCCTACTTTCTGCTTTGTGCTGTCACCTACACCTCTGACTTTACGGGGGGCTGTCCCCCACTACCTCTCTCTGAAAAAAGAGTTAGCTTACAGCTCCAGTTAATAATTCTTGGGTGTGACAGTGTTTCAACCTACAAACTCCTTTGGAAGTCCTCTAGCCTGCCTGAATAGGTTTTTTCCGGCAATATGTGATTGTTCAGAGCCTCCCAACTGTGAGAGGCAGGAGATGTTCTAAACTGTCTAAACACAGATTCCTTTGAGTAGTTAAAAGATTGATTAGAAATTGTATTGGTGAAGGGTTTTTTCACTTGTTGGGCCAATGTTTGCTGCTAAATCTCCATATCCCTTACCTACTGTGTCCTTGGCGGTGTATTGATTGATATAATGGGTGTATAGAAATGTAAGCAGTTGCCTCAATGTTTGTAATCTTGGACCCTTGAGTTAATTCTTTTCTTGATTGAGCCCACCTCACCTTTGCCCTATAGGAATGCAACTTTCTCCAATGCTTTTTGGAGGCTGGCGCCTGACTTTAGAATAATCACCTTTAGAGAAAAATAAGTTTCTTAAAATGTTAACAGGCTTCCTGGCCAGAAGATGATGTAAATCACCTAAACTTTTGCATATGATAAGTTTGAAAGCCTGACTTCGATAAGGATCAGGAACTGCTGTCTTTGCATGCCTCTACCCCTTCCCCCATTATCCTCTATGCACAACTTAAGGTATAAAACTGCTTTGGAAAATAAAGTATTTCCTTTTGTTCACCGGAATTTGGTGTCCCCATGTCGTTCTTTCTTTCACCTTCTAGCTGAATTTTTCCTCTGAGGCAGGGAAGCTTGTCAAGCCTACTAATTTTGCCTGGGCTTCTAAGATCCGACCGGGGAGGCCTTAGTGTCTCCTCTCCTTCGGGAGAACGGGAGGACGCCTGCGGCCTTCGTAGGTGACATTAATTCCCTGCTTTGGAATTTTATTCAGTCTCTTTTCTTCACTAAATTTCCTCACTGAGCTATCCTCATTCTATTACTCTTTATATCCTTAATAAACGTTTAATTAAGCAATTGTTTCCTGATCCTCGCCGACGCCGTCCCCGCTTCGAATTCCCTGGATCAGCTGGGGCTGGTCCCCGGCAATGGTTTTTCCTGTGGTCATGTATGGATGTGAGAGTTGGACTGTGAAGAAAGCTGAGAGCCGAAGAACTGATGCTTTCGAACTGTGGTGTTGGAGAAGACTTTTGGGAGTCCCTTGGACTGCAAGGAGATCCAACCATTCCATTCTGAAGGAGATCAGCCCTGGGATTTCTTTGGAAGGAATGATGCCAAAGCTGAAACTCCAGTACTTTGGTCACCTCATGCCAAGAGTTGACTCATTGGAAAAGACTCTGATGCTGGGAGGGATTGGGGGCAGGAGGATAAGGGGACGACAGAGGATGAGATGGCTGGATGGCATCACTGACTCGATGGACATGAGTCTGAGTGAACTCCAGGAGTTGGCAATGGACAGGGAGGCCTGGCGTGCTGCGATTCATGGGGTCGCAAAGAGTCGGACATGACTGAGCGACTGATCTGATCTGATTCTTAAATTTGTGAGGTGATTTCTCACTGTGGTTTTGATTTGCATTTCCCTGATGATTAGTGATATTGGAGCACGTTTCCATGTGTCATTTGACCATCTGTGTATCTTTAGAAAAACGCCTATTTAGGCCCTGAGTCCACTTTTTAATTGGGTTGTTTGTTTGATGTTGAGTTGTGTGAGTTCTTTGTATATAGTTGGATATTAACCCCTAATCAGATATGTTGTAGCAAATATCTTCTCCCATTCAGTAGGCTGCCTCCTCAGTTTGTTGACAGTATCCTTTTCTGTGCAGAAGCTTTTTGGTTTGATTTAATTCCATTTGTTTATTTTTGCTTTTGTTTTCCTTGCCTGAGGGGAGATACCCCCCCAAATATTGCTAAGACCAGTGTTAAACAACATACTGCTTACGTTTTCTTTGAGGATTTTTATGGTGTCTGGTTTTACATTTAAGCCTTTAATTTATTTTGAGTTTATTTTTGTATATGGTGTGAGAAAGTAGTCCAGTTTGATTATTTTGCATGTGGCTGTCCAGTTTTCCCAACATCATTTATTGAAGAGGCTGTCTTTCCTCCATTGTATATTCTTGCCTCTTTTTTTTTGTAGAATCCAATCTAATCCTTGTGCTCAGTGATGTCTGACTCTTTGCAGCCCCATGGACTGTAGGCTGCCAGGCTCCACTGTCCATGGGATTTTCCGGGCAATACTGGAGTGGGTTGCCATTTCCTACTCCAGGAGATTTTTCTAATCCATGGATCAAACCCGTGTCTCCCGTGTAGGCAGGCAGATGCTTTACTAATGTGCTTCCTGGCCATAAAAATGTCAGTTTCTTTCTGGGCCCTCTATTCTGTTCCATTGATCTGTTTTTATGCCAGTACCATACTGTTTTGATTACTATAGCTCTGTAATATGGTTGGTTAAAATCTAACTTTGTTCTTCTTTTTCAAGATTGTTTTGGACTTCTGAGGTATTTTATGTTTCCATATGAATTTTAGAATTATTTGTTCTAGTTCTGTGAAAAATGTCATTAGTATTTTGATAGAAATTGCATTGAATCTGTATTGTTTTTTAAATATCTCTTTCTGATTGCTTTTAGGGTGTAGAAACAGCAGATTACTATATATTAATTTTGTATCCTGCAATTTTATTCATTCATTTATTAGTTCTATTCAGTTCAGTTCAGTCGCTCAGTCGTGTCCGACTCTTTGCAACCCAATGAATCACAGCATGCCAGGCCTCCCTGTCCATCACCATCTCCCGGTGTTCACTCAAGCTCACGTCCATTGAGTCGGTGATGCCATCCAGCCATCTCATCCTCTGTCGTCCCCTTTTCCTCCTGCCCCCAATCCCTCCCAGCATCAGAGTCTTATCCAGTGAGTCAACTCTTCGCATGAGGTGGCCAAAGTACTCGAGTTTCAGCTTCAGCATCATTCCTTCCAAAGAAATCCCAGGGCTGATCTCCTTCAGAATGGACTGGCTGGATCTCCTTGCAGTCCAAGGGACTCTCAAGAGTCTTCTTCAACACCACAGTTCAAAAACATCAATTCTTTGGCACTCAGCCTTCTTTATAGTCCAACTCTCACACGCGTACATGACCACTGGAAAAACCATAGCCTTAACTAGACAGACCTTTGTTGGCAAAGTAATGTCTCTGCTTTTCAATATGCTATATAGGTTGGTCATAACTTTTCTTCCATGGAGCAAGCGTCTTTTAATTTCATGGCTGCAATCACCATCTGCAGTGATTTTGGAGCCCAGAAAAATAAAGTCTGACACTGTTTCCACTGTTTCCCCATCTATTTCCCATGAAGTGATGGGACCAGATGCCATGATCTTCGTTTTCTGAATGTTGAGCTTTAAGCCAACTTTTTCACTCTCCTCTTTGGTATTATCTTTAGGATTGTCTATTTACAGTATCATGTCATTTTCAAAAAGTATCAGTTCTTCACTTCCTTTCTGATTTGGATTCATTTTATTCTTTTTGTTGCCCGATTGGTATAGCTAGGACTTCCAGAACTCTGTTGAATTATAGTGGCAAGAGTTGGCATCTTTTTCATGTTTCTGATTTTAGAGGAAGTGCTTTCAGGTTTTCACTGTTGAGTATGTTATGGGCAGAAGGTTTGTCATATATGGCTTTTATTATGTTGAGGAATGTTCCCTCTACACTGAATTTGTTGAGAATTCTTATCATAAACGGATGTTGATTTTGTCAAATGCTTTTTTTCTCCAGTTTTTCTTCTTCAGTTTGTTAATACGGTATATCGTGCTGATTGACTTTCAGATGCTGAACCATTCTTACATCCCTGGGATAAGTCCCACTTGATTATGGTATGTGATACTTCTAATGTATCATTGAATTCTGTTTGCTGATATTTTGCTGAGGATTTGGGCCAGTAGTTTTCCTTTTTTGTGATGTTTCTGTTGGTTTTGATAGTAGGGTGATTTTGCTTAATGAATGAGTTTGGCTGTATTCCCTTTTCAATTTTTAAAATAGTTTTAGAAGTTCGGGTGTTAACTTTAAATGTCTGGTAGGATTCACTTGTGAAGCTGTCTGGTCATGCACTTTTTTGAGAATGTGTTTACTGATTCAGTTCCATTATTGTTGTTTGGTTTGTCCATATTTCTCATTCAGTCTTGGAAGACTTGTATGTTTGCAGGAATTTATTCATTTCTTCCAAGTTATTCATTTATTGGAGTGCAGTTGTTCATAGTAATCTTTTATGATCCTTTTTAAATTTTTGTGTCAGTTGTAGCTTCTCTTTCATTTGATTTTCTTTATTTGTGCCTAGTCTTTTTTTTTGTTTTTTTTTTGATGAGTCTAGCTATCCGTTCAGTTCAGTTGCTCAGTCGTGTCCGACGCTTAACGACCCCATGAATCGCAGCATGCCAGGCTTCCCTGTCCATCACCATCTCCCGGAGTTATAGGTTTATCAAATTTACTTACTTTTCAAAGAAGCAGATCTTAGTTTCAGTGATCTTTTCTATTTGTTTTTTAA
>NW_011494950.1:2598722-2609032 GCF_000754665.1 Bison bison bison | reverse complement strand
TTTGTTTTTTAAAGTCTTTATTTCCTTTATTCTTGCCCTGATTTTTATTATTTCTTTCCTTCTACTAACTTTGGATTTTGTTTGGTTTGTTTTTTCTAGTTCATTTATGTGTAAAGTTAGATTGTTCATTTGAAGTTTTTTTTTTTGTGATAGGTTTGTGTTGCTGTAAATTTCCCTCTTAGTATTGCTTTTGCTGCATTCCATAGACTTTGGATCATTGTGTTTCATTTTTCATATCTTTCTTGATTTCCTCTTTGATTCTTTCATGAACCTGCACATCTGTTTCCTTTTCCAGCTTAGGGAATGTTTCTTTTATTTCTTCAAATAAATTCTCAGCTTATTACTCTCTCTTCTTGCTCTGGGACCCCTATAATGTGAGGATGCTTGATATTGTCCCTGAGGTCTCAAACTATCTCTTTTTTAAAATTCTTATTTCCTGGTCAGCCTGGGTTAATTTTAATTCTCTTTCAGTTTCATGCTGTGTTCTTCTGTATCATCTGTTGATTCCTTCTAGTGACTTTTAATTTCAGGTACTGTATTCTTCAGCTCTGTTTGGTTCTTTATATTATCTCTTTATTAAGCTTCTCACTATTTTCTTTCATTCTTTTCATACATTTATTGAACAGCTTTATGATCAATATCTTGAACTTGAGGTAGATTGCTGATCTCTACTTCATTTAGTTCTTCTGGGGTTTTGTTATTTGAAATGCATTCATCTTCCTCCTCATTTTGTCTAAAAATTTCTGTGTTTATTTCTATGTGATAGATAGGTTGAGTACATTTCCTGAGCTTTGAGAACTAAGACTATAGGACACATCCGATGGGGCCCAGCAGCACACCCTGCTCTGGTCATGAGACATGAACTCTAGGGCTGCCTTCTGTGTGGGTGGCGTGAGCCCTTCTGTTGTGGTAGGACCAACTACCATGCATGCACTGGTAGGTGGGGTTTGCCTCCAGCCTATTTGGCTGCCAGGTCCTGGCTTTTGTGGTGGCTATTGGCCTGCTGATGGGCTGGGCTGGGCTGTGCTGGATTACAGTATAGTTGGCTGTATGACTGACTGGGGGCTTCCAGAGCTGATGCTAGCAGCTCCCAGGACTAAATGGCTAGAGGGACAACTCCAAAATTTTACCTGAAGACATCAGTGTCCTCATGGTAGAATGAGCTTCTCAAAATGACTGCTGCCAGCCTCTCTGTTCTCCAGGGGGCAAATCTCAGTTGCTTCCTGCCTCTCTAGAAGGATCTCCAAAATTAGTAAACATGTCTGACCCATGCTTCTTTCAAATTATTGCCTCTATGCTTTGATTTGAAGTGTGTGGGATTTTCTTTGTGCCACTTAAAAAAAAAAATGGAATCTGTTTCCTAGAGCTCTCTGTCTCTCCTTTATGGAAGCCCTTGCGGCCTTCACAGTCTGCTGTTCTGGGAGCTCCAATTCCTGGTATAAAACCTCTGGGCTGGGGAGCGCCACATGAGACTTCGGCCCCTTGCTCCTTGGGGGAACCTCTGCAGTTGTGACTGTCCTCCGATTTGTAGGTTGCCTATCTGTGAGTGTAGGTCTTGACTATTCAGCATTTCTACCCTTCTTACCCATCTCATTGTGTTTTTAGCTGTGGAAAATCTTTTCTGCTAGTCTTCAACCATCAATAGATGGTTGCTGTGACCATGGGAGGAAGTGGTTCAACATCATCCTACTTTGCCATCTTGACCACACCAAAATTTATACTAGGTCTCTTGCATAAATATTTTAGTGAATGCTGAATTTTTCTTAAATGGTATGGAGACCTGTAAAACTATTAATTGAGTACTAAACAAAGCTTTTGACTGTGTGGATCACAATAAGCTGTGGAAAATCCTGAAAGAAATGGGAATACCAGACCACCTGACCTGCCTCTTGAGAAACCTATATGCAGGCCAGGAAGCAACAGTTAGAACTGGACATGGACAACAGACTGGTTCCAAATAGGAAAAGGAGTATGTCAAGGCTGTATATTGTCGCCCTGTTTATTTAACTTATATGCAGAGTACATCATGAAGAATGCTGGGCTGGAAGAAGCACAAGCTGGAATCAAGATTGCCAGGAGAAATATCAATAACCTCAGATATGCAGATGACACTACCCTTATGGCAGAAAGTGAAGAGGAACTAAAAAGCCTGTTGATGAAAGTGAAAGTGGAGAGTGAAAAAGTTGGCTTAAAGCTCAACATTCAGAAAACGAAGATCATGGCATCTGGTCCCATCACTTCATGGGAAATAGATGGGGAAACAGTGGAAACAGTGTCAGACTTTATTTTTCTGGGCTCCAAAATCACTGCAGATGGCGATTGCCGCCATGAAATTAAAAGACGCTTACTCCTTAGAAGGAAAGTTATGACCAACCTAGATAGCATATTCAAAAGCAGAGATGTCACTTTGCCAACAAAGGTCCATCTAGTCAAGGCTATGGTTTTTCCAGTGGTCATGTATCGATGTGAGAGTTGAACTGTGAAGAAAACTGAGCACCAAAGAGTTGATGCTTTTGAACTGTGGTGTTGAAGGAGACTCTTGAGAGTCCCTTGGACTGCAAGGAGATCCAACCAGTCCATTCGGAAAGAGATCAGCCCTCGGTGTTCATTGGAAGGACTGATGCTGAAGCTGAAACTCCAATACTTTGGCTACTTCATGCAAAGAGTTGACTCATTGGAAAAGACCCTGATGCTGGGAGGGATTGGGGGCAGGAGGAGAAGGGGACAACAGAGGATGAGATGGCTGGATGGCATCACTGACTCGATGGACGCGAGTCTGGGTGAACTCAGGGAGTTGGTGATGGACAGGGAGGCCTGGCATGCTGCGATTCATGGGGTTACAAAGAGTCAGACATGACTGAGCGACTGAACTGAACTGAAACCAGCTATTTATTTTCATTAAGCTAACCACTATGAAGTTTAGTGTCTCTTTGTGTGTGTATCTTTTATGTGACCTTTTGTATTCTTGTGCATATATATTCTGTTGTGTTATGTTTATGAAGTGTTAAAGTCTAGATTATATAATATTTTTAAAAATTCTATTTGAATTTTTTAAACAAGTTAGGTCGATTAAAATTACAAACACGCATTATTTTAAAAATGTATGTGTGTTTCAAACTATTATGACTTTGTAAAAAGATATTTTCAGGTTTTCTTTTATTAACAACTCACCTTTTGTTATTAATACAATATTTTATTACTAAATTTTTCCTTGGTTTGTGCCTGATGTAAAAAAATGATTGCTCTGAAACAGGTCATGGGAAGCATGTAGCAGTTTAGGGCAATGTACTGTTGTTAATTGTAAACCTGAACTTTTTCAGTAGTTGAGTCTATATCTTAGAATTAGCCTGGATTTCAGGGTTGAGCTAATAAAAGCTTAAAACTTCTAACAGGAATTTAATTTTTAATTTAAAAACTTTAGTTCAAAATCAATAGTATTGATTGTGAATAGTTTTTCTTGGAATATATCAGTAACTACTGTGTTTATATCATTTATATCTTATTGAATCTTTTTAGTATCTCTGTGAGGTTATACCTTGGTTGACTTAAGGTAGATGATAACAAAGTCTTATAATAGGAATGGTCTGCAGTCCAGTCAGGTTAGGTAGTAGGATCATCCATCAAGAGGTAATCCACAGGCCTTATCATGAGAATCTTGGTTACTAAAGATAAGCAATAGCAAAAGTCTGATGGCAAGACTGGTCAGGGGCAGTAGTGGGGGATCCTAGACCCAGATGGAGCTCTAGATCTTGAGTGGTATTCTAAAATTCTAGACTACCAAGCTTGCTAAATTGCTATTCTTATTCAGTGGTATACATGCAATTTTTCTAGAGAGTCATATATTTCAAGTACCACTCATTTCATCAAGGAAAAATAAATTCAGTCTTGATTTATGCCCACCAAAAATTCCTGTTATGAATTTTGGTAATCATTTTTGAAATTCATGTCTATAAGAAGATACTTCTGGAGAGTGTAACTAACCAAGCTTAGGGTGTAGATTATGAGCAAAATGCACACACACATATATTTTTATTACCTAAGCTGTTTGAAAGTAAATTATAAATATCATGGCACTCCGTCTCTAAATACGTCCGTTTTTAAAAGTAAACTCTTAGCAGTGGTAAGCTGGTAATAGTAAACTACGAGTGAGTGACAGGTTTTAAGTAAAGGACTGAAATGATAGGATGTAATTGACTATTGGGGAGATGCATTTAAGGAAGAAAAGACTAGTTATTTAAAATGTTACTTAATTCTGACGGTCATCCTGTGAGGTATCATTATCCTTATTTTCGCAGATGAGAAAATTGAAGTGCAGAGTTGTGAAGTAATTTGTTCAAGATTGTATTGCTCTTAAGTGGCTGAAGTCACTACATGACCATTTTCCAAATTGTTTCATGAAGTTAAAAAATTGAAGCAAATGTGAATGTTAGTGATTCTTTCCTTCTCATTGTATTGGTAATTATTCTTAATCATGTAATCATCAACCTTTAAGAAATAGTATTTCCAAGAATGCCAGATTTCCTGATGGACATATGCTTCATCTTTGAAAAATTGAAGAGTAAGCAATACCTACGAACTAGCTTTCTCTCTCTTTTTTAAATTTATTTATTTGGCTGTGCCAGGTTAGTTGCAGCATGCCAGATCTTTACTTGGGGCATGTGGGATCTAGTTTCTTGACCAGAGAGTGAATGTGGGCCCCCTGCATTGGGAGCATGAAGTCAGCCACTGGACTACCAGGGAAGTCCCCCAACTAGCTTTTTTTGTTGTCAGATTACTAGATAATGAATGCTGTGTTGTTTAGCTGTTATATCTTATAATTTCAGCATATTTTCTCTGATTGAATTTATTTTATTTTAAATATGTTCTCTATCAAATATAGTCCTGATGGTTTTATGGCAGTTAAAAGTTTTAAAGTAAACGATTCTTAAATTGAAGCAAATAAGCAACAGGCTGCAGTAGTTAAAAGTGAAGATGAATGAAGATTAAATACATTGTTCTTCAGTTGCTCAGTTGTGTCCAGCTCTTTGCGACCCCATGGACTGCAGCACCCCAGGCTTCCCTGTCCTTCACCATCTCCCAAAGTTTGCTTAAACTCATGTCCATTGAGTCGATGATGCCATCCAACCATCTCATCCTCTGTTATCCCCTTTTTCTCCTGCCTTCAATCTTTCCCAGTATCAGGGTCTTTTCTAGTGAGTTAGTTCTTCACATCAGGTGGCCAAAGTGTTGGAGCTTCAGCATCAGTCCTTCCAATGAGTATTCAGGGTTTATTTCCTTTAGGATTGACTGGTTGGATCCCCTTGCAGTCCAAGGGACTCTCAAGAGTCTTGTCCAAAACCACAGTTCAGAACCATCACTACTTCGGTGCTCAGCATTCTTTATGGTCCAACTCTCACATCCCTACATGATTACTGGGAAAATTGTAGCCTTGACTAGACGGGCCTTTGTCAGCAAAGTAATGTCTCTGCTTTTTAATACATGGTCTAGGTTTGTCATAGTTTTTCTTCCAAGGAAGCAAGCATCTTTTAATTTCATGGCTGCAGTCACCATCTGCAGTGATTTTGGAGCCCAAGAAAATAGTCTGTCAGTTCCCATTGTTTCCCCATCTATTTGTCATGAAGTGATGGAACCGGATGCCATGATCTTTGTTTTTTGCATGTTGAGCTTTAAGCCATCTTTTTCACTCTCTTCTTTCACCCTCATCAAGAGGCTTTTTAGTTTCCTCTTCACTTTCTGCCATAAGGGTGGTATTATCTGCATATCTGAGGTTATTGATATATCTCCCAGCAATCTTGATTCCAGCTAGAGCTTTATCCAGCCTGGCATTTCTCATGATGTACTCTGCTATAAGTTAAATAAGTAGGGTGACAGTATACAGCCTTGACTCACTCCTTTTCCAATTTTGAATCAGTCTGTTTTTCCATGTCTGGTTCGAACTGTTGCTTCTTGACCTGCATTCAGGTTTCTCAGGAGGCAGGTAGGTGGTCTGGTATTCCCATCTCTAAGAATTTTGGTAGTTTCTTGTGATCCACACAGTTAAGGACTGGCTGCCATGATCTTCGTTTTTTAAATGTTGAGTTTTAAGTCAGCTTTTTAATTCTCCTCTTTAACCTTCATCAAGAGACTCTTTAGTTCCTCTTCGCTTTCTGCCATTAGGGTGGTGTCATCTGCATACCTGAGGTTATTGATAAAATACATAGCCTTTTTTAAAATAAGGTGAACTGTTCATGATTAAACAGGATTAAAGCTGGTATGAAGCAAATCATATAATGATTTTTTTTTTAACCCCTTCTGAGCTTTGGAGGCACAAGAAGATAAATCATGCTTCCCTGAAAGACCAAAAATGTAGTTTTTAAAGTGACATTTTGATTCAGTTGAACATAGTAAACTCTCCTTCTATAACACTTCTAACCTCAAACAGGCAATGTAAAAAGACACCCTATAACTTAAGTTCTCATATGGCATTCCTTAGGAAATTCCTTGACTAGAGAATTTCTTATCAAGCTGTCAATATCCTAAACCCCAACATTTCTGTGGCTGATAATGATAAAGATTGGTTTCTTATTCATGGTGCATGTCCCTAGTGGGACAGCTGGGAATTCTATTCCTCCATTTGTCCTCACTTGGAGACCCAGACTCACCATCATTCTGACAGAAAAGAGATAGGTAATAACACACCAATTTTTAAAGCTTCTGCTGGATACTGTCCCTTTCAGTCTCATGGCTAAAGTAAGTCACATGCCCACACCAAGTTCATAGACGGCTGTGAAGTGTACTCTCACCATGTGTTTGGATGGAGGACTGGAATATTGGTGCACTGCTGTGATAGCTAACACAGTCTTTAGAGGAACATTGAGAATTATGCATGGTTGATTCTTAGAATCCATTTTTTTCCCCCCTCAAAGGATACTAAGTACCTTTGAAGTAATATTACTGTGATTAAGGATCTTGATTCTAAAAGAGAAGCTAGGTAAATAACTGAAAATATTCAGTAGTTTACTTACTTTGGTGGAGGAGTCAGGGAATTCATCTGGGCTTGCTTTTCCTTGTATTTTGTCCATTAAATTTTCATAAATATATTTTAGAACATTTGCTATTATTTGCTTATTTGTAACATAAATCTATTAATGAAATAATTCTAAACTACCAACTATTTTAAAGGAAAACATGTTGAATAGTGCTGCCAGTGCAATGGTCTGAAAAATCACAAAGACGTAATTTGTATTCTATAGACACAAGCTAGAAGTTTTCAAAAACTTTAATTTTGGAAAATACATTATGTGAGGCAGTATCAATATTGACACTGAAGTTCAGCAGCTTCAATTTGGTCTTCTAAGCATTTGTGAAGACATGAGTAATTGTTATGTACAGAGTACTTTGGCATACATACACGGAGAGGCTTTCTTTCTCTGCTGCTGCTGCTGCTGCTGCTAAGTTGCTTCAGTCGTGTCCAACTGTGCGACCCCATAGACAGGCTCCCCGTCCCTGGGATTCTCCAGGCAAGAACACTGGAGTGGGTTGCCATTTCCTTCTCCAATGCATGAAAGTGAAAAATGAAAGTGAAGTCGCTCAGTTGTGTCCAACTCTTAGCGACCCCAGGGACTGCAGCCCACCAGGCTCCTCTGTCCATGGAATTTCTAGGCAAGAGTACTAGAGTGGGGTGCCATTGCCTTCTTTCTCTAGGCAAAGTTATAAATCTTTGGTGTTGACACACTTTTTGTGTTTCTCTTTATTGGTAGCATAAACCAGGGTTCACCAATTTCTTCACAAGGCATATATAGTTTTTTGATTATTAAAATACACAAAATTTACCATTTGAACCATTTTACAGTGTAGTTTGGTGGCATTACCTGGAGGAGGGTGTTACCAATACTGGAACCCATTCCAGTATTCTCATCTGGAAAATTCCATGGACAGAGGAGCCTGGTGGGCTACAGTCCATGGGGTCACAAAGTCAGACATGACTGAAGCACCTTAGCAGCAGCAGTGACATTAAGTACATTTATATTGTTGTGAAACCATCACCATCATAAAGTTCTAGAACTTTTTTTCATCTTACAAAACTGAAACTTTGTACCCATTGAATAATAACTCTCCATTATTCCTCCCACTAGGCTCTGGCACTCACCATTCTATTTTCTGTCTGTGCATTTGACTACTCGGATAATTTGTATCAACGGAACCATGCACCATTTGTCCTTCTCTGACTTATTTCACTTAGCATTTCTTCAGGTTTCATAATCCTGTTGTAGCGTATATCAGAACTTTCTTGCTTTTCAAGGCTGAATAGAAATTTTTTGTACATACATACCACATTACTTTTAATCCACCTATCCACCAGTGGACAGCTGATTTTTTTTTTACCCTTGTTGGCTACTGTCCATAATGCTTCTATTAACATTTGGTGAACAAATACCAAGTTGTGTACCTGCTTTCAGTTATTTTGGATAAATATCCAAAGTAGAATTGTTGGATGATCTGGGAATTCTGTTTTGAATTTATTGAGGAATTATCATACTGTTTTCCATAACACCTGCACCATTTTACATTCTAACCGGTGGTTCCAGTTTCTCTGTATCCTTGCATACCCTTGCTCCTTCCCTTCCTCTGCTTTGTCATCCTAATGAGTATGATGTAGTATCTTTTGATTTTAATTTACATTTCCCTAATAATTAGTGACGTTGAACATCTTTTCATGTGCTTATTGGCCATTCGTATACCTCCTTTGGAGAAATGTCTATTTAAATCTTCTGTTCATTTTTGGATTGAGTTGGTGGTGGTTTTGTTGAGTTTAAGTAGTTTTCTTTATGTTCTGCATAAAGGTTGTCATATAAGTGATTTGTAAACGTTTTCTCCAGCCCAATTCTTTTTTTTTCCCCACTAAATTAAATTCCATTGTGTGGCTCCACCACAGTTTATCAATTTACCTATTTAAGGACATTTGGACATTTCCAATTTTTGGCAATTATGAATAAAGCTGTGATAAACATTATTGTGCAGATTTTGTGTGGACACGTAGTTTCAGTTCATTTAGGTAAACCCTAGTAGCACAGTTGCTGACTGTATGTTGAGACTTTGTTTAGCTTTGTACAGATCTGCCAAACTATCTTCTAAAGTGATTATACCATTTTGCATTTCTACCACTGTGAATGAGACTTCTTGCTCCACATGCTCATGGACTGTAACCCACCAGGCTCCTCTGTCCATGGAATTCTCTAAGCAATAATACAGGAATGGGTAGCCATTCCCTTCTTCCCAACCCAGAAATTGAACCTGGGTCTCCTGCCTTGCAGGCAGATTCTTTACCATTTGAGCCACCAGGGAAGCCCATTCCAATTCATGTATGTAGTAGCATCTCACTGTTACCTTAATTTTCAATTCCCAAATGAAATATGATTTTGAAACACCTTTCATATATCTTCTTTGGTGAGGTGTCTGTTCAGATCTTTTGTACACTTTAAAAAAAAAAACTTTTTTTGGTTGCACTAGTCTTCGTTTCTGCAGGAACTTTCTCGTTGCAGCACGGGGGCTACTGCCTAATTGTGTGTGGCTTTCTCATGGTGGCGGCTGCTCTTGTTGGGGAGCACGGGCTCTCAGGCACCAACCCAAAGTCACCTAGACTTCTATGTTATGTTCTAGAAGTTTGGTAGTTTTGTTTCTTACATTCAGAGCTATGATCTGTTTTTGAATTAATTTTTGTAAAAGGTGTAAGGTTAGTATGTAGATTCATTCTTTTGCAGGAGCTGTGTTCTAGTTCCTCATCTTAAATAGATTTTCTTTTTTCCCTTGGATTGCCTTTGCTTCTTTCCCAAAGATCAGTTGACTCTATTTGAGTAGTATATTTCTTGGCTGTCAATTGTGTGTCACTGATCTATTTGTCTGTTCTTTTGTCAGTTTTACATTGTCTTAATTACTGATGTGTACCGCCACTGTTCTTGCCTGGAGAATCCCAGGGACGGGGGAGCCTGGTGGGCTGCCGTCTATGGGGTCGCACAGAGTCAGACACGACTGAAGCGACTTGGCGGCGGCAGCAGTGAGTCTGAAGTCAGTGTTAGTCCTCTGATTTTGTTATTCTTTC
Source organism: Bison bison bison (assembly GCF_000754665.1). Classification (NCBI taxonomy): domain Eukaryota; kingdom Metazoa; phylum Chordata; class Mammalia; order Artiodactyla; family Bovidae; genus Bison; species Bison bison. Next base: position 2,598,954 of record NW_011494950.1, on the reverse strand, counting down.
ATCAGATCAGATCAGTCGCTCAGTCGTGTCCGACTCTTTGTGACCCCATGAATCGCAGCACACCAGGCCTCCCTGTCCATCACCAACTCCCGGAGTTCACTGAGACTCACATCCATCGAGTCAGTGATGCCATCCAGCCATCTCATCCTCTGTCGTCCCCTTCTCCTCCTGCCCCCAATCCCTCCCAGCATCAGAGTCTTTACCAATGAGTCAACTCTTTGCATGAGGTGGC
>NW_011494950.1:2597405-2598622 GCF_000754665.1 Bison bison bison | reverse complement strand
GCCAAAGTACTGGAGTTTCAGCTTCAGCATTATTCCTTCCAAAGAAATCCCAGGGCTGATCTCCTTGCAGTCCAAGGGACTCTCGAGAGTCTTCTCCAACACCACAGTTCAAAAGCATCAATTCTTCGGTGCTCAGCTTTCTTCACAGTCCAACTCTCACATCCATACGTGACCACAGGAAAAACCATAGCCTTGACTAGATGAACCTTTGTTGGCAAGTAATGTCTCTGCTTTTGAATGTGCTATCTAGGTTGCTTATAACTTTCCTTCCAAGGAGTGTCTTTGAATTTCATGGGTGCAGTCACCATCTGTAGTGATTTTGGAGCACAGAAAAATAAAGTCTGACACTGTTTCCACTGTTTCCCCATCTATTTCCCATGAAGTGATGGGACCGGATGCCACGATCTTTGTTTTCTGAATGTTGAGCTTTAAGCCAACTTTTTCACTCTCCACTTTCCCTTTCATCAGGAGGCTTTTGAGTTCCTCTTCACTTTCTGCCATAAGGGTGGTGTCATCTGCATATGTCAGGTTATTGATATTTCTCCCGGCAATCTTGATTCCAGCTTGTGCTTCTTCCAGTCCAGCGTTTCTCATGATGTACTCTGCATATAAGTTAAATAAATAGGGTGGCAATATACAGCCTTGACGAACTCCTTTTCCTATTTGGAACCAGTCTGTGTTCTATGTCCAGTTCTAACTGTTGCCTCCTGACCTGCATGCAAATTTCTCAAGAGGCAGATCAGGTGGTCTGCTATTCCCATCTCTTTCAGAATTTTCCACAGTTGATTGTGATCCACACAGTCAAAGGCTTTGGCATAGTCCATAAAGCAGAAATAGATCTTTTTCTGGAACTCTCTTGCTTTTTCTATGATCCAGCAGATGTTGGCAATTTGATCTCTGGTTCCTCTGCCTTTTCTGAAACCAGCTTGAACATCAGAAAGTTCACGGTTCACATATTGCTGAAGCCTGGCTTGGAGAATTTTGAGCATTACTTGACTAGCGTGTGAGATGAGTGCAATTGTGCGGTAGTTTGAGCATTCTTTGGCATTGCCTTTCTTTGGGATTGGAATGAAAACTGACCTTTTCCAGTCCTGTGGCCACTGCTGAGTTTTCCAAATTTCTTGGCATATTGAGTGCAGCACTTTCACAGCATCATCTTTCAGGATTTGGAATAGCTCCACTGGAATTCCATCACCTCCACTAGCTTTGTCCATAGT
>NW_011494950.1:2571021-2597273 GCF_000754665.1 Bison bison bison | reverse complement strand
GAAATATTCCTTTGGTATCTCTGATTTTCTTGAAGAGATCCCTAGTCTTTCCCATTCTGTTGTTTTCCTCTATTTCTTTGCATTGATTGCTGAAGAAGGCTTTCTTATCCCTTCTTGCTATTCTTTGGAACTCTGCATTCAGATGTTTATATCTTTCCTTTTCTCCTTTGCTTTTCGCTTCTCTTCTTTTCACAGCTATTTGTAAGGCCTTCCCAGACAGCCATTTTGCTTTTTTGCATTTCTTTTCTATGGGAATGGTCTTGATCCCTGTCTCCTGTACAGGGTCATGAACCTCATTCCATAGTTCATCAGGCACTCTGTCTAGGCCCTTAAATCTATTTCTCACTTCCACTGTATAATCATAAGGGATTTGATTTAGGTCATACCTGAATGGTCTAGTGGTTTTCCCTACTTTCTTCAATTTAAGTCTGAATTTGGCAATTTTGGATCTTTTGTCCTTCTATTTGAATTTGAAATCAGTTTGCTGATATCCACAAAATAACTTTTTGGAATCTTGATTTGGATGTGATGGTCTATAGAGTAACTTGGGGAGGGCTGGCACCTTAACAATATTAAGTCAGGACGAGCATGGGTGAACATGGAATAGCCCCTTCATTTTATTAGATGTTTGTGATTTCCTTCATCAGAGTTTTCTAGTATTCTTCATATAGATGCTTTCTTAGACTTACTCCTAAATATTATTTATTTTTTTGGTGATAATGTAAATGATACTGTATGTTTTGCTGGTTATATGGTGGGTATATCAGTTTACATTCCCACCAACAGTGTTCCCTTTTCTCCACACCCTCTCCAGAACTCATTGCTTGTAGATTTTTTTGATGATGGTCATTCTTATTGGTGTAAGTTATTTCTCTAATAATTACTGATGTTGAGCATCTTTTCATGTGTTTGTTGTCCATATTCATGTATTCTTTAGAGAAATGTCTATTTAGGTCTTCTGCCTATTTAGGTCCTGTGCCATTTGTTGATTGGATTGTTTTTTTGATATTGAGGTGCATGAGCTTTTGTATATTTTGGAGATTAATCCTTATGCTAGTTGCTTCATTTGCAAATACTTTTCTTTCACATTCTCAGGGTTGTCTTTTCACCTGGTTTATGGTTTCCTTTAGTGTTCAAGAGCTTTTGAGTGTAAATAGGTTTCATTGGTTTAATTTTGGTTTTATTTTCATTACTCTAGGAGGTGAGATTTATGTCAAAGAGTGTTCTGCCTGTTTTCATCTGAGAGTTTTATAATGTCTAGCCTTACATTTAGGTCTTTAATGCATTTTGAGGTTTTGGTTTTTTTTTTTTTTTTTTGTATGTGGCATTAGGGGGTGTTGTAGTTTCATCCTTAAAGAGATTTTCTAGCACCACATATTGGAAAAAAATGTCTGCGCTCTATATTCTTGCCTCCTTTGTCATAGATTAGTTCATAGGTGCATGGGTGTATCACTGGGCTTTCTATTCTGCTTCATTGATATATATTTCCTTTTTTGTTCCAGTACCGTAGTGCTTTGATGATTGTAGGTTTTTAGTATAGTCTGAAGTCAGGGAGCCTGATTCTTCCGTTTTTCTTTTTTAAGATTGCTTTGGATGTTTGAGCCACCAAGGAATCCCCTTTTAACATATTGTTGGATTCAGTTTGCTGGTATTTTGTTGATGACTTTCTGCATCTAGGTTCATTGGTGATACTGTCCTGTAATTTTCTTTTTTTGTGATACTTTTGTTTGGTTTTGGTATCAGAGTAATGGTGGCTTCATAGAATGAGCTTAGGAGTATTCCTCCCTCTAATTTTTGGGATGAGTTTGAAAAGTTTAGCTCTTACTTAAATGTTGGATAGAATTCACCTGTGAAGCCATCTGGTCTTGGACTTTTGTTTTTTGGAAGACTTATTAACACCAGAGTTTCAGTTTCATTACTGGTCATTGCTCTGTTCATATTTTGTATTTCTCCATGGTTCAGTCTTAGAAGGTTATACTTTTTAAAGAATTTGTCTATTTTTGCCAGATTGTCCATTTCATTGGCATATAGTTGTTTGTGATAGTCTGTTATGATCCTTTGTATTTCTGCATTGTCCATTGTAACTTCTCCTTTTCCATTTCTAATTTTATTGGTTTGAATACTCTACCTTTTTTCCTTGATGGAAGCTAAATGTTTATCTGGTGGCTCAGATGGTAAAGAATCCTCCTGAAATGTATGAGACCTGGGTTCGATCCCTGGGTTCCAGATATTCCCCTGAAGATGGGAGCAGCTACCCATTCCAGTATTCTGGACTGGAGAATTCCATGGACAGAGAAACCCGGTGTGCTTCAGTCCATGGGTCACAGAGTTGGACATGACTGAGCAACTTTCATTTCACTTTGTTTATCTGATTTATCTTCTCAAACAACCTGTTTTTAGTTTCACTGATCTTTGCTATTGTTTTCTTCATTTCTATTTCATGTATTTCTTGTCTAATCTATATGATTTCTTTTCCTTTAACTAACTTTGGTTTTATTTGTTCTTCTTTCTCTAGTTGCTTTAGGTGAAAAGTTAGGTTGTTTATTTGAGATTTTTCTTGTTTCTCGAGGAGGAATTGTATTGCTATAAATTTCCCTCTGAGATTTGCTTTTGCTGTGTCTCATAGGTTTTGGTTTGTTGTGTTTTCATTGTCATTTGTTTCTAAGTATTTTTAAAATTTCTTCTTTGATTTCTTCACTGTGATGTCTTTGTTATGTAGTAACGTATTGTTTAGCCTCCATGTTTGTGTTTTTTACAGTTTTTTTTTTTCCCTGTAATTAATTTCTAACCTCATAGCATTGTGGTCGCAAAAGATGCTTGATGAGATTGCAGTTTTCTATGTGATCTATCATGTGATAGATCTAAAATGTGATCTATCATAGAGAATGTTCCATGTGCACTTGAGAAAAAGTATATTTTGCTTTTCTTGGATGGAATGTCCTATAAATGTAAAGTCTGTTTAGTTTAATGTGTCGTTTAAGGGCTGTGTTTCCTTAGCCATTTTCTGTCTGGGTAATCTGTCTATTGGTACAAGTACACGAGTAGTGTTAGAGTACCCTGCTATTATTGTGTCACTGCTGACTCTCCCGTTCATGGCTGTTAGCGTTTGCCTTATACACTGAAGTGCTGTGTTGGGCACATAAATATTTACGATTAATATCTTCTTGAAATGATCCTTAGATCGTTATGTAGTGTCTTTCATTGTCTCTGAAATAGTCTTTATTTTAAAGTCTATTTTGTCTGATATGAGTATTTCTACTCCAGCTTTCTTTTGATTTCTGTTTGCATAGAACATATTTTTCATCCCCTCACTTTCAGTATATATGTCTTCTTAGATCTGAAGTGGGTCTTCTGTAGAGAGCAACTATACAAGCCTTAGTTTTGTATCCATTCAGCCAGTCAGTGTCGTTTGGTTGGATCACTTAATGCATTTCCATCTAAGGTAATTATTGATAATGTGTGTTACCATTACCATTTTCTTAATTTTGTTTTGAGTTTCTTTTTGTATGTTTTTTTCTTTTGTATGTCTTTCTTCTCGTGTTTCTCACCTAGAGAAGTTCTTGTAGCATTTGTTGTAAAGCTGGTTTGGTAGTGCTGAATTCTCTTAGCTTTTGCTTGTCTGTAAAACTTTTGATTTCTCAGTTGAATTTGATTGAGATCCTTGCTGGGTAGAGTTATCTTGGTTGTTGGTTTTTCCCTATCATCACTTTAAATATATCCTGCCACTGCCTCTGGCCTGCAGAGTTTCTGCTGAAAAATCAGCTAATATATTTATGGGAATTCCCTTGTATGTTATTCGTTGCTTTTCTCTTTCTGCTTTTAATATTTTTTCTTTGAATTTAAGTTTTTTACTTGGACAAATATGTGTTGTGCTGTGTTTCTCCTTGGGTTTATCCTGTATGGGACTCTCTGTCCTTCTTGGACTTGGGTGAGCTATTTCCTTTCCTATACTCTTGTTATTCAGTCACTTGTCTGACTCTTTCCAGCTTTATGAACTACAGCATGCCAGGCCTCCTTTCCTTCACCACCTCCCTGAGTTTGCTCAGACTCATGTCCGTTGAGTAAGTGATGCCATCCAACCATCTCATCCTCTGTCGTCCCCTCTCCTCCTGCCCTCAATCTTTCCCAGCATCAGGGTCTTTTCCAGTGAGTCAGCTCTTCATATCTGGTGGCCTAAGTATTGGAGCTTCAGCTCCAGTGAATGTTCAGGACTGATTTCCTTTAAGATTGACAGGTTGGATCTCCTTGCAGCCCAAGGGACTCTCAAGAGTCTTCTCCAGCACCACAGTTTGAAAACATCAGTTCTTCGGCACTCAGCCTTCTTTACTGTCCAACTGTCACTTTCGTACATGACTGCTGGTAACATGTTAGGGAAGTTTTCAACTAGAATGTCTTCAAATATTCTCTCAAACCCTTTCTTTTTTCATGGGACCTGTATAGTTTGACTGTTGTTACATTTCAGTCAGTTCAGTTCAGTTGCTCAGTCGTGTCCAACTCTTTGTGACCCCATGGACTGCAGAATGCCAGGCTTTCCTGTCCGTCACCAACTCCTGAAGCTTGCTTAAACTCATGTCCATCGAGTCAGTGATGCCGTCCAACCATCTTATTCTCTGTCGTCCCCTTCTCCTCCTACCTTCAGTCTTTCCCAGCATCAGAGTCTTTTCCAATGAGTCAACTCTTCGCATGAGATGGCCAAAGTACTGGAGTTTCAGCTTTAGCATCATTCCTTCCAAAGAACACCCAGGACTGATTTCCTTTAGGATGGACTGGTTGGATCTCCTTACAGTCCAAGGGACTCTCAAGAGCCTTCTCTAAAACCAGTTCAAAAGCATCAATTCTTTGACACTCAGCTTTCTTTATAGTCCAACTTTCACATCCATACATGACTACTGGAAAAACCATGGCTTTGACTAGATGGACCTTTGTTGCAAAGTAATGTCTCTGCTTTTTAATATGCTGTCTAGGTTTGTCAGAGTTTTTCTTCCAAGGAGCAAGCATCTTTTAATTTCATGGCTGCAGTCACTGTCTGCAGTGATTTAGGAGCCCAAGAAAATGAAGTCTGTCACTGTTTCCATTGGTATGTTTAATGTTGTCCTAAAAGTTTCTGAGACTATCCTCATTTCTTTTTGTTCTTTATTCAGCTCCACAGCAGTTATTTTCACCATTTTATCTTCTAACTCACTTATCTGTTCTTCTTCCTCAGTTATTCTGTTGTTGATTCCATCTAGTGTGTTTTCCACTTCAGTTGTGTTTATCACTGATTGTTTTTTAGTTCTGCTAGGTCTTTGTTAAACATTTCTTGTATCTTCTCAGTCTGTGCCTCCATTCTGAGTCTTTGAGTCATCTTTACTGTCATTACTGTGAATTATTTTCAAGTAGATTGCCTATTTTCTCTTCGTTTATTTGGTCTTGTGGGTTTTTACCTTGCTCCTTCATCTGCAGCATATTTCTCTTTTGTATCATTTTGTTTAACTTACTTTGTTTATGATCTCCTTTCTATCAACTGCAGGCTCCTTTCCACTTGCTTCTGTTGTTTGCCCCTTCGTTGGTGAGGCTGGCCCAGGGGATTGTGTAGGCTTCCTGGTGGGAGGGACAGTAGTCTACACACTGGTGGGTGATGCTGAGTGTTCACCCTCTTGTGGGAAGGACTGCATCAGGTGGTATGGCTTGAGGTGTCTGTGAGCTTAGTATGCCTATAGGCATCCTCTCTTGATGAGAGGGGCTGTGTTACTGTCTTGCTGGTTGTTTGGTATGAGGTGTCCAGCACTTGGGCCTGCAGGCAGTTGGGTGTACCCAGGTCTTAGTGTTGAGATGGTTACCTGCCCTGGGGATATAAGAGGAGAAGCCTTCTGCAGGGACTGTTTCAAGGTGTTTCATGTCCACAAGTTCGGAGCTACGATTGGGAGGAACAGCCAATCATTCAGGTGAGAAGTTTCTTCAGATGTGATCTGGGGGCTTTGGTCCAGTCCACACCATAGCAGGTCTTTGAGGGCTCGAATGGAGAATCTGACAGAAATGTGTGCTTTGTGACAGAAGCTGTTGTTTAAGTTCATGTTGCTGTGGGAATAGCCTGTGGCCCAAACCCAGAATATAGAACAGAGCCCCAGTGGAAATGCCTGAGGTTTCTATTCATTGCTCTCTTCTATAGTTTTTTATAGTGGAAACTTAGGTGGTTGAATTTTTCTTTTTTTCTAATATATACATTCAGTGTTATAAATTTCTAAACACTGCATTTGGTGTATCCCACAAAATTTTGAAAGGTATTTTCATTTTGTTCAAAATACTTTAAAATTTCTCTTGAGAATTCCTCTTTTGACCCATAAGTTATTTAGAAATATGTTGTTTAGTCTCCAAATACAATTACCTCTTGAGTATCATGGAGGTTAGGGGTGCTTCTCTGTGAATTTGAAAATTCATGTATAATTTTGACTCCCTCCAAACTTGATACCTTACAAATAGCATACTGTTGGCCAAAAGCCTTACTGATAACATGAATAGTTGATTAAGTTATTTTGTATGTTGTATATATGATATACTATATTCTTACAATAAAGTAAGCTAGAGAAAAGTAAATGTTGAGGAAATCATAAGGAAGAGAAAATGCATTTATAGTACATGTATGTACTTTAAAAAAAATCTATGTGTAAGTGGACCTGTACAGGTCAAATGCGTGTTGTTAGAGGGTCAGCTGTAATTAGGGATTTTCTAGTTTTCTGTTACTGATTTCTAATTTAATTCCATTGTTGACTGAGCATATACATGGTGTGTTTTTAATTTTTTTTTAATTTGTTAATGTGTATTATGGCCAAGAAGGTGGTCTGTCTTTGTGACTGTTTTATGTATATTCCATGTATATATATTAATGTATATTCTGTTGCTGGATGAAGCATTCCATAAATGTCCATTAAATTCAGCTGATTGAATGGGCTTTTCAGTTCAACTGTATCCTTACTGATATTCTGCCTAGTGTCTGTGTCAAATTACTATTAAAAGAGTATTGAAGTCTCCAGCTATACTAATGGATTTCTTTGTTTCTCCTTGCAGTTCTTTTAGTTTTTTCCTCACATATTTTGACATGCTCTAAAGGTGGCATATACACCTTTAGAACTGTTAATGTTTTCTTGGAGAATTGACTCCTTTATGATGATGTAATGCCCTTCTTTATTTGTGATAATGTTCTTTTTGCTGAAATTTGCTTGGAGATTAATATAGCTACAGAAGTAAGATTTGATTTCTGTAAGCATGGTGTGCATTTCTCCATCTCTTTTCTTTTTTGTTGTTGTTCATCTCTCTTAACCTCTGTGTCTGTATTTAAAATGGGGTTCTTTCAGGAAACATCACTGGGTCCCGGCTTTTTGTTTTCATTACTTGACACATTTTCTCTTCCCATTGGTGTAGTCTATTCTCATTTAACACATTGACTGGGGCATTATTGCAGAAACTAATGCCTGTGGCTGGTGATTTATTATGTAAGTGAATACTGAAACATCTCTGGTTAGTAATGTTGGGGTAACAAAAGACGTATTAATATGTCTCTGGTCAATAAGTTGTTAAGGTGATTAGCAACATAGTTGGCATTAACGTCTACTGTGTTCATACCCTGTGCTTTATTCCTCCAATTTAGGGGGTAATTTTTTTCTTGATTCCTGAGTCCTTTATATATTCTAGGTATTAGCCTTTTATCTACTCTGTGTACCGTACTTATTATCTCTGATTTTTCCTTTAATTTAGTCTGCAGTACCTTCTATTGTTCAGAAGTTATTTTGCTTTGTAGATATTCTACAGTTCATGGATAGCCTTTTTAAAAATTAATTATTTATTTTTGTCTGTGCTGGGTCTTTGCTGCGCATGGGCTTGCTTTAGTTGGGCAGACGAGGTCTGCTCTTCATTGTAGTGCACGGTCTCATTGCAGTGGCTTCTCTTATTGTGGAACACAGGCTCTAGGTGTGTGGCCTCAGCAGTTACAGTTCACAGGCTCTAGGGCACAGGCTTAGTAAATTGTGTACAAGCTTAGTTGCTCTGTGGCATGTGGGATCTTCCTGGACCAGGGATCGAATCCATGTCTTTTGCATTGGCAGGTGGATTCTTAACCACTGGACCACCAAGAAAGTCCAGTGGATATTGTATTTTGATTTTTAAAATTCTTACATTTTATCCCAGTAATTTATACAAACAATACAGTGTGTGTATATATTACTCTATCTGGAATTCCTTGGTATATGATGTAACTATTTTATAAGAGGATTTAAATATTTTTCTTCCATGGAGGGATAGCTAGTTGTCTCAGTATCATCTACTGAATAGTCTAGCTTTTCACCACAGATTTGAAATAGCACTTTTATTATATAATAAATTTACAGATCTAAGTAATTTGTTTCTGTACTTTGAGCTGTTTATTTGATCTATATGTGTGTGCCTGTGCTAACACCATGATATTTTAATTGCTGTAGCATATTAATTGGTAAGGCAAATCCTGCCTTACACAGGCATACCTTATTTTATTGTGCTTCACAGATACAGTAATTGAAGGTTTGTGGAAACCCTGCATTGATCAAGTCTGTCAGCACCATTTCCCAACAGCATTTGGTCACTTGTGTCTGTCACATTTTGGGAACTCTCACTTTATTTCAAACTCTTTCATTATTATTACCACCTTTTTTTAAAACAGTGATCACTGATCCTTGATTTACTATTTCAGAAAGATTGTGACTTGTTGAAGTCTCAGTTGATGCTTTGCATTTTTTAGCAATAAAGTATTTTTAAATTACAGTTTTTTTAAAAAAGATACAATGCTATTGCACACTTAATAGATTATAGTATAGTATAAATATAACTATTATATTCTTCAGCAAACCAAAACATTCGTGACTTTCTTTATTGCTATATTTCCTTTATTGCAGTAGTTTGAAAGTGAACCTGCAACATCTCTGAAATATGCCTCTGATTGTTTTTCAAAATTTTCTTGGCTGTTTTTGTGAATTACTTTCCCTCATGAGAATCATCTAACTTTATAAAAATTCTGTTAGAGGTTTCATAATCATTATGTTTAATTTGTAGATTAATAACTGACATCTTTATGGTAAACTAGCTTCCGTTATTTACAAGACGTGCCAAAAGTACAGCAACTCAATTCCTTTCTTTAAGGCATTCCAAACCAGTAAAGTTATTGCTTAATAACCAGTATAGCTCAATGATTTGGCCTTCATAAATATGAACTTTTCATATATTTGTTGTGTTTTGTAATATTATTACTGTCATCACCACAACATCTATATTTCTTATTCCCTTTGTTAAACTCATACATATTTATTTTGATATCCTGTTGGTATAAACTTAAGCATATTTCTTTCTCCTTTATGATTTCCATTATGCCCTTCAGGTTCTTTGTTACTACCCTCCAAAATTACCCTTGCCCACATTCTCCTCCTTATACTCTTCAGTTCCATTCCAAAGTTTGGTATGTGAGCATAATTAGTCTTATCCCTCTTACACAGATCTTTCCTTAGTCCGTTGGATGACTCTCAAAGAATTAGTTTAAGGTTTTAGCTTGGGTTGTACCCCCTGGCACAACAGCTGTTAGTTCCTGCTACAAGTTCTGCCTGGCTCAGAAAAGCATAAGATATCTACTAGCAGGGTATTATAATTTTTACTTGATCAGTTGAACATTTTAAGATAATATTAATTGCTTAGGTGAAGATTAGACATTATTGGAATAAATTTAAACTAGAATTAAATACTTTATTTGTGCATATATTATAAATTATATTCTCTGTTGTTTCCACTGAATTTAACCAAGTCTTTTGTAGATCTTTGTCTTTCCTTTTACTCTGCATATTTTCCCAGAATATTAAATGATCTCTTGACCGCTGGTGTTTATTTTTCCAGTTAATAATTAGGTCTTTCTTGCTTCTGTCAGGTGAGTGCAGTATGATGAAGACAGTTTAAATTTTCTCCATAAGCTTGCTTAGGTGCTCAGTCATGTCTGACTCTGTGACCCTTTGTTGCCCACCAGGCTCCTCTGTCCTTGGGATTTTTCAGGCAAAAAGATTGCCTTTTAAAACAAACTAGAACTATGATCTGTTCCACTTAATAGAATAACATAGACTCATCATTAGGAAAAAAAAATAGAGCAACCAGTCTTCATGTTACAGATATACAAAAATGAAATTGAGATGCAGAGGGGTTAAATGATTTGTTCATAGACACAACAATAAGTAGGAAAATCAGAGTTAGAAATAATATCTTTTAATATCCATTTCCAGGATACCTCATTTTCTTTCAGGAAATTTATACAAAAAACTAGAATTGATTGTACACTCTAATAATTGATAACATCACAGCTGTCACAGTTTATCCTTTGAGCTCAGAATTTAGATTGACACTTAAGAAACTTGGAAATGTAAACAGGTCAGTTAACAAAAGGCTTCCCTGGTGGCTCAGAGGATGAAGCATCTGCCTGCAATGCAAGAGACCCGGGTTCTATCCCTGGGTCGGGAAGATCCCCTGGGAGAAGGAAATGGCAACCCACTCCAGTATTCTTGCCTGGAGAATCTCATGGACAGAGGAGCCTGGCGGGCTACAGTCCACAGGGTTGCAAAGAGTCGGACATGACTGAGCAACTTCACACACGCACAGTTAACAAAAGAAATGGGTAGATAACGAGGCAAGTTCATGGAGCAAATTAAATTTCTAAGTTTCTCAAAAATAAGTACAATACCAAAATAAAATTCCCATTTATTTACTAATCATTGCATATTAGTTATTTCTACATGTATACTTAGCTTCCTAGTGTTATGATACATGGTCAACTAAAATATGATTATTAATATTTGACAGTTTTTGCTTTTTGATTTTGCTAATAATGCTGCTATGAATATTTATGTACAAGTATCTATTTGAGTCTTTGTTTTCAGTTATTTTGTGAATGTACCCATAAGTGGAATTGCTGGACCATATATTAATTCTGAGTTTAATTTTTTTAGAACCTGCCATGCTGTTTTCCACAGCAACTGCATTTTACATTCTTACTAGTAGTGCACAAGGGTTCTTATTTCTCCATATTCTACCAATACTTATTATTTTTTTTGTAACTATCCTCATGAGTATGAGGGCTTCCCTGGTGACTCTAGGTTCAATCCTTGGGTTGGGAAGATCCTCTGGAGAAGGGAATGGCAACCCACTCTGGTATTCTTGCCTTGTGAATTCAGTGGACATTGAAACCTGGCAGGCTACAGTCCATGGGGTTGCAAAGAATCACTTGCCACTGAGCAACTAATACTTTCACTAATGGTTATAATCTGATAGAGTGCCTGAAGAAACCATGGATGGAGGTTCATAATATTTTACAGGAAGTGGTGATCAAAACCATCTCCAAGAAAAAGAAATGCAAAAAGACAAAATGGTTGTCTGAGGAGGCCTTACAAATAGCTGAGAAAAGAGAAGCAAAATGCAAAGGAGAAGAGGAATGTATACCCATTTGAAGGCAGAGTTCCAAAGAATATCAAGTAGAGATAAGAAAGCCTTCTTAAGTGAACACTGCAAAGAAATAGAGAAAGCAATAGAATGGGAAAGACTAGAGATCTCTTCAAGAAAATTAGAGATACCAAGGAACCATTTCATGCAAAGATAGTCACAATAAAGGACAGAAACTGTATAGACCTAACAGAAGCAGAAGATATTAAGAAGAGGTGGCAAGAACACACAGAACTATACAAAAAAGATTTTAATGACTTTGGATAACTATGATGGTGTGATCACTCACCTAGAGCCAGACACCCTGGAGTGTGAAGTCAAGGGGGCCTTAGAAAGCATCACTATGAACAAAGCTAGTGGAGGTGATGGAATTCCAGCTGAGCTATTTCAAATCCTGAAAGTTGATGCTGTGAAAGTGCTGTACTCAATATGCCAGCAAATTTGGAAAACTCAGCAGTGGCCACAGGACTGGAAAAGGTCAGTTTTCATTCCAATCCCAAAGAAAGGCAATGCCAAAGAATATTCAAACTAGTGCACAATTGTACTCACACCCTAGCTAGCAAAGTAATGCTCAAAATTCTCCAAGCTAGGCTTCAACAGTACATGAACCATGAACTTCCAGATGTTCAAGCTGGTTTTAGAAAAGGCAGAGGAACCAGAGATCAAATTTCCAACATCTGTTGGATCATAAAAAAGGCAAGAAAGTTCCAGAAAAACATCTACTTCTGCTTCATTGACTATGCTAAAGCCGTTGATTCTGTGGATCACAACAAACTGTGGAAAATTCTTAGATAGAATACCAGACCACCTTACCTGCCTCCTGAGAAACCTGTTATGCAGATCAAGAAGCAACAGTTAGAACTGGACATGAAACAGCAAACTGGTTCAAAATTGGAAAATTGAAGTGGCTCAGTTGTTTTCAACTCTTTGCAACCCCATGGACTGTATCCTGCCAGGCCCCTCCATCCTTGGGATTTTCCAGGCAAGAATACTGGAGTGGGTTGCCATTTACTTCTCCAGAGAATCTTCCTAACCCAGGGATTGAACCTGGGTCTCCCACGCTGCAGGCAGATTCTTTGCTGTCTGAGCCACCAGGGAAGCCCTATATACATCAAAGCTGTATATTGTCACCCTGCTTATTTAATTTGTATGCAGAGTACATCATGTGAAATGCTGAGCTGGATGAAGCACAATCTGGGATCCAGATTGCCAGGAGAAATATCAATAACCTCAGATATGCAGATAACACCACCCTGATGGCAGAAAGTGAAGAGGAACTAAGGAGCTTCTTGATGAAGGTGAAAGAGGAGAGTGGAAAAAGCTAGCTTAGAACTCAACATTCAAAAAACAAAGATTTTGGCATTCAGTCCTACCACTTCATGGCAAATAGATGGGAAACAATGGAAATAGTGACAGACTTTGTTTTCTTGGGCTTCAGAATCACTGCACACGATGACTATAGCCATGAAATTAAAAGATGCTTGCCCCTTGAAAGAAAAACTATGACAAAACCTAGATAGTGTATTAAAAAGCAGAGACATCACTTTGCCAAGAAAAGTCTGTCTAGTCAAAGCTATAGTTTTTCCAGTAGTCATGTAAAGGTGTGAGAGTTGGATCATAAGGAAGGCTTGAGTGTTAAAAGAATTGATGCTTTCAAACTGTGGTGTTGGAGAAAACTCTTGAGAGGCCCTTGGACTGCAAGGAGATCAAACCAGTCAGTCCTAAAGAAAATCCACCCTGAATATTCATTGGAAGGACTGATGCTAAAGCTGAAGCCCCAATATTTTGGCCACCTGGCACAAAGTTTCAACTCACTGCAAAAGGCACTGATGCTGGGAACGATTGAAAGCAAGAGGAGAAGGGGTCAATAGAAGATGAGTTGGTTGGATGGCATCACCAATTCAATGGACATGAATTTGAGCAAATCCGGGAGATAGTGAAGGACAGGGAAGCCTTGCATGCTGCAGTCCATAGGGTCGCAGAGTCAGACACGACTTAGCGACTAAACAACAAATCCTTAAAGTATATATACTTTAGAAGTTTTTAAAAATTTATTTTGTGTTTTGACTAATTTACAATAAGATTTTATCATACAATTTAAAATTCTTTAAATCAGTCAAATCTACTGCACAGTTTAAAATTGCACAGCTCATGGATTATAGTTTTAATCTATCTAATTTGCACTATTTTGGTCTAATACTTCTGTTCATTAGAGGAACTATGTACTTTCATTTCCTTGTAATATAGCTACGTTTTCTAATACTTCTAATATTTCAGGTTTTCCTGAGTACCCTTTTCATTGCCTCTTTTTTTTTTTCTTGCAGTATATGGATTTGGTTAAAAGTATTCAAAATGTAGTTATTGATCTTAGTGATTGCCAGAGTAAATAGATTTCAAAGGTGGTTAATTATACTTTGTTAGTATATTCTTTTTTGTGGATATATTTCTGAGCAGGGTATTTACAGTGGTAATGAATGGTATTAATTTGGGAAAATAATGAACCCTTTTTAGAAAATATGTTCATGAAATAAAACCCTTTGGATTATGAGTCATCTTTATGTTGTTAGTAAGTAGATTTTTTTTTATAAAACCATGTAGCTATTGAAAATTAAACATTGGTGTGAAATTTTGCATCAATTATTGGTGGTTAGGTTATATCTTAAAACAGTTGGATATGACTTAGTGGCTGAACAGCAACATCAAAATTATGATGATGATTATATTGCATTAAGTGAAAGAATTGAATTTGAATACTGTATATTCAGCTGGTTTGAGTCAATTGTATATATTAACTTACTTTCAAAAAAGAAATCTACATAGGATGGCTTAATATTTTGCAAAATTTAAAAAAGTAAATTGCACATTGATGGCTATTACATTCACTGGTATAAACTACAATGTGTACATGAGATTTAAAAATCTGTGAGTGCTAGTAGTGTTAGTCGTTCAGTCATGTCCAACTCTGTGATCGCATGGACTGTAGCCCGCCAGGCTCCTCTGTCCATAGAATTTTCCAGGCAAGAATACTAGAGCGGGCTGCTATTTCCTCCTCCAGAGGATCTTCCCAACCCATGGATGGAACACACATTTCTTACATCTTCTGCATTGGTAGACAGGTTCTTTACCACTAGCGCCAGGCTTCTTTGGGTTGAGGGTGCGACCATACTAATGTAAAAGAGTTAGATTCTGTCCTGATTTTATTGCTGACTTAATGTTTCTATTTTAACTATTCAGACTTTCTTCAATTCTGTGAATGGGATCCAGGATTAAAACAATAATATTAAATGATCATACAAATCATTCCTATTTAAACTACTTTTGATTTGAAATTAGAGCAAAGAAACTTATTAATCCTGTGTTAATTGCACAGCCTTTTCTTTATTCCACTAAGAATTTGATTGAGATATTTGTTTCTTTCTGATGGCATCCTTTAGGAATTGGCCTTCTAGAAGGGTTGATATAGCTCTGCATTTTTCCTCTTCATAATGACAAACTAGCCAGTGTACATTTATAGAGAGCAGAACAGTTCTTGTTACTGGGGGCCTTCTATGACTGAGAGCCTATAGACTGCCGTGAAGTACAGCCTTTTGTGAACTGTCTGGTGAGACTCTGCCAGAATCTCAGCAGACAGAACTAATTGTGGAGAAAAAGGATTTTTTGTGCCCTCTTTCTTTCTGTTCTTTTTGTTTTATAAGACTGATAGTGTTAAAGTAGCTGGTTTATGTAAGATTTGTCTGCCTCTCTTTTCTCATTGCACGGATCATTTTTTAACTTAAAGTCTCGCACTGCAGGTCGTTGAGCACTTCCACATGGAGGCTGGCACAGGACCAAACTCGAGACACGCAACTCATAACAGTTGATGAAAAATTGGTAAGAATTTTCTACTATACACTGCTAGGATTCTGCCTTCAGGGTTATTTTTGTACAACAGATTTTTCAGTATGGTGGTCAGGGTTCTTCTAGGATAGTGATTTCTTGACTGCATATAAATTTTAAGAAGAAATAATCATTACAAAAAGATAATTTGTGTTAAGCATTTTACACAAATATTAAGTCATACACAAACATATAATTAAAATTACAGAAGGCTTCCATTTTTGTGATGTTTATAAGTAGACACCAGAATTTTTTTTGGTTTTGTAATGAATTTATTATTTGTGATTTTCTCACTTAAATTGTAAGACACACTAGTACCATCTAAAAATAAGTATATTGGGTTTTTCTGGAACCAATGATTGGTACTGTTGCTGTGCATATATATGTGTGTATACACACATACACATCCTATTTCTGCCTTATGTATGAGTGATTACAACTATCAGCAAATGAATAATGTTCTTCTGTTGATCAGTAGCAGATTGAATTTTGGTACTCACATAAAATTTTTCTGTATGTGGTGTTACTTTAGAGGCAACTTGTTATGTTTATATCGTACAACAGTATACATTTTGTAAAAAGGTTCTAAAACTTCTAGTAAAAACATGCAATCGTATAGATATACTTTTCATTCTATATTCGGTTTACAATGATCAGATATATGGGTATGTTTCTTAGCTACTCTCCTTCTGATTGTACATTCTTTTGCCACTCCATTGAACCTGTAAACATAATTTAAATAATAGGTCACATTTAAGTTTCTATTTGCACCTTAAAGATATAAACAGATAAAAAATAGAGAAGTAAATGGACAATTTGGAAGTCTGCTTATGCTTAAGACTGGTTGGTTTTGTCTTTAAATTCTGTCTTAGATCTGTGTACTGACCTTGCCATCATCCTAGTTAAAGCTGGATTGCTGTGGTGTTTCTTGATTGATCTCCATAGATACTTTAATCTTCTTCTAATTCATTTTCCACAGGATGACCAGAATAGTCTTTTTAAAATGCTGGTTGTATCATCCTCTTGTCTAAAATCCCTTGGTGTTTCTTACTGACCTGAGAGTAAACACTAAAATCTTATCATGGCCTTTGAAGTCTTTCGTGATTTAACTTCTACATTTCTAAGTTTATCTTGTATCTCTGTCTTTTATATAACTGTGCTTCAGCCTCACCAAGCCTGGCCCTTGCTGTTCTTTACTGCTTTAGGGCATTCAGATTTCAGTTAATTATGCCTAGCTGCTTTTTACCAATTCACTAGCTCTTCATTCAAGTACCATCTACCTATTCATCAAATGTTAATCAAATATCACTTGCTGGGAACTCTCTGATGGTCCAGTAGTAAAGACTTCAAGCTTCCACTGCAGGGGAGCCCAGGGTTCCATCCATAGTTTGGAGAACTAAGATCTTGCACACTGTGAGGCGTAGCAAAAAAACAAACAAAAACTCCCTAAATATCATTTGCTTAGTCAAGTATAAAAGCAACGAGGCAGATATGTGTGTGAGAGGAAGAGGATTTACACATGCCACGTGTTCATAAATTAATGAGGATACTATTATTTTACTTTTTCCAATGACTATCTCTTTTAAGCCTCAAGAGGTTACTCTCTCATTCCAGTATTATGAGGTTTACTGTCTACAGTAAAGTTTCAAATTTTAGAGTTTGTCAGTAGCATTTCTTACTAGTTCACAAAATGAGTACGTCCGACAACAATCTATTGCTCTAAAAAGGTGCTGTGAATCATACCAGAGGTATACAAACTACTCTGAGTTTTGTGTTTTTAATGATATTCCCTAAAGTCAGTTGTATACTTTTTAATGAGTTTTGTTCTTCTTTTTAGATTTTCCCCAGCTTTGTTACGTTTTTCTTAAAGTATAGTGGTCAATATATCAGTATGATATTCCAGTTGAAATCAGTTGAAGTCTAATGTATAATTATTCATAGTTCTTGAATTGATGCTTAATATGGAAAACTAAAACCCACAGGTAATTTTCAAACCAAAGTTTTACCCATTCATTTAGCTTTATATTAAAATGGAAGTATTAAGTGATCAAATAGGTAATGTAATGCCAATAGGGGTTTTATGTCTTCTTGTTCCTACACACTGTTGAGTGGCAGACATGATAAGTAGCAAAATGATAAGACCAGGGGCTGAAGAGTACATCCAGAAATACTGAGCAATTGAAGTTGATTATGTTTGCATTTTGAACAAAAATGATTCTAAAAATATATATCATTAATGATAAAAATATTTCAAAATGTGAAGTAAATCCTCATGAGTATCTTAAAAGATGTAGAAACAGCATTTTAATGTCACTGTTACATAAGGTAAACCCATTTATTAACTTAATATACCATTTTTATTACTCAACACTAGACTACTATTGTATTTGTATCTGAAATTAGATAGAAACTAGAATCTTAATTGGAAGGTAAGGGAAATAGCCATTATTATGATTTCTATTGAATATTGTTACATAATGTATTTTTTAAATTAATATAGGTGATGCTGTCTAAAGCCCAGTGATTAAGCATACAAACTAAACTTAGTTGGGGATCAATTTCAGTGGTTATTCTAGTTTTAGAAAATGGATCTTAGGAATTTAAAACCAAAGGATAACTTCAGATGTTACCTAGTTTTGTTACTGCATCAGGTTTTTTTTCATCTAAAAAATTATTTAACCTCTTATTCAAGAGAAATTTTATGTGAGAATTCAATTAATAATAAACGATGAAAGCTGAATTGTTGGAGGGTGAGGATTAAGTGCATGAGGGAAGAAGACCTGTAAGTCTTTCCTTAAGACATCCCCCTCTGGGGACTTCATAGAGGGAGCGTTGGAAAGGTAATTTGGACAGAACAGCTGATTCTTATTTCTTTTGATGCTGCTCTTTATGTTACTGATCAGTCATAATTATTAGAAGGCTTTTTCTTATTGAGAAAAATAGTCTTTAAATTAAGATAGAATAATTGTATATTAAAATGCAGGGGAAAAAAAAAAAACATTCATTAACTCAAAGCCCTAGATGTAAACTCATAGTCCAAAATGTAAAACCAGAAATTGTTAAACTTTTAGAACAAAATGTAGGAGAAAATCTTGATAAGTTTGGATTGGATAAATATTTTTTAGCTATGACACTGAAGCATAATTCATTTTCTAAAAAAAAATTATAGTTAGACTTCCTCACAAATAAAATTTTCAAAGAAATTTGAAAGACATTGTTAAAAGAATGGAAATACAAGCCATAGTTTGGGAGAAAATATTTACAAAACACGTTTCTGATAAAGGAATTGTATCCAGAAAATAAAAACCACTTTAAATAATAAGATATTAACTCAAAAACAAGCAGGCAGTACCCAGAAGATATTCAGATGGAATATAAACACATGAAAAGATGCTTAACATCATGAGTGATTATGGAATTGCATATTAAAACTACAGTGAGATACCACTAGACACGTATTTGAATGGCTTAAAAAAACTGACCATACCAGGGCTTCCCTGGTGGTACAGTGGGTAAGAATCCGCTTGCCAGTGCCAGGGACATGGGTTTGGTCCCTGGTTTGGGAAGATTGCACGTGTTCTGGAGCAACTAAGCTGGTGCACCACTACTGAGCCCGCTGTTCTAGGGCCCGTACGCTGCAACTCCTGAAGCCCATGTGCCTAGAAGCTGTGCTTTGTAACTAGAGAAAGCCCATGCATTGCAAGAAGACCTGGCACAACCAAAAATAAAATAAATAAGTTACTAAAAAAAAAAAAAAAAACTAACCATACCAAATGCTAGTGAGGATACAGAGCTACTAGAACTCTTACAGGAGGAATCCAGAATGGTACAACTATTAGCTGTTTTGGAAAATAGTGTGGCAGTTTCTTATGAAGTTAAACATGTTTTTACCTTATAATCTGTAGTCTCACTTCTAAATATTTACTCAAGTGAAATGAAATCTATGTTTATACAAAATCCTGCATGTAAATGTTTTTAATAGCTTTATTAATAATTCTAAAAACTGGAAACAACCTGTCAGTCAATTTATACACACTGATTAGGAACCACCGTGGATGAACCTCAAGTGCTTTATGCTGATAAACCAGACCCAAAGACTTTGTACATCCTGTGTGATTTCATTTATTTGACATTTGACATTTTAGAATAGGCAAAAGTCTCAGGACAGAAAAACTGATCAGTGGTTTTCAGGGTTGGATGTAGGAGGAGCAGTTAACTATAAAGGGCATTAGAAAATTTTAGGGGGTGATCCAACTGTTCTGTAGTTTGACTCTGGTGTTCATTTTTTTGGGTCAGAACCAAGGTTGGATTTTACTGTTCATAAAATATTAATCAGTTTTTTTTAACAGAAAAGATTATTTCCAAATTTGATGCTAAGATACTTTTTAAAAAAAATAATTTTATTTTTTTGGCTGTGCTGTGTCTTTGCTGCTGCACAGGCTTCTCTCTCGTTGCAGCAAGCGGGGGCTACTCTAGTTCCCTAGGGCACCTGGGCTTCAGTAATGTTGACGTTCCTTGTTCCTGTGCTCTAGAGCGCAGCTTCAGTAGTTGAGGCCCACAGGCTTAGTTGCTCTGGGGCATGTGGGGTCCTCTGGGACCAGGCATCAAACTAGTGTCTCCTGCATTGGTAGGCAGTTTTTACCGCTCAGCCACTGAGGAAGCCCCAAGCTACTTCTTTATAAATAATATCCAGTGGTTCAAGAGCTGGCCTAATAGTATACGGGGTTTGCCATTTTCTACATGATCGCCTTCTGTATATTTGAAAACAGTTCTTTGGTCCTAAATCAATGGTTCTCAAAGAATACTGGGCTGGGGCTGAGGGAGCACGACTTTTATAGAAGGCCTACAAAGTCAAACTATTTTCATAATTATATGGAGACTGAATTTGGCCTTTCACTGTGTTGACATTGACACTTGTTATAAAAACAACTGTGGCAAAACTGTTAGCACCGTAGCCTAAATCAAGGCAATGGCCCTGTGTATCCTGTCTTTGTACCCTTCACTTCCTTGCATTTGAGGCTTTAAAAAAAAGGAAAAAAGCTAGTTTCACTTAATGTCTTTGATAAAGCAGTGAAAATTATTAATTTTTTAAAAAATTTCAATTGTGCATATACTTTTTTAAATGTTCTATGTAGCAGAACAGAAGTATGCATAAAACTTTTCTGCATACAGAAGGACAGCTATCTCAAGGAAAAGCACTTGTATGACTGAGTTGCTGTTGCAAACTGAATCTAGTCCTTTTTTCATGGAAGAACTTTTACGTGAAAAAACAGACAGCACGCAAATTATGATTGTTATTCAGTTTTTGGTACATGGTAGCCAAGCCATTTTTTCAAAAATAAATTTGCCATTTCCAGGAACTGTTTTCTGTGATAAACTTTAAGCTTTCAAGTGAAAATGAAAATTTCTGTAGAACTTTGTCGCTGATCTGAATGAGCTTGACAGCTTCCCCGTACTTAAAGACTATTCTAATGGGATTGGTAGTGATATTAATGAATTGACTTTTAAAATATTATGTAATGAAATATTTTAACATTTGGAAGATCTTCATACTTGTGTGAACCACTGTTTTCCGTATGACTTAACATATGTTATAAAATCATGAATGGATATCGAAGTGCAGGAGCAAACAATAGATTTAATGTGAGAATGAGAATATTAAGTTATTGCTCTCTTTTCTAATTACATATCTGTGTAATCAATTCTCTTCACATATTGCAAGCAAAACAACTTGGCCAGTTTGAATGTAAGAACAGAAGTTAGAATTCAGCTGTCTTCTATTAAACTAGACATTAGAGATTTTCAAAAGTGCTACTCTTCTCAATTTTTTAGTTTTTGAAAATGTATTTTTATAATATTATTTATGTTAGTATATAATCATTTTATTATTATTTTAAGCTAAGTCTATATCTAAGTTTTTCTCCAGTTTAATTTCTTACATGATAAAATACCTATAGGTATATGAGATTTTGTAAAATCTCATAGGGGTCCCAAGAGAGTGTAAAGGAATCCTAAGACCAAAATCTTAAGAGAATTATTCTCCTAAGTCTTCTCTTTTCTGGTTTATATATCCCCAGGGCTTTGATTCATTTTATGAGTTTCAGTTAATTCATCATCTTAATTACCTTCTAGTTTGACTGAATTTGTTTTAAAACATTATTGCCAGGATTTCTCATGATGCTCCAGATGTATGGTGCAGGATAAGGTGGGGATTATTACCTCTGTTCCTTCTAATCTTAGCTGTCTAGTAAGGCAACTTAAAATTAGGTCCTCATACTTCTTCCTTATGTGGATTTCATGGAGAGGTAGAACCTCAGACCCTTTTTTATTTGTACTGTCCTGTTTCATTTCTTTCATCTTAGGTATATGCCGCTTATTATTTAAAACTGTTACTAGATTAGCTCAAAGGGCATGTCACCAAGTAAATTTCTTTTTTTTACTGTTACTTCTGACAGGCTGAATTTAATATGTGTAACAATTTAAAAAATTGAAGGAATTTTTATAGTGTTTTGTGGACATCAATACCATACAAAGAAATTGTTTTATTCCAGGCATCAGTTGTATATTGATAACTTGTATCTATCCTTTTCTTTTTTAAGGTATAGAATGTACAGGGGTAAAGTCCACTTGGCGTTTTCTAGTGTAATGAATTCTTTTCTGTCATTTTAGAACTATACACAATGTTGACATTGTTAGAAAACAGATCTCCAGAGAATAAAGTTGTAGTCATTCCTGGATTACTGCTAATAATGAATTTTATATTCTGCACATGGCAAATTTTTAATCATTCTTAAAATCTTCTCTGTTGTGTATAAACTGCTAACTATCCTTTTCATTTACTCTTGCAACTAATCAAATGTTAAATATTAAAAGAGTAGATGACAGTGTCTTAAAATAATCTTGTTGATATATGTAGAAGCACAGTGTTTAAAAAGAAAAAGCTTTTTGGGGTTGTACCATTATTATTTCCAAGTATGTCCTACAGATAATCAGGAAAGCTTACAAATGGTTGTTTGCTAGGCCCTTGTGCTTCTGTTGCAGGAGTTGCTGTACCATGGAGGTTGGGTGAAGAATGTCTTTGTCTTTGTGCTTTATTAAGAGAGTAACTTTTTTTCTTCATGCCACCCCACCCCAATCTCCTTTCAGTACATTTGATGAATACCCAAGTCCAGTGAACACATTGTCTTTTTATATTCACGTATTATACAAAAGAGAGAAGTTAAATTTTCAGTACTCTTTGAAGATTTTGAGTAAAGGCTCCCCACAAAACAAAGTGTAAAAATTAGACCTGCATAGGTGTATTTTTTATTTGCTTTTTAAGCATTTGTATTAAGTATTTTTAAAATACTGATTCCTTGTTTGTCACAATTACCTATTTAAGTATCAACTGCTATAGTTAATATTTTACACAAAAGATAAAAAAAATACCATGTTAAAATACAAGAATTATTTCAGTTTATTCATAAAAATAATGTGAAACAAGTCTCAGTGGTTTGACATTAGTATATTACTTCCATAAGATTATTATATGCCATTTTTCATTCTTCATTTATTTATTTAATATATACTTACTGAGCACTTAAATGTGCCAGGCACTAGCCTTCAGTGTTTCTATTGATACTTTCAGTGGTTTTAGGTACTTACTTTGTCTAAAAACTATTAAGTACCACCTGTTTTATAAAGGTGTTATGCTTAGTAATACATGCATTCTCAACATTACATGTATGCGAGAAAGGAAACTTTCTCTTTTGCAATCTGTGAATCTCAAATCTGTGGCTTGGGTTGTGAAGGATAGCTTTAATTTCTAAGCTTTTTTTTTTTTTGAAAAATTACTTGATAGTATATAGTATTAATCTAAAATCCTAATATTTTGGACATTTTAAGTAGTCTGTATTAATATCTTGATTTAAAAGTTAGGTGTGTGTGTAAAATAGAGTCAGTAATTTGAATGTTGCCTATTTGTGTTTTACTGTTTGACAGTTACTGGCAAATAGCAATAACACAGTAATTAAAGCTTTGTGACTTGATACTTACAATAAATAATTGCTATTTGATTAAGCACATGTTATTAACACATTCAGCCAATAGGGTGATAATATTGCTGTTTTAGAATGTCTGCAAGCAACAAGTTAATAGAAATTTATTGTCACTTATTATTAATAGGTTTTAAATTTCTTCCTTGCTTGAATTTGCTCTAACAACTTTATAAAATGAATGATTTTTGCAAGTCTTCAAAATAAAATCATATTTGCAACACCTGTATTTTATGCTATTTTTGCCTCCCACAATACTAAAAGTTTAGAGATGAAAACTTTTTGTTAAGTCTGCAAACTTGAATTAAAAATTGGTCATTAAGAGGTGACCTGCACAAAAAGATAAACCTAAGTTAAAGGCTTACATTTGCTTTGACTGCTTGCTTTTTTTGTTTTTTTTTTTTTTAAGGGGTCAGTTTTCTTTTGGTGAGATTACTTTCTTTTGGTGTATGGCAGCGCTATCTCTGCTAGATTATTAGAAGGAGTAGTGTCTGCAATTGGGGTTATACAGCCTTCTAGCATCTCAAGTGTCTGTTTTGTCTGGACTTTGCTCATGCAGCATTCTTGTGCAAAAATTTCAAGGCTTTAGTCTGGAGCACTGGGTCAAAGGATATGTCTCTTTGAAGGGTAGACAGGAGTTTTTTATGTTTTATTCACTAAGTAGTATTTCATTTTACATCAAAGAATAGCAGCCTTTGAGAACCTTTCATGGTGGCAGTTTAGCATGAAAGTTTTTTTCTTAAAGAATCACTAAATATGGAATAATGTTTTTTACTTTGCAGTTGCTTATTTATATTCTTACATTTAGATGAGACTATTAAAAAGAGAGAAGTGTTGACTAAATGTAAATGTTAGGTTGCAATATAGTTTTAGGTTTTAAAAACAGCAATAGTTTTGTTTTTTTTTTAACAATTATTGCTCCCTGTTGGTTTTACATTACCCATAAACTACTGAAAAAAATTGGTGAGTAGCTGTTAAGATTGTATAAAATTGTAGCAATACGATTGCTTAAAATTGTAAAGAAGTAATGACGGATAATTTTGGTATTGTAAATTTTATACTGAAATGGCCATTCTTTAATTGGCCTTTTTTCAAGTACTTGGTGGGGGCAGGGTACAGGAGGCAGTGTGTTGATTTTGGAAAACAAAAAATCCAAGTAATGAAAAATGTTAAGACTTAGTATAGCTAGAAATAAATGTTCTTCTTTCTATACTTTTGTTATAGGTTAATCAGTAAATGTATTATGTACCAGTAGCATTAATCACAAAGTTAGTGATTGCTTATGTTTAGAAGATCATTCAATTGCATATAATATTCCTATTACATGATGTAATATATCTCAGCATATGAACTAATATTAACATAGCTTATTTTATGTTTATGGCAAAAACATGCCCTTAAGCTACTGATTTCTATTAAATTAATAGCATTAATTGATCATTTAAATAGAAATATTTCTCCTATTAATGACATGTCATTAGTTTTAACACAACTTCATTTAACTCTTACATATAACACTGATTTAAACAAGTTAAATCAATTATCATATAGTTATTTTAAATAAAATTGATAAATACTGAGCAGCGTGTTCTAAAATATACTCCCAATTAAAATAAATTATTTCACATACATTCGAACTATATAAAAACTTGTACTAAATACAGAGACAACGAATGTTATAATAGTTTTAATATGCAGACAAGAACCATTTAAACTTAAAATAGAGAATGATCTTTATTAAAATTGTTTAAGGAACAAAAGGTCTTTCCTCTACAGTATTCAGCCATCTCTATTTGTGATTCTTCAGCAATTAAAGCAGATTTATTTTCCTCTTTGTTCCTACTTGCAATACTTGAACAATGCTAGAGAATTGAACTGACTGGAATGTTTTATCTTTCAAAAGCTTTAAAGTTCTATGTACCAATTAGCAAAATACAGTAAAGGTTTAAACTGTTAATAGCCACAACATCTTTAATGCATAGATCTGTAGTATGTTAGCGCTGTATAACAGTTCTCCATTGTATGTCTCTTTTAAGGAGAGTAACTGTGTCAGTTCTTTTCTTGCTTTACTACCTGCTGTGTATGGAAATTGTGTATAGTACTTGACACTTGCTTTCAAGAATTTAAAATTCTTGCATGTTATTATGTAGGCACTTTGGCTCTCAATAAAGTAGAATTGATAATATTTTATTTGTTTGGATTTTATATCAGGTTTTTTGGTCATATTTTAGAGATTATTTTGGTCATATTTTAGAGATTTATCTGTAAAAACGCATTATCTTTTTAATGAAATCAAAGTACATAAGCTGTATATTATCTCCTTGGAAATTGGTTGTCTAACTTTATTTAACTGAATATAATTATAAACTAATCATAAAGATTTATATCAGTATGTAGACATATAATGCTTCATTTTATACTGTATTTGAATGTAGGTGGGATTTTATTGTTATTTCTTTGGTAGTAGAAAGAGGATAATTTTGCTTTTAGAGTTAGATGGTTCTTTTGATTGGCCAGCTTGTCAGATAATTTCAAAAATTAATTCCAGATACCCACATTAAACTTGTTAAAAGCCTCATGTCCATCATCTGATAGTAAGTTCTTAATGAAGGTAGGGGTGAGAGGAAGTGAAGAAAACAGTAACATCTTTTGGTTACTATATATAGAAAGAAAATTTACAGTTTTTCTTTATATCATGTATTTCTGGGACTAGAGTTGGAATAAAGGAAAGAAAAATGCAGACCTCAGAATTTGAGACTAGCAATCATCGAATCTGTTTCTGGGTTCAAGGTTTCTGATCTGATTTGACTTAGTCTGTACTCTGATGTTATTCTTCAGGATGCCACTTGCAAGCTTACAAGTATCACTTAC
>NW_011494950.1:2569717-2570921 GCF_000754665.1 Bison bison bison | reverse complement strand
ATCACTTACGTTATACAAGATAAGGAGGCTTAAAACATAGGGCAGTGATATGGAAGCTTTGCTGCTTGCAGTGTACTATGTGTTCATAAAACTCTTTCTCTTTATAAGGCATACTTTTCAAGATACGTGTGAATAGGCATTTTGTTCAGTTCCTGTTTCATATTAAATGTTTTATTTGTTTCAGCTTTGAATTTATTGCATATTATTTGGTGAAGGTCTTTTTTTTTTTATTGTAATGCTTCCAATAAAATAGATATTAAAAATGATCTTGGCTTTCTTTAAGCAATATATAGGACACAAATAAACTGAAATGTTGGGCTGAGAATGCTAATTTAAATTCAAGAGCTGAGAATTCAATTAGGGTACTGATTTGCATCTGTTATTTACAGTGACTACTGAATATGTATTGTTAGTTAAAATTTATCAATTAAAAGACATTTAAGCATAGTTCACTAGTTAGAAATTTACATCCAAAAAATTAAAATAAAGTTCCTGTTTTAGTAATAAGCTTTATAATATATTAAACATTCACATGGTGACTGGAGCAGAATGTGCCTAGACTGAGGACTAAAGCTCCTTTCTGGCTAGGAGTTTTTGACTACAACAGTCTCTAACTACAACAGTCTGTAACTGTTGTAAAGATTCTGCAAGGAATTTTTATTAAGCTCATATTTTATTTATAATATAAAAATTATACTTTTCCATTTGTTTATTCAGTTATTTGAGCACCACTATGTACCATATTCTTGGCCCTGGAGATATACTAGTAAATAAAGAACAGCATTGTTGCCCTTGAACTTATATTTTCATGTGTAATCATATGGCAACTTTATTTCTAAATGATTAAGATACTTTCATAGATTAATGAATGTTAGAGAAAAAAATCAAGCAAGGTGATAGGCTAGAGAATAGCTGGGGGTTTAGGTAAAATAGGTGTTATTAATAGAGCAATCAAAGAAAGACACTTTGAGAAGATACGAAATATGAACTAAGGTTTGAATGATGAAGGAGCCAGCTGCGTGAGAAGCCAAGGTAACAGCATACCAGGTAGAGGAAAAAGGTAATGCCGTAAAGTGTAAACTAGCTGGTGACAGTAGTCACAGAAGAAAAGAAAAGCTATGACATGGTAAGAGGGAGAGTGATATAAAGCACAGTCAGACAGATAGGAAGGAGGTGGGTTAGGTAAGACCTTAGGTCCATGGTA
>NW_011494950.1:2569120-2569617 GCF_000754665.1 Bison bison bison | reverse complement strand
ATGGTAACAAGTTTAAATTTTATCCTAATTTTAATGGGAAACCATTATAGGGTTTTAAGTAGGAAAGTGATTTGATCTGATCTACTTCTCAAAAAAGCTTGAGAATTACTTAGCTACTTATGGTTAAAGGTCATCCAAAGAAGTTCAAAGGAAGTGATCTGTTTCTTGGCATTTTTGTTAACTCATATTGCCTTTTTTTGACATTCCATGAAATTTTAATAGTTTTCATCAAGTTTTCTACAAGTGATTGAATTTTTAACAACTATTTTTTTTTAAGGACCACATTTTTTTTTTATCTTTGTATTTTAGATTTTACATATGGTATAACAATTCACTGATTCTTCTATTAAAGAATCTTCTAAATTTGAAATTGCTTTTTTAATAAAGATCTTATTGGGACCTGGAATAATAAATTCATCTTCCCTGAATTTTCTACTCTCTGTGGTACTGATCCTGCTCCACCCCCAAATCAACACCCCAACCCACCCCACCCCCCC
>NW_011494950.1:2526401-2569020 GCF_000754665.1 Bison bison bison | reverse complement strand
AACACCAGAGGAAAATAGTGGAGATTTGTCCTCAGGGCAAAAGAAGGTAAGACTCTCTGAGGTGCTGTCCACCAGGTAGGTGCTGACAAAGCCCTGGATCCCAAATATGTTTGTATTGCCCACTGTTTGTATGTCTTTTTCCCCTCTGTCTTTGTGACTCTTCCTCTTTTGCTGACTGTGTAGCTGATAGTCATCTCTCTTTATCTTTCTGGCTACTTGTGTTTTCTCTTATCTCCTTTCAGTTTCCCTTTTCAAATGGCTAGCTATTTCTTTCTCGTCCTCTGCTCTTTCCGCCCCATCTCTGTCTGGTTTTGACTCTCTGGCCAATTCTTTGGCTAACGTTGTTCATTTCTTTTTTTCATTCTTCTGTGTCTCTTCTACCCTCTTTGTTGTTCTACCTGTCTTCACACTTTTGTTCCTTTTGCCCTTTTTCTTCAATCTTTGCTTCTTTTTTCCTCTTTTTTTCAAAACGATAGGAGAGCTGCATCAGATCCATAGAGGAGAGACAAAGATGACACAACCCTTTAATTACTTTTTCCCTCTCATTGTCTCATTTCTCCCTTTGGGAATATATGGGACTTGAAGACATTTACAAACTGTAAGAAGAACTATTGTAACTTGTACATGGTATTACTTGAAATTTTCAACCTAATGAGACACTTGTGATAGTAGAAAGACCATGAGCGTATTTATAGATATAGCATTAGGTCTTTAAATCCTTTCTTTTAGTTGTGTGACCTTGAGCATGTTATTTAACCTCTGTGAGTATCCTCTTAAAATGAAAACACTTTTTAGAGATGTTTTGAAACTTAATTTAGAATACCCACATTAAACAATAGGAGATAAACAATCTTATTTATTTCATCATTCAAGAAAAATCCTCTTTCCCTGCCCCATTGCACTTTTTTCCTATTTAGAGTTGTTAATCTGAAAAGAAAATCAAATGGATATTATAACCCTAGAATCTGAGTTAATTAAGACTGCCATTCTTAGTCAATTTGCTACTCAGATGTTGAGTTCCTTGGGGATCTTGGAGCAAAATATTGACCCTCACTTATATTTGTGAAGTGTATTCATTTGTGTATGTCAGTGTATGTCAAATTAGTATTCAGTGATTGTGTCATGTAACTTGCCTTTTCTTACAGCCTGTGGCACTTTACTAAATAATCTGTGATATTACTGCCTTTCTTTACATAGTTTCTGCCAATCAGTTGTGTAGATGTATTGCTATATAATTGTCATTCTCATGATAAATTTCTTTAGTCATTTATAACCTGTTTTTCATGGTGTGAATTTTAAACTGTATTACTCTGAAGAAGTTTTTGAAGGGCTTATTCCTGTTATTAAACTTAATATTTGGTCATTAAACTGTATATAACTTAAAACATTTTTGTTTTACTTATTTAGTAGTAAAACATATACATTGTTAGAAACATTAACTTGGAAATATTAAATCACCTTTAATGTCATAATCTTGGTGAATTTACTTCTTTTTTGTATGAATATTTAAAAATAGCAATATCTAACATACTTATATGCAACACAAATTATACTCTGTAGTTTGATGTCCTGTTTTGTTTTGTTTTTTTTTTCTTTATTTGCATGTTTTTTTACTTTATTTGCAGTAAAAATATTTGAAGAAGGCAATGGCACCCCACTCCAGTACTCTTGCCTGGAAAATCCCATGGACGGAGGAGCCTGGTGGGCTACAGTCCATGGGGTCGCTAAGAGTCGGACACAACTGAGCGACTTCACTTTCACTTTTCACTTTCATGCATTGGAGAAGGAAATGGCAACCCACTCCAGTGTTCTTGCCTGGAGAATCCCAGGGACGGGGGAGCCTGGTGGACTGCCGTCTCAGCGGTCACACAGAGTTGGACACAACTGAAGCGACTTAGCAGCAGCAGCAGCAAACATGATTAATAACCTTCTTGAGAGGTTTTTCTTTCTTTTACTTTTTTACTTTAACTATATAATTTTAGAGATATGGCTCTTCGTGGCCTGTATTTTTTTCTAGTATACATTATCCAGTTCTAAAGATGCCTTTCAGACTCTAACACATACGGTGTTACATGTTCTATCTAATGGGTAAATACTGTACATCTAAAAATTAGAAAACAATAAAAACACAGAGTAGTTAAATGATGTGGCATTGAGTTAGAAAGTACTTCAAAACTTAGTATATCCTGAGAATCAGCATTATGAACTTAGCTGTCATTGAACTATCAAGTTGTGTGTGTGTATGTTGATATAGTTACATCATAAATAAATGTAAAATATTAGGCCACTGCATAGCAATTAGTACTACTATTGCTATTACTATTCTTTTATAATGCATTGGAACAGAGTTTGTTATGTAAAAAATGTATCTGAGTGATATTCTCCATATCTTATGTGTCAGTTTGTATTCTTTACTACAAAGCCTTTCCAGAACAATGCAAGGTGATCATCCACTAATATATCTATAGTACTTATCTTCACCATTTATTGGTGAACTACATTATTTTTAATTTCTAATTTAATTTTATTGTAATCAACAACATAGTATTTATGATTTCAGTTTTGAAATTTTCTTAGACTTTTTTATGGCTCAGAATATGGTATATTTTGATTAGTGTTTCATGTACTTTTGGAAAAAATGTGCATTTTTTTCTTTTGGGGTTTGGTGATCTATAAATTTCAATTAAGTTTTTGGTTGGTTAATAGCGTTGTTCAGATTTTCTTTATCCTTACTGCTATTTTTGTCTGTCTTCTGTCAGTTACTGAGAGAGAAGTGTTAACATCTCAGAAAACAATTTGTTTCTTCTGTCGGATCACTTTTTGCTTCAGTTATTTTGAAGCTCTACTTTTAGATGCATAGACATTGATTGAAGAGTCTTACGTGTTCACGATGAATTGATGTTTTTATCCTTATGAAACGTTTCTCTTTATCCTGGTGCTAATCCTTGTTCTGAAATCTACTTTGGTGATATTAATATAGCTTTCATTTTCTTATTCTTAGTTTTACATGGTGCATCTTATTCTACCTTTTACTTTTAACCTATTTGTGAGCTTACATTTAAAGTTTGTACCTTGCACATATATTTTGCTCTTGCTTTATTTTATGTAGTTTGACAGTCTCTGCCTTTTAATTTCCATTTGATTTGTTTTCTCCTCCTCCTTACCTTTCTCATTTTCATTTTGGATTGAGTACATTTTTGGAAACCAGTTTTTCTTCTCTATTAATGTCTTAGCTCTACCTCCTTTTTTTAATGGTTGCTTTATGGATTACAACATGCATTCTTAACTTTTTACAGTCTACTGTGAACTGTTAGGTTGATGCAAATATAATTGTGGTTCAGGCAATAAATTTTAAATCATTATAACAAGGGTCAAACACATCTTTATTAATCAAAGTAGGAACTATTACAATCCACACATTTTTGCCAACAAGAAATAAGTTTGTTTTTTCCTGTAGCGTAAAAATCCAAGCTTCAGGATTCAGTGAACTCTTGGAAAGCTTTTTCTGCCTCCTGCTGGTTGGAGAAGCATTTACCTTGCAAAAAGTTGTCGAGATGCTTGAAGAAGTGGTAGTTGGTTGGCGAGCGGTCAGGTGAATATGGTAGATGAGGCGTAACTTTGTAGCCCAATTTGTTCAACTTTTGAAGCTTTGGTTGTGTGACATTGTCAGGTGTTGTCATGGAGAAGAATTGGGTCCTTTCTGTTGAGCATTCTTGGCTGCAGGCATTGCAGTTTTTGGTGCATCTCATCAGTTTGCCAAGAATACTTCTCATATGTATTGGTTTCACTGGGATTCAGAAAGCTGTAGAGGATCAGACAGGCAACAGACCACCAAACAGTGACCGTGACCTTTTTTTCATGCAAGTTTGGCTTTGGGAACTCCTTTGGAACTTCTTGATCTACCCACTGGTCTGGTTTCACCAGTTGTTTTCTAAAATCCACTTTTTTGTTGCACATCACAATCCATTGTTGTTGCTTAGAATAAGAGATGACACTTCATAATGTTAATTCTTTTTTGTTTGTGATCAGCTCACGAGGTCGGAGAAGGTAATGGTAACCCACTCCAGTACTCTTGCCTGGAAAATCCAATGGATGGAGGAGCCTGGTGGGCTGCAGTCCATGGGGTCGCTAGGAGTCGAACATGACTGAGCGACTTCACTTTCACTTTTCACTTTGATGCATTAGAGAAGGAAATGGCAACCCAGTCCAGTGTTCTTGCCTGGAGAATCCCAGGGACGGGGGAGTCTGGTAGGCTGCCGTCTCAGGGGTCACACAGAGTCCGGCACTACTAAAGCGACTTAGCAGCAGCAGCAGCAGCAGCACAAGATACCCACTTACTGAGTTTTTTCACCTTTTCACTTTGCTTCAAATGCCAAATGACTGTAGAATGGTCAACATTGAGTTCTTCAGCAACTTCTTGTGTAGTTGTAAGAGGATCAGCTTTAGTGATCCTCTCAGTTGGTCTTTGTCAACTTCTGAGGGCCAGCCATTATCATCTTCAAGGCTCTTGTCTCCTTTGCAAAACTTTTTGAACCACCACTGCACACTGTACTTTCATTAGAAGTTCCTGGGCCAAATGCAGTGTTGATGCTTTGGGCTCTCTCTGCTGCTTTTCAACCCATTTTGAACTCAAATAAGAAAATCATTCGAATTTGCTTTTTGTCTAACATCATTCCCCTAGTCTAAAATAAATATAAAATAAGTAGCAAGTGATGAGTCCTTAACAAAAACATAACATAAAGTGAGAAATGTGCATTAAAATGATGTAGAACATGACCACATTTATTTAAGACTATATTCCAGTATCAAATGGCAAAGTTCAACAGTGCAAAACTGCAGTTACTTTGCACCAACCAAGTGGTTGTCTGAGGAGGAGAAAAGGAAAGATATACCCAGATGAATGCAGCCTTCCAGAGAATAGCAGGGAGAGATAAGAAGGCCTTCTTCAAATGAACAATGCAAAGAAGTAGAGGAAAACAATAAAATTGGAAAGACTAGAGATCTTTTCAAGAAAATTGGAGATTTCAAGGCAACATTTTCATGTAGGGATGTGCATGATAAAGAACAGAAATGGTAAGGACCTAACAGAGGCAGAAGAGATTAAGAAGTAGCAAAAATACATAAAAGAACTATACAAAAAAGGTCTTAATGACCCAGATAACCATGAAGGTGTGGTCACTCATCTAGAGTCAGAGATCCTGGAGTGTGAAGTCCAGTGGGTCTTGGGGAAAAATTACTACAAAGATAGCAGAGGTGATGGAATTCCAACTGAGCTATTTCAAATCCTAAAAGATGATGCTGTGAAAGTGCTGCACTCAATACGCAAGTAAATTTGGAAAACTCAGCAGTGGCCACAGGGCTGGAAAAGGTTGGTTTTCATTCTAATCTCAAAGAAGGGCAGTGCCAAAGAATGTTCAAACTACCATACAATTGCACTCATTTCACATGGTAGTAAGGTAGTGCTCAAAATCCTTCAAGCTAGGCTTCTACAGTACATGAACTGAGAAATTCCAGATGTACAAGCTGAATTTAGAAAAGGCAGAGAACCAGAGATCAAATTTCCAACATCTGTTGGATCATAGAAAAAACAAGAGAATTCCAGAAAAACATGTACTTCTGCTTCATTGACTACGCTAAAGCCTTTGACTTTGTGGATCACAACAATCTGTGGAAAATTCTTAAAGGGATGAGAATACCAGACCCTCTTACCTGCTTCCTGAGAAGCCTGTATGCAGGTTAAGAAGCAACACTTAAAACCAGATATGAAACAATGGACTGGTTCCAGA
Source organism: Bison bison bison (assembly GCF_000754665.1). NCBI lineage: Eukaryota > Metazoa > Chordata > Mammalia > Artiodactyla > Bovidae > Bison > Bison bison. Next base: position 2,563,234 of record NW_011494950.1, on the reverse strand, counting down.
TTGGGGAAGGAGTACGTCAAGGCTATATATTGTCACCTTGCTTATTTAAGCAGAAAAAATTTTATATTTACTCAGAAATTTACCATTTCTGATGTTCTTTCCATCTGGTATCTTTCCTTCAGCCTGTAGAACTTCATTTAACATTGTATATTGTACAGATCTTTGGGGGCAAAATCTCAGCTTTTGTTTATTTGGAAGTGCCTTTATTTTGCCTCTGCTTTTGAAAGAGTTTTTTTTTTGTTTTGTTTTTTGCTCAGGCTGCCATAACAAGTAGCATAGACTGAATGGCTTAAACAACAGAAATTTATTTTCCCATAGTTCTAGAGGCTAGAAGTCCAAGATTCTGGTGCCTCTATGGTTAGTTTCTGATTAGGACTGTCTCTGGCTTGTAGGTGGCTGCATCTCACATGGCATGGAAAAGAAAGCAAGCACCCTGCCGTCTCTTTTTACAAAGGCACTAATCCCATCATAAGGACCCCACATCATAACCCATCTAACCCTAATTACCTCCCAAAGGCCTTGTCTCCAAATATCTCATATTTGGGCTTAAGGGTTCAATCTATGAATTTAAGAGGGCAGGGGGACTCTGAATGTTATGGGTATTCAGTCCATAACCACCTCTTCATTGGATATAGAATTCTAGATTGAAAGTTTTTAGCACTTTAAAGATGTCATCCCACTTTCTTTTTTAAAAAAATTGTCAATATGCATAACAAAATCTACAATTTTAACCACTTTTAAGTGTATAATTCAGTGGCACTAAGCATTTTCACAGTATTGTGCAACCATTACCACTATCCATTTTTGGAACATTTTTGTGATCCTAGAGAGAAACTCTGAACCCTTTAAACGATAACTCCCCATTATCTCCTTTTAGTCTCTAGTAACCTTTTTTATGCCTTCTGGCTATATTAATTTGCCAAATAATATATGATATAAGCAGAAACCATAGAATATTTGTCCTTTTGTGACTGGCTTATTTCATTTAGCATGATGTTTTCAAGGTTCATCCATGTTATATAGCATGTGTCAGAATTTCATTCCTTTTTGAGCTTATGTTGTATATATGTGCCGTATTGTTTATCCATTCATCTGTTGATGGACATTTGGATAGTTTCCACCTTTGCCTGTTGTAAATAATGCTGCTATGTGCATGGATGTGCAAATATCTGTTGTACAGTCCCTGCTTTAAGTGGAATTGTTTGGATTATACGCTAACTCTATGTTCAACAGTTTGAAGAACGACCAGACTGTGGCTGTACCATTTTCATGTTCCCACCAGCAACACACAAGGGTTCCAGTTTCTCTACATCCTTCCTCATCAGCACTTACTTTCCATGGTTTTAGATAATAGCCACCCTAATGGGTGTCAAAAGGTATCTCATTGTGGTTTTGATCTGCATTTTCTTAATGACTAGTGATATTGAGCATTTTTTCATGTGCTGGTTGGTCATTTGCATATCTTTGGAGAAAAGTCTATTCAAGTACTTTGTACATTTTTTAATATGGTTTGTTTTTTGTTGAGTTGTAGGAGTTCTTTATATATTCTGGGCTTCCCTGGTGGCTCAGCTGGTAGGGAAATCTACCTGCAATGTGGGAGACATTGTGAGTTCAGTCCCTGGGTTGGGAAGATCCCCTGGAGAAGGGAAAGGCTACCCAGTCCAGTATTCTTGCCTGGAGGATTCCATGAATGGGGTTGCCTCCAGCGCTACAGACCATAGTGTCTCAAAGAGACAGATACAACTGAGCGACTTTCACTTCACTTTATGTATTCTGAATATTTATCTGTTATCACATATATGTCCTTTGGTGCACAAAACTTAGGAGATTTATAGTTTTAAGTATTTACATTTAGGTTTTTGATCCATTTTGAGCTAACTTTTGTGTATGATATTAGGTAAAGAATTCAGTTTTATTCTTTGGCATGTGGGTATGCATATATGTTTTCCCAGCACCATTTGTTGGTGCTTTCCCCATTGAAATGGTCTTGGCATTTTTTATCAGGCCTTTTTTATCATGATAAGTCTAGTTACTGTTTGTTGAAAAAAGTGATAAGTGAAAAAAATGTTAGTTGCTCAATTGTGTCTGACTCTTTGCAATCCCATGGACTGTAGCCCGCCAGGGTCCCATGTCCATGGAATTCTCCAGGAAAGAATACCAGAGTGAGTAACCATTCCCTTCTGCCGGGGATCGTCCCAACCCAGGGATTGAACCCAGGTCTCCTGCATTGCAGACAGATTCTTTACCATCTGAAGCCCTTAAAGTTATAACAATATTATTGATTATATTTCATATGGTGTATTAATACATTACATTCCCATGACCTATTTATTTTATATGTGGAAGTTTGTACCTCTTAATCCTCTTCATCTATTTTGTCCACCTTCCAACCACTCCTCCCACTGATAACTACCAGTTTATTTCCTGTATCTATAAGTCTGTTTTGTTTTTTAGATTCTACATGTAAGTGAAATCATAGGTTTGTCTTTTCTGACTTACTTCACTTTGCACTATACCCCCTAGGTCTGTTGTAAATGGCAAGATTTCTTTTTAGGGCCAAGTAATATTCCATTGTATTTATATGTACATCTTGTTTATCCATTCATCCATCAGTCGGTGCTTAGGTTGTTTTTATATCCTGGCTATTATAAATAATGCTGCAGTGAACATAGAGGTGCATATATCTTTCAAATTGGAATTTAAATCTTTGCATATTGTTCATTGTTAGTGTATAGAAACACAACTGGTATTTGTTGTGTGTTGAGGTGGTCCAGTGGTAAAGAATCTGTCTGCCAATGCAGGAGGCATGGGGGATGTAGGTTCTATCCATGGGTCAGCCCACTCCAGTATTCTTGCCAGGGAAACCCAATGGACAGCGGAGCATCCAATGGGGTCACAAAGAGTCAGATACGACTTAGTGATAGAGCATACATGATTTTTTTTTTTAACCCTGCCACTTTGTTGAACTTGTTCATTAGCTCTAATAGGTTTTGTGATTGTGTGTAGTATCCTATAAATCTGTGAGCAGAGATAATTTTACCACTTCCTTTTCAATTTGGATGCCTTAAATTTCTTTTTCTTGAGAACTCTGCCTCACAAATGTTATTAGCCCTGTGTTCTAATCACTATACTGTTTCTGCTCCTCAGGGCTGTGGTGGTCTGCTTGGGCTCTGTCATGGTCTGCAGTGTGCCTCCAGATAAAACTGGGACAACTGTAAGACTTCATCATGAATTTTCCTTCTTTCAGGGATAACAGTATGATGCTTCCTGTTATCCAGTTGTCTAATATCTGAAAAAAATTGCTTTCCCAATTTTATAGTTTTACAAGGCCACAATGGTAGTCTGATATGTGTTACTCTATCATGGATCCAAATAAAAATCCATATACTGCATCGTGACAACCTTTTACAATAATGGTTTTAATGAATCTTTAATTTTTTAAACCAGCCTTTTAACAATTTGCTCCATTATTGATGCTCTCAGTTATTTCTGTAAAACATCCTTACCAATGTACTGCATATTATGTCTTAATTTAAATACACTACCAGACTTCAGCTCTCAGTAATGAGTCATGTTTACCAAGACTCAGCTGTGCTCGTTTCCATACCTTTCTGTGCCAGTTTACTTGCCATTGTAATTACATAATTTGATTGGATACTACAATCTGAATGCTGCTATATGGGGGACACAGAGTTCTTTATATGATTGTTCTTTTGAATACTTTGAACATATAATAAAGGTGAATTTCTGACATGATTTTTGTCAAATTAGGTGGTAGTGAGACAAAAGGAAATCTAGACTGATTTTGGACTTAATGTTTCACAAATCTCTTTGTATTCTTTGCATTTTTAAAAAACAAAACTGTAGATTGTAGATATGCATTTTCTTGGTAGTTTATGACAGAACCAACACTTGGAATTCTAACCACCGGACCTACACTCAAAGGAAGGGTACTGGCCCTATATCCGAAGATTATTGAAAGAATGTTCATGTGTACCTTTTAAGTTATAATACAGTATTTAAAGTGTGGTTGTGTATGCATGAATGTGTGTACTCACTTAATGATCTATTTTCACCAGTATTTTCAGTTAACAACTATCTGTTCCTAAGTCAGAAAAGAGACTTCTATCCATAGCTTTACTTTTATTTTTATGCTAAATTAATGAGGGATTGTCTTATACTTTTTTGTCTCCTTGAAGATTGACTTTCACACATTTGTCTCTTGAAGGTTGTTTTACTAAACTAGAAACATTCAGCTTTAGATTATTTTCATTTCCTTTCCAGACATAACTAATTTCATTTATTGTTTAAACCACCACTTGTTTTTCAGTTGTTTATTCACCTTCTCTCCCTTTGCCCTGATGTTTGTTTATTCAACAGTTATTTCATATTTAGTTCTCTGCTGCTGTGGCTTTTGTTCTAGTAATTCTTAATTTACGTTGTGTGTACATCAGCTTTTTAATTTATTACCAGGGTATGAGGAGGACTGTTTGATTATGAAATAGCAGAGTGGCTCTTTTAAAAATGTAATATGTTATAGAAGTTCCAAGTGTTTTGTGGCCATTTTTTTCCCTTTTATTTCAGCTTCTGAAAAAACTATTATGTGACCTTGCTCCCTAGTGATAAGGATTCCAGCTGGGCTTTCACTGCTGTGGCCCAGGTTCAATCCCTGGTGAGGGAACTGAGAATTGCTCAAGCTGCAAAGTGTGGCCAAAAAAAAAAGTTACAGCATTCTGTCTTAAAATGTCTGTTTAGTAAACTTGATTTGGCTATGTCATATGTCAGATCATATACTATGATATAACTGTACAGTAAGAATCTGAACATAAATCCTTATACCATTACAAAAAAATTATGCATTTGTAGTATGTTCCAGAGTTACATTTTGAATAGTCAATTAGATTTTAGGTAAGTGTTACCTTTTCCCACCTGTTTCTACTGGTAGCAGCTCCTATAAAATAATATCATTTGAGTCAATTTTGAGGAAATTTTGTTAATTTTTAAAAATATTCTTACAAGTCAAAAATCAAATTCATCTTCTCCTGTACAGGTTTGTAAGGAAGAATATACAGTAAGTAAATTTAGTCCAATTAATACATACTATTTCTCTGTGCCTTTCAAGCATAAATAGAAACTGACCCATATTGTGAGTAGTAATATAAAATTTTACCACTCTTTAAAAAGCAATTTGATAACATGTCTGAAACCATGGACATTTATCATAACCTTTGACCTAGTTAATATAACCCTCAGTTAAGTTCAGTAGCTCAATCGTGTCTGACTCTTTGCAACCCCATGAATTGCAGCATGTCACGCCTCCCTGTCCATCACCAACTCCCGGAGTTCACTCAAACTCACGTTCATCGAGTCGGTGATGCCATCCAGTCATCTCATCCTCTGTCATCCCCTTCTACTCCTGCCCCCAGTCCCTCCCAGCATCAGAGTCTTTTCCAATGAGTCAACTCTTCGCATGAGGTGGCCAAAGTACTGGAGTTTCATTCCTTCCAAAGAAATCCCAGGGCTGATCTCCTTCAGAATGGACTGGTTGGATCTCCTTGCAGTCCAAGGGACTCTCAAGAGTCTTCTCCAACACCACAGTTCCAAAGCATCAATTCTTCGGCACTCAGCTTTCTTCACAGTCCAACTCTCACATCCATACATGACTACTGGAAAAACCATAGCCTTGACTAGATGGACCTTTGTTGACAAAGTAATGTCTCTGCTTTTGAATATGCTATCTAGGTTGGTCATAACTTTCCTTCCAAGGAGTAAGTGTCTTTTAATTTCATGGCTGCAGTCACCATCTGCAGTGATTTTGGAGCCCAGAAAAATAAAGTCTGACACTGTTTCCACTGTTTCCCCATCTATTTCCCATGAAGTGATGGGACCAGATGCCATGATCTTCGTTTTCTGAATGTTCAGCTTTAAGCCAACTTTTTCACTCTCCTCTTTCACTTTCATCAAGAGGCTTTTTATTAGTTCCTCTTCACTTTCTGTCATAAGGGTGACTAACCTTAAAGAATTAGGATACTGAGATTTTCATTGCAGTAAACTGTACTGTAAAAGAAAACAAAAATTTGATTTTTCAGTAATAAGGGATTGGCTAAGAAATTGTGGCATATCAACTTCATAGATTATTAATGAGGCCATTAAAACAAGAAATATCAAAACAGGGTAACTACATGGAAAAAAAAGTAAGTGATGTGATACTTGAAAATAGTGCAGAATAACTATTATCACTGTGTAAAGTAGATATGTATGTAGATCATTATTGTGTCATATACATAAGAAAAGCAGTTGCTAAGATTTTAAACATATGGATATATTTTTATTTTTCTATTTTTTGGTTGTACCAGGTCTTCATTGCTGCCCATGGGCTTTCGTTAGTTGCAGAGGGCAGGGGCTACTCTAGTTGTAGCTTGCAGGCTTCTTATTGCAGTGGCTTCTCTTGTTGATGAGCATAGGCTCTAGGGTGCACGGACTTCAGTAGCTGCAGAACATGGGCTCAGTAGTTGTGGCTTGCAGGTCTTAGAGCACAAGCTCAGTAGTTGTGGCCCACAGGCTCAGTTGCTCCTCAACATGTGGAGTGTTCCCAGACCAGGGATCAAACCCATGTCCCTTGCATCAGCAGGCTGATTCTTATCTCACTATACCACTAGGGAAGTCCAAATATATGAATATATTTTTAAATTTTTTCTGTAATTTTTTTATAATGTTTTAACAGTAACTTCTTAAAATCATAACTATCCTGAAAGAATCATCTTCTGTCTCCTTCTTCAGTTAGAAAAGGTAACTGAAGAAGGAGATAGATACTTCTGCCTTTAAAACCAAATGCAGTCTCTCTTTTATTTGACCCCATGGCATTTATCACATTTTACTTTGTATCCTGACTTAATCCTTCCAAACATTACTATGAGGTATGTTTTGTAGTACCTGGATGGGGGGCTCTTACCACACAGCTTACAGGATCTTACTTTCCTGACTAGGAATTGAACCTGTGCTCTCGGCAGTGAAAGCATGGAGTCCTAACCACTGAAATGCCAGGGAATTCTCTGTAGTACATTTTTTGAAGGAGGAAGCTGAAGGAATTTAAGTAACTTGTCAATATTGCACAGGTAGCAAATGGTGGGGCTTGGGTTCCTTGAGATTTATCTGAGTCTTAATTAATACTGTATTTTACAGTAATGATTATTTAGTTATCCCCCCTCCTTCTTATGGGTGCATAGATTATAGACTTTTTAAGTTCAGGAATAAAGTCTTATTTTTATTTTGACACATACAAAAATGGAATATCCAGCCTTTAAGAAGAAAACTAGGCTTTTCTCTAGACTTGAAGCAACTTAATTGACTTTAATTACAAAATCTTTTGTTGTATTTTATTTACTAACTCATATTATCCTATCCCAAGAAGATGGGAATTTTTTTGCATCTCACCAACAACCTCCCATTACTTGTTCACTCTGTCTTTTTAAAAGAGTCAGATGGTAATTTTCATGAGAATAGAGATCATGTCTTTACCTTTGAGCATTGTGTCTAGGTTCTAATACACAGTAGGCACTAAAAATACATGGGACCTTTTTTTATTGCCCAGGCACTTTACATACATTATTTAGTCCTCATTTTACCTTGTTTAATTGATCCTTATACATAATACTTTAGGAGAAATCTATTAATTTGCCCAACAAAGTCGGGATTCTAACCCAGTTTTGACTCAGCCCTTACCTTTCAGCCATTGCTGTACCCTAACGTGCTCAGAAGGATCTAGGAGTAATGAAAATAGTTTGAGAATGAGACATAAATGTCCCTAATTCTTAAGATTTTTTAAAAAATCATTATATGATTAGGTGTATCATTTGCTTGATCTATTGTTAGTATTGTAACAACATTCCATTTAAAACTGAACTTTTGGTTTCCTGATGTGTGCCAAGTCTCTTCAGTCATGTCTGACTCTGCGACCCCATGAACTGTAGCCCGGCAGGCTCCTCTGTCCATAGGATTCTGCAGGCAAGAATACTGGAGTGGATTGCCACTTCCTTCTCCAGGGCATCTTCCCGACTCAGGGATTGAACCTGTGTTTCTTAAGGCTTCTGCATTGGCAGGCAAGTTCTTTATCACTAGCGCCACCACCCAGGTTTGGTTTCATGATAGCTTTGCTTGATATGCAAGATAAAATGGATGATATGTTTCAACACTTGTTTCGTTACCTTGTTAGACTCCTACATCAATGTCTTGCTTTAACAAACAAAAATTGGTTCTACTGGCACACTTCTCGTTTATAGTTTTGATTGTATCTTGATTTTTAGAAGTGTTTCAAGTTCTTCCATGATAAGTACATATGGTTATGCTATCTGCCAAATCTATTATTTTTCAAACTAGTATTTATTTAGTATAGTGTCCTTCATTATTTATTAGACCACTTAATGAGTTTCTTATATTAAGTATCTGTAGAGTACTTCAAAGGAAGTTTTTATTATAGATCCAGGATTGTTTTCAACATCTTTCATTGTTGAAGTAGAATATAAACAGAATCATCAAATTTAGATGAATTTTAGTCCTAAAACAAACACATAATTGGTAACTAATAGCCTGCAGTAGAACAAGTTTCTGTAAGCAGTATTTGTACTTAATGTTCCAGTATGTACCCTATTAAAACTTTTCAACATTGATCCACAAATAACATACAGTGTAGTGAACTTATTACCAAAAAGCCTGTTAAGAATTTTGACTCTTCTGGGTATACTGGGAGATCTATCAGAAATTCATCCAAAGTGGTGAAAGCCTTTTTCATTAATTTCTCTTTATGACAGGTGTAAAGTATTAAGGTTAAGTGGGTGGGGCAACCGGAAGTAATTACTAAGGCCAGTGGCATTTTTGTGGTTTAATAAAGGCAGAAGCTAATTATTCAGTTTTTATTTAAGTGAAATGGTGCCAAAAAGGAGGTTCCTGCAGAGCAGCTGCACTCCTTCAGTGTTACCCTAATTTACCAAAGACACAACTGTCACAAACAAAACTTTTAAACTTGATATATAGCCACAAAAGTAAGGAGGCTTTTGTTTGGAGTGCATGCAGAAGAACTCCTTTATACAAATCAACCGGCAGATGACAGACAATGATGAAAATTTGATTCTTTGAAGTCATAATAGTCATTGAAACGTGTGAAATTCTGGTATTGAAAAGAGAGCGGCCAGCAAGACTCTAAATCCTGGGTGGTTGCAAGAGGCTTGCTGGGAGGTTTTTCTGCATTTTGACACCAACTTCCCATTGCTTGTTCCCTGCTTCCTTTGTTTAAAAAAAAGTTGAATTCACACAAGATAAATGGGGACAGTTGATAACCGAATCATACAGTTTTATATGGAAACTAATATTTTATAATGGAAATTGGTATTTGAAAGAGTAAAATTCATTTACATATACTGGCATATACTTTCTTAATGATTTTTTAAATTCCTCTTCAATTTAAACTAGACTTGTGAAATAGAAAGTCAGTATATCAGCTCTTATAAATTTAAAATTGTGAAAAAGATCATACTAAAAGAGTAGAACTTTGAAATTATGATATGCTTGTAGCAAAGTAGTAAATTTTTAAATCTATGAATCATGATTAGGTAACTAGTTACTATTTCTTAAATAGCATATTGTACACAAGTTCATATTTATGAAACTTTATGAAGATATTTAGTTTAATAATGTAAACATAGGTGTCATGCTTGATCCAATTGTTAAAAATTAAAAAGTTTTAAAATTCAGTAAGTGCATATATTATGTATAGGGTTACTTGTTTCATTAGAATTTATAAATACTAACTGGTGAGTCTTGAGATTCTTCAGGTGCCAATTTGCAGCCTTCTCCTATTTTATGTGTTTTAACTTTTTTGTAGACATAGAAAATCTATGAATTATTATTTATAAATAACCTATTTTACCAATGAAATGAGAAATCTGTGAAAGGCAACATTGACATCTTTTATGTTTTTTAAAAATAATCACATATGATCCATACTGCAGTAGAAAAGTGGAAATCTAAAAACAGTATCATTAAAGTAGAAATCTAGAGAGTATCATTAGTTCAGTATAGTTTCAGTAGTCTGCAGATGATTGATTTATTTTCAAAAGTTGAGTCACAGATAGGTCAGTGAGAACTTTGAGGAAAAGCAAAGCATTGAAGACACGTAAAAAGTTCATAGTGCCTCATAGTTCTTTTCAAGTATTACATTGTTTTAATGGAATCTTGGAATGGGAGCTTTAGCCCATTGAAATGTCGCTTAAAGGACATGTTCTTCTGTCACTTGCTGAAGCTGTGTGGATGAAATGATAACAATAGAGTGTTGTGATGCGTTTTAAAAGTGTGAGAAATCAGTTTGTCTAGACTGAGTGTGTGCCTACAAGGACTAGGAATTTTAGAGCTTCTGTGCCCTTTAGGTGTCAAGTATGTGAGAGATGCCAAGCCTTTTTATTCTGTCTTTGGCAGCAGTTCAACTCTCCAGTACCTTATATGTCTTCTGCCGGCAAAGGGCTTCTATGTCAGAACAACTTGGACTTCAAATTCAGAAACTCATTTGTTTGAATGCCAGTTTTATTTGGAGAAGATACCAAATAATTGCCATAATTTGAGAAGGCATGGGAGCACTTGCAGCTAGGAGCTTAGCAACTTCTGTAGCCACTGGTTTTAAAGTGGTTTTCCATCCTTAAAAAATCATGCTGTGCCTTTCTGCTTTGATAGTACAAATCAAGAAATATTCTTTCCATTTTACTAAAGCTTTATTGGTTTTTAAATTACTTTGGCATATGCATACAATATAGACATTTATTAAGAAAAAGTAAGTCTGTTTCCTGAACTGGTATTGAAAAAGTGAGTCTGTTTCCTAAACTGGTATTAAGAGATTAATATGCTGTCTTTTCTGTAAGTCTTAATTAAAAGAATAGCCAACTTATAGCTTCAGCTTTTATGAGCTCAGCTTAGAATGGAGGTCTTGCTATGGAATCTGACAAGGATGCCTTATCCCATAATTCTGTAATATACTTACTGTTCGTTTATACTTTGCTTCAGCTATAACTAGATTTTTTTTAATGTGAAAATATATAATATTAAATACTAAGTTAATGTGAAAGATTACCAACACTGTAGTGAATTCAAAGGGGGAAATAAACATTAAGGACTTTCCAGGAGCTGAGTTTCTTTCAAGCTGTTGAGTAGAGGAATATTCTTTAGAAAGTTATTGAATGTAATAATAACCTGAAATTACTTTTCTTTGAGGATGAACTTGACAATCTGTAATAACTTGACATATTGATGCCTTTAAAAATTATGTATCAGTTGTACTCGTTTAGCTTTTATTTTATCCTATAAACTTTAAAAACGTAGGCATATACTACATGTACATTTTTGTGTAAATATTTATATGGATCATTTTTATAGTTTCTCCAAATAGACAAACTATGACCAAAGTAACCACACCTAATTATTGGTATAGGTGAGAAGGTATAGTTGTCAGCTAAAATAACTTTAAGGAATTGTTTCTTTAATCTGTGGGTAGAAAGATTAGTTGAGTCAGATATACATTTAGTTTTTTCCCAGTATATATTGCAACTAAGAACTCCTAGTATTTCTTTGGTCTAAAACATTGATTAGCGTGGAACTACAAATAAACATGAAATTAAAATTAACAAAATGTGCGAAGTTTTCTAGTTTTTCCAATTTTGATATAATCATTTACATGTTTAACCTGTTGTTTTTAATCAGTTTTTTTTAAAGTTTACCTTAATAAGGAACCATAATTTTAAAATGCTTTATGAGCATAATATAGTTGACCGTAATATGATTTTACATTGCTAGAATGAAGTATTTTACCATTACTAAATGGAGACTTAAACTCTAAATTACTTTGTTATTTTGTGTCCTGATTGCTACTACAGTTTGAAATATATTTAATCAGGGAGTCAAAATTGTATTTATTCATCAGTTGGCCTTTTGTTATTGGATAGAAATGTAGAAAAAGAGTCAAGTTATCATTGTTTTCCTCTAACATTTCTGCAAAAATTGTGCAGATTTTTTTATCTTTGCAGAATAAGTTTGACATCTATTTGATATCCTTTTCTCTTCAGTAGGTTTCATTAAAGAGAGATAAATCAAAATGGTAATTAAAGTTGTTAATTGATTTTAATTGTTTACAAAAAGGGTCAGGCCTTTCTCTGAAGAGAATGCCTTGTAAGCAGCATAACACAGAAACCACTGGTAATAGATATTTTTTTCTATTTAAAATTTAGTCACTTTTTATATTTGTTTACTTTTAATATCCCTTTACATTCTTTCTCTGCTAATTATACCAGCTCATGAAATCAGAGTCTACTCAGTACAGGCTTTTCTGCCAGCAGACGCTACAAAAATTACCAGTACCTTGTTGTACAAAATGGGCCTAAATTTTTTTATGAGCCCTTCCCCACTGTACCCTAACATTCCCCCAATATATCTTTTCCAAATATCAAAATAGTAGTTTACATGGTAAAATAACAAAGAAGTGAAATAAAGCTTAAAAATTATACATAAGTATGTATTGTAAGATACAGAAAGCAACAAAAATACATTAGGGTGTAAGTGGGCTGTTAGCAACACATTTGCTTGTTTTTCTGTAGGATATTACTACTATAACTGGTGTTCCAGAAGAGCATATCAAAACTAGAAAAGCCAGGATCTTTGTTCCTGCTCGCAATAACATGCAGTCTGGAGTAAACAACACAAAGAAATGGAAGATGGAGTTTGATACCAGAGAGAGATGGGAAAATCCTTTGATGGGTTGGGCGTCAACGTGAGTATTTGGTTTAATGTGAATACTATTTTTGGCTCTTTTTCTGTGTAGATTTTCCTTTTAAATGCACTGATTTTCAGGCTCTTTTGTATACAGGATGCCTTATGACAATACTTTTTGAGACAGTTTTGCATAGATATCACCATGTTTAATGGTATAGACATATACATTCCACATAGGTAACATATATATAAGTATTTATGTAAGTGTGGCCCAGCAAAATATATTGTAAGAACAATTTTTTTCAGAGTACTATTTATTGGATAAAAATGGCTGACATTGTGAGCACTCTTAACATGGTCCCTAAGCTGTAGATATTAGTTTAAAATGTACTGTGAATAGTGTTAATAGGAGAAGGAAATGGCAACCCACTCCAGTTTTCTTGCCTGGAGAATCCCAGGGATGGGGGAGCCTGGTGGGCTGCCATCTATGGGGTCGCACAGAGTCGGACACGACTGAAGCGACATTTATTTTTAAAGTAAAGTTTCTTTATAGTTTTTGTTTATTAGAAGAGATTATATGAGTTTAGAAATTTTGATAATTCATTGTTAGTGTATAGAAATGCAATAGATTTTTGTATATTAATCTTGTATCCTGTAACTTTACCAGATTCAGCTCTTACAGTTTTCTGGTGGTATCTTGAGGATTTTCTATAGATGGTATCATGTCATCTGCAAACAGTGACAGCTTTTCCTTTTCAATTTGAATTCCTTTTATTCCTTCTTCCAGTCTGATTGCTGTAACTAGGAATTTCAGTACTATGTTGAATACAAGTGATGAGTGCTGGTGTCAGCCTCCTGGTATGTTGCCTGGATCCTGATAAGGCAGGCTGTGGGGCTGCAGTGGTCCTGGGATTGATGACTACCTGCTGGTGGAAGGGTCTGGTCATGGAGCATACTGAGGCTAATTCCTCCCACCCCTCCCAACTGTTGCATGAAGCCAAGTCTCATGGCCTCTTGCTTCAGGGCCCAGGGGTTCTAGAGCTGGTGTCTAACCACTGGTGGGTAGGGCCAAGGGGTTCTGGGCCTAGTGATGGTTCATTGCTCGGCAGAGGTAAATTGTGGGACCTCTGCCTCCAGAACCCCAGTAGTCCTTGAGCTGGTGTGTTGGCCCACTGACTGTGATGTCTGCAGTGTCTCAGAGCTGGTTTTGTCCAGCTGGTTGGCAGGGCCAGGGCCCACAGGGTCTTGGCTAGTGTTGCCAGGTGAGTTGGGTTCTCTGTGGCAGGCTAAGGGTCTGTTGGGGTCTTTGGCTGCAGGGCCCTCTGGTGGACAAGGCTGTTGTTTCCTGGGGCAGCCCATGGGCTCAGGAGTTCTTAAGGCAGCCTGCCATCTGGTGGGTAGAGCTGTGTTCCCATCCTGCTAATGGCTTAGCCTGAGATGTCTCAGGAATGGTGCTTACAACCTGGTTCAGTGGTTAGAAGCTATTGAGAAGATTCCAAAATGGCACCTCATGGTGGAATGAGCTCCCCCAAATGGCTCTTGCCAGTTTTCCACATCCCTGGGCTTCAGTTGTCTCCTGCCTTTCCTGGAGACTCTCAAAGATTAGGAGGTGGGTCTGACCCACGCTTCCTTCAAATTACTGCTTCTGCCCTGGGTCCTGAAGTATATGAGATTTCTTCTGAGCCTTTTACGAGATAGTCTCTGTTTCCCACAGCCCTCTGGGTCTCCTGAAACTAAGCCCCATTGGCCTTTAAAGCCAAATGTTCTAGGGGCTTGTCTTCCCAGTTCAGGATCCCCAGGCTTGGGAGCTCCATCTGGGGCTTGGACATATTGCTCCCTGGGGAGAACCTCTGCAGTTGTTGAAGAAGGAAATGGCAACCCCTCCACCTGCAGAATCCCATGGACAGGGGAGCCTGCTGGGCTACAGTCCCTGGGGTCTCAAGGAGTCAGACACGACTGAGCGACTGACTTTCTGCAGTTGTACTTACCTCCTGTCTGTGGCTTGCCCAACTCGGATGGGTCTCTGCCTCCTGTCTCATTGTGGTTCCTTCTTTATACCTTTGATTACAGAAGATCTTTTCTGCTAGATTCTAGGTTTTCTCAGTTGTTGCTGTGTAAACAGTTGTAGTTTTGATGTGTCTGTGAGAAGAGGTGAGCTCAGGGTCTTCACAAGTTTGGCCACGCTCCTTCTAATTACGATGAATTTATAAGGTACATTTAAAGAATAAAACAAACCTAAGAGGATTCTCATTCATTTTCTTTTTTTTTTTAAGCTTAATAAATGATTTTTATTAGAGACTAAAGATTGCTGAATGTCTTTGTCATTTTAAAGTTTTTAATTTGACTTGTTAGAAAATTGCCCTAATTTAACACTGCTGTTGCTGCTAAGTCACTTCAGTCGTGTCCGACTCTGTGCAACCCCAGAGATGGCAGCCCACCAGGCTCCGCCATCCCTGGGATTCTCCAGGCAAGAACACTGGGGTGGGTTGCCATTTCCTTCTCCAGTGCGTGAAAGTGGAGTCACTCAGCCATGTCCGACTCTTAGCGACCCCACGGACTGCAGCCCACCAGGCTCCTCCGTCCATGGGATTTTCCAGGCAAGAGTACTGGAGTGGGTTGCCATTGCCTTCTCTGTAATTTAACACAGAAAAACATATTCAGATAGTTAACAGTTTTAAAGAAATTATTCAAAATAAGTAATTTTCAGTTAAAGGTTAATGTTAAATCCTGGGAAAAAAATTGTTTCTTACAGGGCTGATCCCTTATCCAACCTGGTTCTGACTTTTAGTACTAAAGAAGATGCAGTTGCCTTTGCAGAAAAAAATGGTAGGTGTGATTTGCTTTTGTTTTAACAAGTAAGATATGATTTTATGTTCTTAACAAATCAGTGTATCTAGTCCAATGGTTTTAGGTTATTTTTCTTTTTACACCATGAGAACATACCCCTCCAAAAAATAAAAAGTCTGAAAAATAAATGCACATGTAACATGTGAAAGTCAAACTGCTCTAAATTTGAAGTCGAGGCTTGGAATAAAACTACTTGTCTAACTCCTATCTTATTTATGAATGCCTCTGCAAAATCACTAACATTAAGTTTAAAACATTAAACATCTCATAAGGTAACCTATTCCAGTTTTGACATCTGTTTATTATTTTCTTACTTTGAAACAAAATCTCATGTCTGTTACTCTACCTAATAGCTTTTCAATTATTACAAATTGGTTATCATGTTTCCTCTAAAATGTCATGTGAACATAAATGTCTATGTTTACCACTTCTATTGATATGTTGGTTCTGTAATTACATTAATACAACCTAAGAGCATATTAGTAGCTACCTAAAACTCAACCTATGTTAGTTTTTCTTTGAACAGAAACACAGAATAGAATGTCTTTTTTTCCCCTCATTTTTCTGTTGTTGCAGGGTAGTGAAAGGCTTTGGAGGCAGATCATGATGAATTCTAATCCTTATTATGCCACTCAAAGCTACATGATTTTGGATTAATTTCATCATGGACTTAATGTTTCTTCATTGTTCAAATAATGGTACTTATCTAAAGGTGTAGTTAGGCAAGTACTTGAAACACAATGGGCTTCCCAGGTGGCGCAGTGGTAAAGAGTCCGCCTGCCAGCGCAAGAGGTGTGAGAGACTTAGGTTCAATCCCTGGGTCGGGAAATGGCAACCCACTGCAGTATTCTTGCTTGGGAAATTCCATGGACAGAGGAGCCCAGCGGACTACAGTCCATGGGGTTGTAAAGAGTCAGACACGACTGAACACGTGCGCGCACACACAGCTGGCCATTTGGAAACTATTGGTCCTTTCCCTTACCTCCTTCCATCTGTTATTTCTTGTTTCTCTCAGGTTTAAATGCAATACTGTGCATTTGTACCTGATGCATTCTATTGTTCTAGTTGATCAAATTGAATTTGAATCTAATTCAGTTGTCTATTTGAATGAGATCATGTCCATTTAAGTATGTTATTACTATAAGGCAATATAAGTGTAAAAGATTATTAGTGTTTTTTCAGTATATTTGACATAAATGTAAAAGTGCTATAAAGATTATTATCTGAAATATTTGCTTTTCATTCTAAGTTCACATTATATTATACCTTAAGAATCTGAAGCCAGACTGTCAGATTTGAGTCCATGTCAGATCCCTATTTGTCTGGGTTTGTACAAGGAGAAATTGCAAATACAGTGGGAATTGTTGTGAGGATTGAATAAGTTTATAAAAGTAAAGTAGTTAAGAAATAGCTAAGTATATAATAGTATTTCAGTTTATCTTATTAGTAGACTTTAAAAATAAAAAAATAAATAAAAATTAAAAAAAATTTAAAAAGTACTCTATATTACCAAATTTCCAAATTAAACATATTTGTTCTCAAAGTGGTCAGAGTCTTTATTATTTTGATGTAACATTTACATTGCTCTTTTTAAAATTAAACTGTAATGTAGCTCATCAACAACAGTTCTGTTAATGTTTTTCATCTTTGTAGCCTACCATATTTCATGTCTGACACCTCAAATAGTCTATCATGTGCATTTAATGACAGGAAGTCTAATTAAACTCTTAAGCCTGACTACTTCCTGAGTGGGCACAAGGACTGTATGACTGTAGTTGCCATGTGAATTGCAGATATATGAACTAACCACTGCTACTGTTATTAATAAAATCAAGTGCCTTTCTGATCTGATTTCTACTCCCTGCACCAGAATGAAAATTGAGGAGCATTACCAAAGTCAACAGACAGTATACGTTGAAAAAGCTTAGAGAATGTTACGGTATAAAACTGTAAGCTAAGTGTGGATCTGGGGACTTACCTGGTGATCGAATAGTTAGGATTTGGCACTTTCACTGCCATGGCCCGGATTCCTTCTCTGGTTGGGGAACTGAGATCTCAGAACCATCTGGCGCAGCCTAGATAAAACAACAAAAAAAGAAAAACAGTGAATCAGGAATTCTTACCTCTAAGTGCTTGCGTGCTGTCGCTTTAGTCGTGACCCTGTGGACTGTACTGTCAGGCTCCTCTGTCTGTGGGCTTCTCCAGGCAAGAAAACTGGAATGGGTTACCATGCTGCCCTCCAGGGGATCTTCCCAACCCAAGAATTGAACTCCCATCTCTCTCATCTCCTGCATTGGCAAGTGGGTTCTTTACCACTAGCATCAACTGGGAAGCCCAAAGGACTTATAAAAGTATGGACAAGGTATAGGAAAACCACAGGACATAGTGGGGCAGTGAGATGGTGTTACCAAACTTATGGAGCAAGACCTAGAGAGAGCTGCATGGGAAGGATAGTGTGTTAGGATGAAGTATGATTTACAGGGAGAGAACAAACTGACCAGAAAACCTAGGTTATCTATTGTGCCCAGGCTTCTTGGTTCATGGGATTCTCTAGGCAAGCATACTGGAGTGAGTTGCCCTTTCCTACTCCAGGGGATCCTCCCTACCCAGGGACCGAACTTGTCTCCTGCATTGGCAGGTGAATTTTTTTTACTGTGGTGCCACCTGAGAAGCCCTGACAACCTTTAAGGTAGTAGGTATTCTGTTGATCTTATTCACTGCTTTGTTTCCGGTTGTTGTTCAGCCGCTAAGTTGTGTCCAGCTCTTTTTGTTTCCAGTGCCCGACACAAAACCTATATAGTGGACTCTGGCTACCTGGTCAAATTATTGCCTTTCTAAAATATTTTCCCTACTCAGGAATTTGAAGGCACTTTCATCTCCTAGGGAAGAGGTTATTTCTCATTGTTCACTTATTTAACATTTAGTATTATATATCTTGGCTCCTTGGTGGCCCAGTGGTTAAGAATTCACCTTCCAATGCAGGAGACACAAGTTCAATCCCTGTATAGTCAGTGATAACTTTGCAGCTCTAACAGTAAAAGTAAATAGTTGTAATAGAGCCAATATGGCCCCCATAGTCTAAAAATATTTTGTATTTGGCCATTTACAGTAAATATTTATTGACCTTTGGTCTAAACAATTATGTACTCCGTCAATACTGAGACCCTTTCTCCTCTGACGTTTTTGTTAATCTGAAATACTCTTTATTCAAACACTTCAAAAGGCCTATGCTTAATATATTCCTCAGCTGATAATTCAAGCTCTTCACAATATAAGCACTAACTTATCACTCAAATAGTAACCTGTCACTCAAACAGTAACCTAACTTTATCTTACTGTGCCTCAGCATTTCTTCTTGCCCTTATCTCTGCTGTAGTTTCTTCCTTCTGCAATCTCTTCCTCGTTCTGTTCCCTTTCTCCTCTTTTTCCCTGCCTACAAACTCCAACCTATTCTTCAGAATACATTTTAAATGTTACCTCCTTCCTGATCGCTTTTCTTATTTCCCTTTCCAACCTCCAAATAGATGTGCTCTCTCTTCCTTTTAGCTTCCACATTGATTTATTCCTTTTTTATAACTCTTCTACTGTGGTATTGTATTTTATTTTTTTTGTTGCATTCAGTCATACATATGTTGAGCACCCTGTCATATGCCAGCACTCCTGGCTTAGGTTCATGGGGATCATTCTTTGAGTATAGAATAAATAGTCCTCTTACTCAAACTATAATACTTTATTTGCTGAATTATAAGCACCTCCCTGGTGGCTCTGGGTGGTGGCTCAGACAATAAAGAATCTGCCTGTGATGCAGGAGACCCAGCTTTGATGCCTGGGTAGGTAAGATGATCTGGAGAAGGGAATGGCTACCCACTCCAGTTTTTGTGCCTGGAGAACACCATCGATAGAGACGGTTGGCAGGCTACAGCCCATGGGGTCACAAAGAGTGCCAAATGATTGAGTGACTAACACTTTGACTTTTTTCACTTTCACCTGGGAAACCACCCAGTCATCTTAATCTTTTTATGTGCTCAATAAAAATTGGTAAATTCGAACAGTACATTTAGTGATGCTGTAAATTACTCTCCAGGTCATGTTTTAAACTTTTCCTTAAATCATTTTAAATTTATTTGGCTACTTGTTCTTTCTTTTAGAAGAACTGTTAACTCTTGTAAGACCAGTGTCTATCACATAGCTCCCAGCTGATAGGGCCCAAGTTTCTAGGTTCCAAGTCCAGTGTTTTTTCCCATGATACTACTATGCTGATGTAGATGTTACATCCATCATCTCGATCTGCATGGTCCAGTATGGTAGGCACATGTGGCTGTGTAGCACTTGAAAGGTATTTAGTTAGAATTGGGGTGTGCTGTTAAGTGTAAAATATACACTGGGTTTCTGAGACTTAGTATTAAAAAGCATAAAATATCTCTAATAAATTTTATATTGATTACATATTAAAATGATAATATTTAAGATGTGTATTAGGCTAGGAATCTGAATGATTAAAGGCTTATTTTTTCGTTTTAGACATTTTTTAAAATGTTGCTCCTAAGTAATTTAAAATTATCTGGTTCACATTATGTTTGTTGGGTAGCACTAATCTAGAATACTTCAAGCTATATAGGACATACATTACATACATCTTCTAGATATATCATTTCTATATATTCTGTAATGAATATAAGAAATAGGAAAACCTTACCCAACTTTGAAAAGTTACATTACTTAAGAAATGCAGAGAGTTCCTGGATAGTCCAGTGGTTAGGACTCTGCACGTTCACTGCCAGGGGCCCCAAGTCAGTTCCTGGTTGGGGAACAGAGATCCCACAAGCTGCGTTGCATGGCAAAAAAAAATAATTTTTTTAAAAAAGAAATGTACTTCTGTTCTTCAAACACTTACCTAGGATCAAGGATAAGTGTAAATTTTTATATTACATACAGTAGTGAAATAAAATAGCTAAAAAATCAATGTGTGTGCTTAGTCGCTCAGTTGTGTCCAACTCTTTGTGACCCCATGAACTGTAGCCCACCAGGCTTATCTGCCCATGGGGATTCTCCAGGCAAGTATGTTGGAGTGGATTGCCATGCCCTTCTCCAGGGGATCTTTCCATCTCAGGGATCATTGCAGGCAGATTCTTTACCATCTGAACCACCAGGGAAGGGCAAAAGATCTACATTATATCACAAAATCCCTGTTAACACTTATTTTCAATTTCTTAAATAAGGCATTATGTAAATCAGTATATTTACATAAGAATGCCCTCATGTCTGAGATTAAACGTTTTCTTCTTCCTGCTATTGATGATTTTGCCTCTGGTCTCCCTTCTCACCATATCTCACTTCCTGTGGAAGCCTGGTTCTGTCACCTGCTGAGTGGGATAGAAGAAAGACTGAATGCTCTTCCTTGGCTTCTTTTTCCCCTGCTCACCTCTCACTTCTCCCTCCATTAGCATACAGTAAGTTATAAATACCCTTGTGTCTTTTTATCACCAGAGCCCCATCTTAAAGATCTCCCTTTGAACTCAGCATATATTCCAGAAGAACTCTTCAAAGATGCTATGTCTTTTTATAAAGAAAGTTTATCTGTGGTTTTTCTCAAATGTTGATGAACCTTCCTTTTTTCTTTGTGTACAGAAAAAGCCACCTTTCTCACTCAAGTGGCTTTTGTCTTTTCTTGTAGTAGGCTAGGATCCCTACATTTACATGCTAATGAAACCAGAAATGGTTTTATCCCCTTTCCCTTTTGATCTGGTTTGAAACTTTGTGACTTCCCTTTCCTTTGTCATTTTACCCCTTGTGTTTTTCTCATTGCTGTTAGCTGTAACAACTTACTAAAATTCTCCAATAGAGGAGGGTTTTCTTCAGGAGTAAACAGGATGACAGAGAATAAGCAGTGAAACTGCTATCGTGATGTATTGGAGAGGAAAACCCACCTCTAAAGTTACAGAAGGTGGAAGCACTGATTCAGGAAAATATAGAGTTAATTTGGGAGTTGCAAACCAGAACTTAGAATTATCTCAGAAATGGACACCATCAGCAAGGTCTGGATTTCCACCTATCTTTAACCTTCTCATGAGGGTCTCAACCTTACATCCATCTATCTATTAAAAAACAAATTTCAGAAACTAAAATGAACAAAGACAAATTTCAAAACAAAAGTATGTCATCACTCAATATATATAAAATTCTTCATAAAGGATTTATTTTACTCTGTAGGGGAGCAGAATTTTCCACCACAAAATGTTTCTTTGGCATATTAATTAAGCTGATTTTTTTTTTTTCCCCTAAGAAACTGCAGACTTGGGGAAAACTCTCAAAACAAAGTAGGAGTTCCCCTTTTGTAAGAAGTATTTATATACATAAGGGAAATTTCCATTTGTAAGGGTATCTCTGGGAGTACCTAAAAGAGGAGGATGACTTTAGAAACTCTTATCAATTGAGAAGGAAGTGACTTAAATCTGCCTAATAATTTCACCCTTGTTTACTGTTCTTTTTCCTGGTAATCTCACAGAATTGACTCCCTATCCTCAGTGTTCTCTTTTGTTTTTAGCTAAGGATAGTATTGGATAGTATTTCAGAAGAGGGCTTTGGCAATTTTGGTGAATTACTTAGTTCTCCTGGGTCTCTTCCATGTATTTGGAGAAGGCAAAAATAAAAATCAGCCTCTTGGTGAAAGTGAAAGAGGAAAATGAAAAAGTTGGCTTAAAACTCAACCTTCAAAAAATGAAGATCATGGCATCCAGTCCCATCACTTCATGGCATATAGATGGGGAAACAATGGAAACACTGACTTTATTTTCTTGGGCTCCAAAATCACTGCAGATGGTGACTGCAGCCAAGCTACAACCAACCTAGATAGCATGTTAAAAAGCAGAGACATTACTTTGCCAACAAGGGTCTGTCTAGTCAAAGCTATGGTTTTTCCAGTAGACTTGTGTGGATGTGAGAGTTGGACCATAAAGAAATCTGAACACCAAAGAATTGATGCTTTTGAACTGTGGTGTTGGAGAAAACTCTTGAGAGTTGCTTGGACTGCAGGGAGATCCAACCAGTCCATCCTAAAGGAAATCAATCCTGAGTATTCTTTGGAAGGAGTGATGCTGAAGCTGAAACTCCAATACTTTGGCCACCTGATGCGAAGAACTGACTCATTTGAAAAGACCCTGATGCTGGGAAAGATTGAAGGCAGGAGGAGAAGCAGACGACAGAGGATGAGATGGTTGGATGACATTACCGACTCAATGGACATGAGTTTGAGCAAGCTGTGGGAGTTGGTGATGGACAGGGAAGCCTGGCGTGCTGCAGTCCATGGGGTTGCAAAGAGTCAGAGACAACTGAACAACTGAACAACTGAACTGAACTTCCATGTATAACATTAGATAAATTTCAAAAGTGAAATATGATTGGGAGTTCATAACAAGAATAATGCAACTTAAAGACCAACAAGTGTTACAAAATATCTGTACTCAATTTGTTAATAAGCCTATTTTCAAAGAAGATAGCAAATGTTCACCTAATTTATAAAAATAAACATACTCTTTACAGAGGAAAAAAATTTTTACAGTAATCCTGAGACATAATATACCGTGAATATACCATATTGTTAAGAAGATACCAAAAAAAAAAAAATCAAGTTAAAAGATTCAGTTATTCTAGGGTAGGTCCTGTATGTCTATATATTAATAAACCTCCATAAATATGTAATATGAATTTCTAGTTGACATATACTAGCCTAGAAGATACAAGAAGTAAACTAAAGAATATACAAAGTAAAGAACTAAAGATGCAACCAAGTTAATATTGTTTTAAAATAACTGAAATTCTGAAATATAACCTATACTTTTTCTGATATCAGGCACCAGAGCTCAGATAAATGAAACCTATCATAAACAGTGAAGGTATTGACAAATCTCTAAGCTTAGTATATAGCTTGTAATTTGAGAAATATCATTAACATTTATCCAAACAGAATTAACCTCATGGTTAAGCATCTATTCCGAATTGACAGCTCTTCCCATGCAGCTCATCAGGTGTAACACATCAAATAAATCTATTTCTAGCACTTATTTTTACAAAGTTGAAAGAATACATCTTTGAGATTTCCCAGAGGGCCTGTGGAATATCACAAAGTTTTAGTTTTAGGTGCACAGATACTCTGTTTTATTTTACATTTAAGATTTGATTTGGAGGAGGCAAAAATCAAAATTTTTCAAAAGATTTGAACATTTAGGAAAGAATAGGATCAGATAAACAGTATTTGACTGCTCAGCTTGGTGATACAATTTACAAACAAAGAACTTAGCCTAACTGTAAAGAACTTTAGCTCTTAGATAAGTTATGAAGTACTGAAAGTCAACACAAGCATATAAAGTTATTCTGGTAAGCCACAGAATCTTTGCAGTCTAGGCAGATTAGACGGAAAGTAGAACCCTTCTTATTGTAGGTGAAGGCAATAAACAGTAACCTAATGAAACAAGCCCATCAAAATGGAACAAACTTTGGTAAGATTTTAACACATTTCATAGCTTCTCAGATGATGCTGTTAAAGTGTTGCACTCAATATGCCAGCAAATTTGGAAAACTCATCAGTGGCAATAGGACTGGAAAAGGTCAGTTTTCATTCCAGTCCCAACAAAAGGCAGTGCCAAAGAATGCTCAAACTGCTGCACAATTGTACTCATTTCACATGCTAGCAAAGTAATGCTCAAAGTCCTTCAAGCTAGGCTTCTATAGTACATAACTGAGAACTTCCATGTGTATAAGCTGGATTTAGAAAGGGCAGAGGAACTAAAAATCAAATTGCCAGCATCCATTCCATCCTAGAAAAAGCAAAAGAATTCCAGAAAAACATCTTCTGCTTAATTGACTATGCTAAAGCCTTTGACTGTGTGGATCACAACAAACTGTGGAAAATTCTTAAACAGATGGGAATACCAGTCCACCCTAACCTACCTCCTGCGAAACCTGTATCAAGGAACAACAGTTAGAACTGGACATGGAACAATGGACTGGTTCCAAATTGGGAAAGGAGTACATCAAGGCTGTATATTGTCACCCTGCTTATTTAACTTATATGCAGAGTACCTCATGCAAAATGCCAGGCTGGATGAAGCACAGTTGTCAAGATTGAAAGGAGAATTATCAGTAACCTCAGATATGCAGATGATACCACCCTTACGGCAGAAAGTGAAGAGGAAGTAAAGAGCCTCTTGCTGAAAGTGAAGAGAGTGAAAAGGCTGGCTTAAAACTCAACATTCAAAACACTAAGATCATGGCATCCGGTCCCATCACTTCATGGCAAATAGATGGGGAAACAATGGAAACAGTGACAGACTTTATTTTCTTGGGCTCCAAAATCACTGTGGACAATGACTGCAGCCATGAAATTAAAAGACGTTTGCTCCTTCAAAGAAAAGCGGTGACAGACCTTGACAACATATTAAAAAGCAGAGACATTACTTTGCCGACAAAGGTCTGTATAGTCAAGCTATGGTTTTTCCAGGAGCCATGTATCGGATGTGAGAGCTAGACAATAAAAAAGGCTAAGGACCGAAGAATTGATGGCTTTTGAATTGTGGTGCTAGAGAAGACCCTTGAGAGTCCCTTGAATGGCAAGTAGGTCAAACCAGTCAGTCCTAAAGGAAATCAGCCCTAAATTGGAAGGACTGATGCTGAAGCTCCAATACTTTGGCCACCTGATGTGAAGAGCTGACTCCTTGGAAAAGACCCTGCTGCTTGGAAAGATCGAAGGCTGGAGGAGAAGGGGACGACAGAGGATGAAATGGTTGGATGGCTTCACCGACTCTATAGACATGAGTTTGAACAAACTCCGGGAGATGGTGAAGTATTGGGAAGCCTGGCATGTTGCAGTCAATGAGTCGCAAAGAGTCAGACACGACTGAGTCACTTTGAACAAGAGCAACATAGATTTTCAGACTTATTTTCCAGATACACTGTAATCTAAGATACATGAAATTTCCTTTTTATAAATCTTACATAACTTTCTGTACCCATTCAGGTTTGTCCTTCACCATTCCTTTCTCATTCTGGAACAGACTTTTTACTTTAGAACTATTATCTTTTCCCCTTCTTCTGAGTATGCTAAGTCGCTTCAGTCGTATTCAACTCTTTGTGAACCTATCAACTGTAGCCCACCAGGCTCCTCCGTCCATGGGATTTCTCAGGCAAGCATACTTGAGTGTATTGCCATGCCCTCCTCCAGAGGATCTTCTTGGACTTAGGGATCTAACCCACAACTCTTATGTCTCCTGCATTAGCAGGCAGGTTCTTTACCACTGTCACCACCCTTAGTAAACCAAAAACACAACTCATTACTTTGTATACAAGGTTACACCCCTTTTCCACCATCACTCCCAGTAGTGTTTCATTTATGTACATTTAATTATATATTTTGGCCAAAGTTACTTTGATTTCATAGAAAAAGTAGAGATGAAAACTGTTGCACACCAGCATTTTAGTAGATCGGCACAGTTGATAAATACACATAACAAACTTTCCACAACTGTGTGCATTCTTTATAGTCCAGCTTATCCAAATGGCAAAAATGAACATGTCCATTAACAGACCCAAAGATGCAGCCTCCCTGTAGCATTAAAAAAAAAAAGCAAAAGTAAATAAGTTTAAATTTTGCTTAGTAATCAATGGTTCAGTATTTTACTGTAAAAATTTTTTAGGTATTAATAAGTATCAACCCACTCCAGTGTTCTTGCCTGGAGAATCCCAGGGACGGGGGAGCCTGGTGGGCTTCCATCTATGGGGTCACACACAGTCGGACACGACTGAAGCGACTTAGCAGCAGCATTAATACCATTTAGGGTTTTAAGTTACCTAAAGATCATGGAAATTAATTTTCAAGGTGACATATTATAAAATGTAATTAATGTTGAAATAAAATTGTCAGAACAGGGAATCATTGTGGATAAACAAAAATTTGCATCTTGCAGGATTGTAAAACATTAAACAGAAGTAATGTTAGCTCATTTGATCAGAAAACGTGCTAATTTAGAAAGAACATGGCCATGTAGAATAAAAATCTATGCTTGTGTTATATTTAACACTGATAAATTAGAGAAAACATAATTGTTTTTGTTAAAAAAAAAAATTAAATTTTCCATTTGTCAAACATTTACCTATACTACCTGAATTTAAATTCTTAAATCTTTGTTAGATCCTATAAGAATACTTTTTAAATTTAGCATATTCAAAGTATTAGAAATTCCATTTTCCTGTTTTAGGAATAGTCCACTTATACAAGCATGTATTTTCTCTGTAAGAGAATCAAAATAGAACCCATTCAAAGTATTTTATAATCTTAATTCATTAATTATACTTGGAGGTAGAAAAAACTACCTATACACAGAATGAGCAGTAAACACATTTCTGAATTAATAGGTATGTTGACAGAATCCCAGGGACAGGGGAGCCTGATGGGCTGCCGTCTATGGGGTAGCACAGAATCAGACACGACTGAAGCGACTTAGCAGCAGCAGACAGACATAATTGTCACAATGGTAAAGAATCTGTGTGCTTGTTTAGGGGAGACAAGCTATGCGAGTTCTATCTTTCGGTCGGGAAGGTCCCCTGGAGTAGGGCACGGCAACCCACTCCACTATTTCTTGCCTGCAAAATCCTATGGACAGAGGATCCTGGCGGGCCACAGTCCGTGGGGTCACAGTAAGTCGGATTTGACTGAGCATACATGCAGACAAACAGGAACTTATTTCACTTCTACAATTTAAGCCATGGGTTAATGGTCACAGAATTGTAATATTCATTGGCCCATACCATACTAGAGAGCTGTTTTCTACTCAGGAAGTACTTCATTAGACCTTAAATACAGAAAAAGACAAACTAGATTTTCTGTCTTTTTTCCTCTGAGAATGGATTTCTAAAACCATTAATCCATTTTAAAAGAATCTTAAATGATCAGACCTTAAGAAAATCAATTCCCCAGATTGGTGGAGAACAAAATTGAAATTTGAAAAAAGATTCAGCAAAGTTCTGACATTCAGAAGCCAAGAAAAAATAATCTTGGGCTTAAAATAACATAAACCATTTCTAGTAAGGAAGTTTTCCTGACTTTGGTTGCTAAAGCTATTGGCCATCTCAGTAGCACCTCCAAAATTATTAAAAGAACATACTGAAAAAGATAAGATCATGACTTAATAGAGAGATAAATGAACACATGTTGAAGATTTATTTTACTAAAGAAACAAGGGACCCATGCTGGTGTTACAACCAGTTCAAAGGAAAAGTTAGTACAGCCCAAAATTACATAAAGTGAAAGAATGTTGAGATGAATTGCAAACAGAGACAAACTGGTTTTTCTGAGGCTTGGGGAGTCACGAGGCAGGACAGAATTTCTATACCCCTCAAGTACAGTTGAGTCTCATTACTCATGGTAGTTATGTTCTGTAAAGTCACCACAAACACTAGTGAATACTGAAAAAATTGCTCCTAGGGAAAAAGATTCCTGTGGGCCTCTGATCACAAAATGTTGTCAGCTGATCAGTACATCATCTTGTTTTTTATGTGTGTTTCTGTTTAAAGTGCCTTATTTAATGTATATTGTTGATTCATGAACATCAAACTCATGGCCAGCAGTGTTATACTTTATCCTGGATGATGCTCATCTAACCCAAGTTGGCATATCCCAGCCTTCTTGAACTTAGGAACACTAAACAGCACTAAACCACTACTCTTGGGGGTCATTTCAGACAGTGAAATTACCAACAAAAGGCAAAAAAATGAAAAAAAAATGTGCCGTTAATAGACTACAAAAAGGACACTTGTTTGCAGTGTGAGAGCTGAAACAAGAAGGCATAGCATTACCTTGTTTGACCTCAGCTGGAGCATGTGTGCCAGGTGACTCAGAACTCACGGCTCTGTGCGTGTCATGAATGACCATGGAAGCATCACCCACAGGCACCGTTGCGGCCCACAGGGAGTCTGGAAGAGATGCCAGCATCAGGGTTCCTAGGTCGAGGAGTCCTTGGAGGATTTTGGATTTACAAATGAATTTTAGTTAGTAGGCAAATCACAAATACAGAATCAGCAAATAAGATGATTTGTACATACAACTTTTGGAATTGCAAAATAACTCAAAGAAAACAAACAGGGCTGTGATCTGGTGTTCTGTAAATACTGCATAGTCTCTGTTGAAGCAGAAATTTTTTTTTTCCTACATAACTGTCTTTCCAATCCCCAGACCTGGAACTGTCTGTTTTTTGGCTGGGGAAATGTTCAACTTGACTACTAAGGAGACAGAGATGAATTCCTTAGATTCCCAGTCAGAAGTCTGAAATAATTTTTCTTGTAGTGTTATATATACATGGCGGCTTAGTAAGGTTCTAATGTATTATGGGTTACATAGGATTGTGAAAATCCCTATGCACAGACCACACCCAGATCAGTTATGTCAAAATCTCAGTGACTTTTGGATCTCTACCATTGCTGTATAGTTTCGTTTTCTAGAAAATGTTTTCCAAATTTCTAATGACTAATTTTCAATTGTACTTTTGGAACACAAACCAATTTGTTTTGTGGCAAATTCTGAATAATGTGGCTCCAAAATAGTAATACCATATAGCAACTATATTATTTGAACAGATAAAATTTATGGAGGCATTTGCTATCATAGCAAAGGTTCTTTTTTGTGGGGAGGGGGTGTTGCAGATGTGGCAGGTATAGGGTGTTACTAATCCATCTTATATAATTTTCGTGGAAAGAATTGCTTTGCCAGTGTTTCCAAAATACATCTACCCTCCATAATATTTCTATAAGACGATCTAAGATATTTTTAAATTATTCTGATCTGAACCTCTCCTCTCCCCCAAAACGAAATACATGAGAATTTCAAATAGAAGTACTTCTTAAAAATGAATGCTTATGAAGCTACTTTTCTTCCTCATTACCTTCCCTCCTTAAAATATAATTTATGTTTATTCTGTGTTTTCACCTAGGCATATTATGAGCACATAGCCTGGTGAGGAATCTTGAAACTTTGCAAGTGCTAACAAACATCAGTGTGGCCTCCCAAAGCCTTTGCTATCCTTAGCAGTGCCTGCCAGTTATGTCTGTCTGTGCCAGATTATGTGGTCGTTCTTGCTTTGTACATAAATGCACAGTAGGAAAAATCATTAAACCATTCACTTCTGAGTATTATCAGAACTTGCCATTAGGTTACTGGAGGGGACAGACCTTTAACAGGACTTGAACCAAGGTTACTAAAGGTAACATATTTCACAAGCAGTAAAAATACCGATGTTTCTCTGTATTTCAGCATTACTGAATGTAAGTGAAATGGTTCTGAAATTAAAATGAATGGGATTTTCTTATATCTCATACAATACTTGGAATTCATAAATTATTGGGATCTAGTTTTGTTCAGGGGCTTTTTGTATTTTAGTAGTATTTGAAGAGATTACACCAGACATTCATGTTATAGGAAGTAGAATATCCCAGTCACAAAATAAATGGGTGAATTTCGGAAAAAGAAATTGAGCATGGGATATTACAGATCACATTTTAACTTTATTGGCACATTTGCCAGAGGTATTTCTCTGATACTAGGACTTAAAATTCAAAATATCTTTGTGAAAGCATTCCAGTGTGTGAAACAGCCAAGGGAGTCAGCTTCTCATCATGTAGGTGCTGGTGGTTGGATTTGTAGCTAATCCATGCCATATGGCTGCTCTCCTCAGTGGGAAGTGACGGCAGCCCTAGGAGCTTTACCCCGTCCCTGGGGCAGCTGCCGTGGGCTCAGTTGCTTTGATCATCTTCTGTTGCGCAGCTGGGAGGAGCACAGGCTGGTTTTCAGTGTCGCAGAAGAACACCACATGAAACCATTGTCATAGACTACACCTTGATTTTATACAAGCATTCTTCAGAGGATGCGTTTTCACTTTCCTAATCTCATTCAAAAACTCTCAAGTTTGAGTTATTTCTTTAAAAAAAAAAAAAACTTTCAGGCTGAAAAAGAAATTCCTATGGAAATTTAAACATTTCACAAATAAGATTGCATTCTTAAATGTCTGTGTTTTATTCCCTGCAAGTTATATTATCTCTTTCTAAGAAGTTTCAAATAGGATATAGAAAAGATGAGTACAATTCATGTAACATGCTCATTAAGTACAAATGTTTGATGTCCTTTCAAGTGCTGTTACTCTAACAGTCATTTTGTCTTTTTAGCTAAAGCTCACCGCTTCTTCCAATGTCCTTTATATTGCCACAATATCACAAAAAATGTGAGGGAGACTATGGTAGGAAGTTTTTAGTGGGACCAGTAAATTTGTTCATCCAGGCACTATAGGGTAAACTCTTCGGAAAAGGATGATTGGAAATGTGGTCAGATTCTTAACAGGGTTCCAGAAAAGAGCAAATTTTCATTGTAACATCAGTCCTATATAGTAGAAAACTTTGCTAAAAAATCCAAAGGGAGATTTATGTAGGCCTGACTTGAGTTTCAGTCTCTATTATGAATTGTTATTAGACTTCCTCATACCTTTCTTTGCTTTTACTTAATCAGAGAAACACAGGTGCATGTCTAGTTTTGGGAACACAGTTGTTTTCCACAGAAAAATGTGAGGGAAAGAAACTTTCCCCCTAGACGTCCTTAAAATCATGGATGGCTGTGGTAAAGTAATACAGAGATGGGTACTATCTGTGTGTGTTTTTGTTTGCTTTCTCGGGGTGTTTTGCCCATCCACATTCCAATCCCCATAATGATACTTCTATTTATTGTTGTTATCACCATCAACAGCAACTATAATCTGGCTCACAATTCCCAAGTCAGCTCACTCCTTAGTTACCAGGAGAAAACTCAGACCAGTTGTTCTTTTATGTGTGCAAAACCCTAGTCTTCTCACATTGCAGTGACCCCGACAACATTTTTAGACTTTCGTAGACAGAAGAGATAATAGAGCTAATGTTTGCATTCTGATGCGGTTTAAAAAATTGCTTTTTCTCCCTTGTGATTGAAAGATTAACTGTGTAAATGAGTGATTACCAGGTATGTGTGTGTTATAATAGTAGTTCCTAAATATTTCTCATTTATTCTTCAGCTCCTCTTAAGATGTCTTTCTTGTCTAGAGAGTTTGGGGTGGGAGGCTGAGGGGGAGGGAAGATAAGTTCTCTCACCCATCATTTGGCAATAAAAGTTTACAGAGGTCTCAGAAAACTTCAGAGAAGGCGATGGCAAGCCACTCCAGTACTCTTGCCTTGAAAATCCCATGTGTGGAGGAGCCTGGTAGGCTGCAGTCCATGGGGTCGCTACGAGTTGGACGTGACTGAGCGACTTCACTTTCACTTTTCACTTTGACACAATGGAGAAGGCAATGTCAACCCACTCCAGTGTTCTTGCCTGGAGAATCCCAGGGACGGCAGAGCCTGGTGGGCTGCCGTCTATGGGGTCGCACGCACAGAGTCGGACACGACTGAATCGACTTAGCAGCAGCAGCAGCAGCAGGTAACTTACCAGTAACCATTGTAGCCAGACATAGAATTGACACTAGAAACCATTTACCTGCTTCATAACTAGGGGAGGGATTCTTAAAACAGTCTCTTCAACTCATTTACAAAAATAAATA
Source organism: Bison bison bison (assembly GCF_000754665.1). Classification (NCBI taxonomy): domain Eukaryota; kingdom Metazoa; phylum Chordata; class Mammalia; order Artiodactyla; family Bovidae; genus Bison; species Bison bison. The sequence goes on along the minus strand of NW_011494950.1, from coordinate 2,531,042 downwards.
GGAAAAATGGTTAGGAAATCATGCAGATTGAAAGGACATGGGTGAAACAGATTTTTAAAAATTGCAGTTACAGGACTTTTAAAAATAAATACAGTTTTATTATGATATGGTTATGTGCATAGACTTAACCTGAGTTAAAATCCAAGCTTTGCCACTTATTAACAATGTGGCTTTAGGCTGCTTATCTCCTCTAATTTTTTCCTCATAATTAGATATAAAATAAAGATATTTATAATGCCTAATCCATAAACCAAGAAACCTGTGAGCTCAATTTTAAAACTCAGTGCAATTACACTTGAAGCACAGGACCTAGAATGTGGAATACCAGGCACATTCTTGACTGGAGGTCTTTGTACTTGTGTTCTCTGCCTGTAAGCTCTCTTTCCAGACATCCGCATGACTAACTCTGACCTTTACATCTTCACTCAAATGTGATCTTCTCAGATGCAAGGTGCCCCGTCTGCCCTCTCTTAAAATGTTTTCTCTTCAGTACTCATTAGTGTGTGTATATATATATGTATGTGTGTGTGTGTGTGTTTAATTGGATGTTTTACTATGTGTGGGTGCCAGGTCATTTCAGTCGTGTCTGACTCTGTGACCCTATGGACTGTAGGTTGCCAGGCTCCTCTGTCCATGGGATTCTCCAGGCAAGAATACTAGAGTGGATCTAGAATACTAGATCACCATGACCTCCTCCACGTGAGCTTCCGAAGTCAGGGATGGAACTCATATCTCTTATGTCTCCTGCATTGGAAGGCAGGTTCTTTACCACTAGCACCACCTGGGAAGCCCTGTTTTTCTATAGTAACACCTCATATACTATTCATTTACTAGTTAACTTCTCCTTCCCGTAAATACTTGAAGAAGCTTGGGGATTTTTTGTTTACCACTTCACCTCTGGTTTCCATAGAGTTCCTGACACAGAGAAAGCAATTGATAATATTTATTAAATGTATAACAAATGTACAGTAAATAGTTATATCTGCTTTATTGAATTGAGTATTTTTTATAATTATGAGCACCATTTGCTGATTAATATAGAAAATGCTTGAGAAGTTTATAGTGTTAAAATTATGCTCAGTTCATAGTATTAGTTTGCTTACTAAAACCTCTTTCTATAGTAAATAGACCAACTTATGCCTAACTATATTCAAAGCATCATAAATTCAAAACTAATGGGTTATAATGTGACAGAAATTTTATTTAAATTAATACTTTACTTCAATAGAAAGTAAGCTGCTAGTAAGTTGAAAATCAAACTTGAGGGAGAAATAATAGCTTTAACATTTATCAAGTGCTTACTATTAAACCACAAGAAACAATATAGTGTGTTTAAGGCACAGGCTCCAGAATTAGGCTGTGTGTATTTACATTCTGCTTGTGCCCTTTCCTAGCTGAGAAAGGAAAGTGACCTTGTGCTAGGTAGTTCCCTAATCATTCTGGGCCTGAGTTTCCTCAGTTATATAAAGGAACTAATATGAATTCATATAAAGGTTTTAGAAAAATACCTGTCTCACAGAACTTAAATACCAGGTGCTAAGCACTTTAATGAATTAATTTGTTTAATCTTCATGACAACCTATAAAGTAGGTACTATTCTTATGCTCTTTAGTATATTTTTTGAAATTCAAATATCTTATAATAAGTTCAGAGTCTGTGGAAGATATTTTAAGACATTTGTTTCATTTTCTTCCCTCCTCCATTTCCTTATAGCAGTGAAGTTATTAAATTGCTTTCCCTTTTAGAACACTGAAATAGGCACACTAGCAGTATACTTAGATTTGAGTTTCTTAAGTTTCACTTTTATGGCAAAATGAATTCTAACTAAGAGGCTTGTTGAAACGTAAGCTTTGTGGTAGCAAATACTATACTCACCTAGAAGCACTAGAATTCATGACAACTCCTAAGATCAAGATAGTTACTTAATTAGACTGTGATATTCAGTGTGGACATTTTATATATGACTACATGATTCAGCCATGAATCAAATGTCTCAAGATGAGTTGTTTGAAGAAAGTTCTGGGAGAGAAGAATGATAAATTACAGGGATGGAAAATGGATCTAATGAAGAAACGTGAGTTATATAGATAGGTTGCTTAGACTAGGGAATAGAAGGATGACATAATTATATTTTCAAGGAGGAGTGTTTATTTGGTTTAATAGAATAGGTATACTTCTGCTTTAAGTATAGTTCTTCAAAGATATGGAGAAAAACTCAAGGCAGAGGTATAGACATATATGGGGCTTCCCAGATGGCACTAGTAGTAAAGAACCCACCTGCCAATACAGGAGATGTAAGAGATGTTTGATCCCCATGGCAACCCACTGCAGTATTCTTGCCTGGAGAATCCCATGGACAGAGGAGCCTGGCAGGCTACAGTCCACAGGGTCACAAAGAGTTGTACATGGCTAAAGCCACTTAGCATAGCATAGACATATATAAATCCAGTTTTCAAAATTGTAAAACACTGAGAAGGACTTTGGAGAGAAGGTATGACTCTCAGAAGAGAATGAACAGATTAGACTAGTGGTAGGGCTTCCCAGGTGGCTCAGTGGTAAAGAATCCACCTGCCAGTGCAGGAGATGCATGTTCGATCCCTGGGTCAGGTAGATCCCCTGGAGAAGGAAATGGCAACCCACTCCAGTACTCTTACCTGGGAAATCCCAGGACAAAGGAGCCTGGCAGACTGTGGTAGACGGGGGTCACTGAAGAGTTGGACACAATTTAGGGACTAAGCAGAAACAACTCAAATTTCTATGCATAAAAATCTCCTGGAATCAATTAAGTGCAGATTCCCAGGTCCCCTCAAGAGCTGATCCAGTGGACCTCTGGTCAGGCCTAAGAATTTGCATTGTTACCAGATACTTGAATGGGATTCTAATGTTGACAGCCCTTGAAACAAATGTTGAAAAACTTCTTGAGTTTAATCAGTAGCCTGTCATAGTCCAGGGAGCTGAACCAAGTAATCTCTTATGGTCTCCTCCAACTCTGGTTTATATAGTTGTGTACATGTTTTTCTATAATCACTTCAAGTGAGCTTCCAAACTGTCGTAAAGGCACCAGCTCTTAGAAAGCAGTGAGATGGGTTATGTTGTTCAGTGCTCCTCATTTCAGTTACTGAAGTCACATATTAAACCACAAGGAGGAATGTAAATTTTTACATAATATATAACCATCAATATTTGAACAATATTCAGCAGAGAGAAATTAAATCATGGCTTGCAGCTTTAAGAGATGGTAAATCATCTTCAGGCAATAGTTAAGACCCTCTTGTCACATAGGATTAGAAAGGAACACATTACTAAGTAAGTATTTATACTTAAGATGTGTTGACACATACTCCTGATAAATGAACATTAAATTTATGAAAGTTAGCCTCTGCTTGCTGTGTTCTTCAGAGATCCTCTTTAATTGTGTTCTTTGGGTTTACTATTGTCTTTTTTTTCTAGGGTGGAGCTATGATGTTGAGGAGAGAAAGGTTCCAAAGCCTAAGTCCAAGTCTTATGGCGCAAACTTTTCTTGGAATAAAAGAACAAGAGTATCCACAAAATAGGTTGGCACGGACTGTATCTCTATGCTTGACTGTGAATAAAGTCAGCTGTGCAGTATTTATAGTCTGTGTATAATACACCTCTTAATCTCCTAATAAATTTGACCTTTAAACTACAGAAACGTTTTTGTGGTGTCTATTTTAAATGTTTTTTGATGTCCCAAGTTAAACATGTTATAATTTCCTTTACAGGTAGGTGATCATACCTCTAGGAAATTTCAGCACTTAAAAAATCTATTAAAATAAATGTTTGAAATCAGCTGCAACATTGAAGTTTTACACTTTTTTTTTTATGGCCATTCTCAAGTTAGTAGTGTTTATAAACTACCAGCCATCATTATCAAAATACTGTCTTACAAATTTTCCTGTTATCATAGGTAAAGAAATTCATGATTACTGTGCAGTCTGATAAACCTAAGCCCAAATCTCCTTATTATTGAAATTTGCTTCTTTATTTAGAACTGTTTCTCTAAGCTTCTTTGAACCTAAATGAATTGTGTTCCATACTAAACTTTGCCCACTAATCAGTACTTCATGATTGTGATGGTTCAGGTAAAGATTTTATATTCTTGTGAATTAAAAGACTCAGAAAATAAAAACCAATTCTTTGTTAGATATGTCTAATGTTCACTGTTTTTAGAAAATGTAAGTAACTACATGTTTTTGTTATGTGCTAATCATTTAGATCACACAGTATGGGTTACCAAACACATACTCTTGTCAGGTATCTCAATAAACTATATACTAATCTTCATAATAATTCACTGTGTGGATCATAATAAACTGTGGAAAATTCTGAAAGAAATGGAAATACCAGACCACCTGACCTGCCTCTTGAGAAACCTGTATACAGGTCAGGAAGCAACAGTTAGAACTGGACATGGAACAACAGACTGGTTCCAAATAGGAAAAGGACTACGTCAAGGCTGTATATGGTCACCCTGCTTATTTAATTTATATGCAGAGTACATCTGAGAAATGCTGGGCTGGATGAAGCACAAGCTGGAATCAAGATTGCCGAGAGAAATATCAGTAACCTCAGATATGCAGATGACACCACCCTATGGCAGAAAGTGAAGAAGAACTAAAA
>NW_011494950.1:2522182-2526301 GCF_000754665.1 Bison bison bison | reverse complement strand
TGAAAAAGTTGGCTTAAAGCTCAACATTCAGAAAACTAAAATCATGGCATCTGGTCCCATCACTTCATGGCAAATAGATGGGGAAACAGTGGCTGACTTTATTTTCTGGGCTCCAAAATCACTGTGGATGGTGATTGCAGCCATGAAATTAAAAGACGCTTGCTCCTTGGAAGGAAAGTTATGACCAACCTAGACAGCATATTAAAAAGCAGAGAAATCACTTTGCCAACAAAGGTCCATTTAGTCAAGGCTATGGTTTTTCCAGTAGTCATGTATGGATGTGAGAGTTGGACTATAAAGAAAGCTGAGCACCAAAGAATTGATGCTTTTGAACTGTGGTGTTGGTGAAGACTCTTGAGAGTCCCTTGGACTGCAAGGAGATCCAGCCAGTCCATTCTAAAGGAGATCGGTCCTGGGTGTTCATTGGAGGGCCTGATGTTGAAGCTGAAACTCCAAAACTTTGGCCACCTGATGGAAAGAACTGACTCATTTGAAAAGACCCTGATGCTGGGAAAGATTGAGGGCAGGAGGAGAAGGGGATGACAGAGGATGAGATGGCTGGATGGCACCACCAACAAATGGACATGGGTTTGGATGTACTCTGGGAGTTGGTAATGGACAGAGAGGCTTGGCGTGCTGTGGTTCATGGGGTCGCAAAGAGTCGGACATGACTGAGCGACTGAACTGAATAAGTCACTGTTTTCCCCATTTTGCAAACAAATAAATTAAGGCTTAAAATGAGTAGATAACATGCTCAAATTCACACAATAAACAGCATTTGAACCCATTTCTGTCTGTCTTCAAAGCACATACTGTTAATTACTTTAGTTACAGAGAAATAGGTTCCATTAATGGCTGATAATTTCTTTGGATTGTTAATACATTCTTTGATGTTTCAAAAATTATATACTAAATATACAGTCTCTCACAATCTCACTTCATAAAAACGCTAATAGCACACTGACCTAGCCCATCAAAGAAACCATGTCAGAGTATAAACTTTTATGATATTGCTTTGGAGAGCCTATTGGAAGTCTCTTTTCAAAATGTTAACTGCATATTACATTTAATTCTAAAAATTATCTTCCAGACAAATAGCCTGTGGATGTACACAGAAGTGAATGTACCAAGGATATTACAGAATTGTTTTTAATAGCTAATAAGTGGAAATAATCTAAATGTCTATTAAAATGGAATAAAGTTAAATGGAGTGTTAATACAGCTATTGTAAAGAACAAGAAATAATCTGTATGAGCTGTTTGTAATGATATTCAAGATATAGTGCTAAGTGAAAGAAAAGAGTAGTGAATAATATCTGGGGTTTGGTGGGCAGCATGTGCTATTATATATGCACCTAGAATATTTTGGGAAAAACATTCAAGAAACTAGTAACTTGATTTTACTGGTTACCACTGGTTGTGGGAGAAGGGAGTCGTGCGTCTTTCACATTTAACTTTCAATATGCTTTTTAAATATACTACTGGAAGGATGTATTATTTGTATAAGTATACATAATTATAAATATCTTTTATACTACAGTTCATACCATGCCATCTTACCTTTACTTGAAAAAATATACATTTTAATTAGTACCAATTTAGGATTTTAAGTAAGTGGTAAACTCTACCAAATGGTAAAATATAGCTGTTAAGTTGCACAGATATTTCAGTGAGTATAAGGTTAAATTTCAGTTTTTAAAAAAACTACTTACACCCCATACAATAAGACAATCCAAGCAAGTATTCTTCAAAAAATGATTTAGTATTCTACCTTAAGTTTGGTTTTTAACAAAGTATAACACTTTTTATTTCTGTTGTTACTCTGGTAGAGCTTCATGGGCCACCTTGTGCATCTGCTGAAAATTCAATACACTTTTGTAATATCTGGTCCTTATTTACATAATAAGTCAATGTCCAGCTCTTTCTGGGTTGTTTCCATCTTTCATCCTATAGGAACTGCTGGTGCAGTGATTGTATGTTCATATTTCATATAAATTATAACTTATTTAAGACTAGCATAAAGGAGTCCCCTTTTGTTTTTGGGGGTGTTAAGTATGACAAGTCCTAAAAGAAAGAAAATAAACTAGACAGCTCTCATTTTATAGAATCTGTCTTATGCAATGCTAAGGGAGCCTGTGATGTAAATTTTCTAAGTCAAAAAGCAGGTACTTTGCCAATAATCCTGAAATAGATGCTTTAGTTACTTTTAACATCATTTATTAATATCTTATTCTTTTACACTATTTTAATTTAAAAATTTTAGTACAATCATTTTGATTGCAGATACAAAGTTATTGTCTTTATTGACTGATTCTGAATGCCAGTTTTAAATTATCCCGTTACCAATAAACCATAATGACAAGACTGACAAGGTCACCCTGCCCGTGTGTTACAGACCTACAGAGGGAGCTTATATTCTGCTGCTGCTGCTAAGTCGCTTCAGTCGTGTCCGACTCTGTGCGACCCCATAGATGGCAGCCCACCAGGCTCCCCCATCCCTGGGATTCTCCAGGCAAGAGTGGGTTGCCATTTCCTTCTCCAATGCATGAAAGTGAAAGTGAAGTCGCTCAGTCGTGTCTGACTCTTAGCGACCCCATGGACTGCAGCCCACCAGGCTCCTCCGTCCATGGGATGTTCCAGGCACGAGTTTAGCAATTGCCAATTTAGTATGAGTAAAGACTGAGTTAGACAACTTGGACTTGAATTCTGGTTCAGCCATTTACTAGCTCGGTGATCTTTACAAAGTCAATTAAATTTCTGTTTCCTCATCTCCAGAATGGGGGGGTTATCAACCTAACGGGGTAGGTGAAAGTTAATATAATCTGAGTGACTGTATTAAGCACTCACTCTGTCATGCACAGGGCACTGTCACACCTGTGTGGGCATTCTGTCTCTTCTAAGAGGATATCCTGGGGCACCCCAGCCCTATGAAGTTGATGTTGCAGAACTAACTTTTCAGGACAATTAGGTGCTTATAGTGTATATTACTTTATATTTTTAATGATGTCTTTAAATTGTTTCTTTAAAATATTAGTACTTTGGTTATAAAAGTGTTGCAAAAATATTTGATATAGAAATCAAAGAATCATAAATTCCACCACTCTTAAGATAACCATAGTTATATACCTGGTGTGTGTGTTTCTGGTATTATTTTTCTTCATAATACATGTTGCTTTTATAAAACAAAAGCATTTATAACATGCTTTTGTTAAAACTGCACTGTTATCACACTTTCCACTGACTATATTGTGTTTTCCCATGACATTTTTTATAATATGGTATGTAATACACAATTTAAACATCTGAAAAACAGAAGTTTAAATTGTGTATTGATTTGATTTTCTGGTTTTTTGTTTTCATATTTAAAAACATAACTCTTACCTCCCCAGCCAGACTGCAAATGACTAGAAGCGTAAGTTCTGAAATTTCTTTCTCAATGTCTTCTTCAAAGCCTCATCATGGGAAAGCTGGATAAACAATGGTTAGTTTGACTGTTTAAATGATTCTGAATACAAACCAAACCTAATCTGTCCCAATCTCTTCTGGCTTTCAGTTGATATCTCTTTGAAACTGTTAGTGGATATTTACTGGAACTCTATTCAATAGCTGCTCAAGTGTTGACTTCATTTATACTCACCTAAGAATTATACTGACCACTCGAGTTAATTTTATTTTAAATGGATTTTTAAAATTTTAGGTCTCAAAAGTTTTTTTTAATTTTATAAATCTTGTTTTATCTTAATGTTAAAATGATAGAAAAGTTAATGTACAGTTGTTACATTGTGTTTCATTACAGTGGGTTTCTATGGAAAATAAATATTAATCCTACATGGGTAATGAAGATTAAATCACGAAATTGGGACAAAATAGATTTTGGATTGTGATTTAACTGATTACCTATAGATACAGACATGATTACACCTGTGCTTTGGACTCTGGGAACCTCATGAGGAGCTTTAGTGTCTCTCCAGTATAACAAGAATAAGTCCAGGAGATTTCATTACTTACTGCAGGAAACTCATGATGTTGATTTTTGCAACCAAAGCCTGCCAACAATGGTATGTGATGATAATTATCATAATGTAATAGATTTTCTCCTAAAGATCAGTGATTATATTTT
>NW_011494950.1:2520333-2522082 GCF_000754665.1 Bison bison bison | reverse complement strand
TTTTTTTTTTTCTTTTCACTGGGATTTTCTGTAAATTTTTATTATAAGAAAAAAAAATACTCATATGCCCTTCACTTAAGTTTACTAGTTAATATTTTGTCACATGCATTTTCCTTCCTCCCTGCAGCCTTCATTTAAAAGCAAGGTTCAGGCACCATATCGCTACATACTTTAACAATTGTCCATATTCAGACTTCACCAGATTGCTCCAATATTGTTCTTTACACTGATTTATTTCAACCCCATATCCAGTCAGTAATTGTATATTACATTTAGTCTCCTTTTATTTTGCACAGTTTACCTGCTTTTTTGTTTCTTCCGTAGCATTTGGGTGTTTTTGAAGAATTCAGGCTGTCCTCAAAAAACTGTTCCACAATTTGGGTTTCTCCCAATGTTTTCTCATGTTGAGATTTGAGTTAAATATTTCCTGTAGTAATCCAAAGAATGCTAACACAATGGTGAAATTTTGTTGGGAAACAGATTTATGCAATCTCAAAAGTACCAACCCATACATTATGTACTAACAGAGATAAAAGTACTTATGATGGAGAAATTGGGCATGCACCACCTCAACCAAGTGTTCAAACTTAAAATCACCAATGAATAGTAATTTTATGTTTTTCTCAAAGAGTCAGTCCTGGCAGCACAAAAGTCACTGTCCAGTTATTGGTGATGTCAGTGTGATCACTTGGTTAAGGTGGTACATGCCAGGGTTTCCATCATAAAGTACTTTTATCTCTTACTTAGTAATGTATGGGTTGATACTTTGAGATTGCATAAATCCTGTTTCCCAAGAAAATTTTACCAAATTGTGTAAGGATTTTTGGACTATCCTTACCCAAATCAGGTACTATACCAGAGATTGCAAATGGTAATTTTTCAGTTCTTTCAATTCCTCCATTTACTAGATTACCCCCACCAACTTATTATTGACTTTTGGATTCTTTTTTATTTAGTATTCATTATTGTCCTATGGGACTTCCCTATAGCTCAGATGGTAAAGAATAAAGAATCTGCAATAAAGAATAAAGAATCTGGAACAATATATGTTAGGTTTACCTTGTACATTCGCCCCTTAGACCTGGAATCAGTCATTTCTTTAAGAAGTTCTGTTTCCTTTAGTAGAAAGTAATATTTTGAAATCAATGTTAGGGTGTTATTCCTGTGTCCATAGCACTATTTATGATAGACAAGACATGGAAACAACCTAAATGTCCATCAATAGATGAATGGATAAAGAAGATGTGGGTGTACAATGGAATATTACTCAGCCATAAAAAGAATGAGATAATGCCATTTGCAGCAGTATGGATGAAACTAGAGATTATCACACTAAGCAAAGTAAGTCAGAAGGAGACAAATACCATATGATATCACTTACATGTGGAAGCTAAAATATGACACAAATGAACATATTTATGAAACAGAAACCGACTCAGAGAGAACAAACTTCTAGTTGCCAAAGGGGAGGGAAGGACTGAGAGTTTGGGATTAACAGATGCAAACTAGAATATATAGCATAGAATAGATAAACAAGGTCTTACTGAATAGCACAGGGAACTATATTCAATATGCTGTGATAAATCATAATGGGAAAGAATTTGAAATATATATATATATATATGTATAACTGAATCATTTTGCTATGTAGTAAAAAGTAACACAAGATTATAAATCAACTATAAAAATTTTTTTTGTTTAATTGGGGTGCTATATAGGCCCATGTAAGTGGGCAAAGTTTACACATGT
>NW_011494950.1:2512462-2520233 GCF_000754665.1 Bison bison bison | reverse complement strand
TACACATGTACACACATTTTATAATATCTTGATAACCCTATTCCAGTCCAATGGCTCAGAGTTCTTCCTCTGCACCTTCCCCTTCCACTCCTCCCACCCCCATTTAATATTTTAACGCCCTTCTCTCACAATGAGAATCCTGGTTCCTAATATCAGTGTATTACTCTTTTAAAATACACACAGAATGGTTTTAAAATCACTGATACCACTGGTAACGAGGTAAAGTACAAGATTTCTTCAACAATTTCTTCAGAAAAACTGTTTCCCAGGTTAATGAATTAACTCTGTTATCTATTTTCATATCCAGCTAGGTTCATTTGTTCTTTGTATTCATCTATAGGATTTTTTCTTTCTTGTTGATTTATGTTTAAACATCTAAAATTTTAACATGGTCAAAAGTCAAAATTGTACTAAAAAGTTGAAGGAGCCCCGTTCTTACCCACCCTGTATGGTGGAACCAATTTTATTGCTGATTTGTATTTCATTTTGCAAATTAAGGAAATGTACATATTCATATCCTTTCATATGCAGACTATGTATACTCTTGTACTTTGCTGTGTTTTTTTCTTAGTATATATCTTATTAGTTCTATGCTTAAATTTTGTACATCCTAATGAATGGGGTCGCAAACAGTTGGACACGACTGAACGACTGAACTGAACCAAACTGAATGAATGTAAAACCCCAATAAATTTGACAAACATAAAAACAAACCTCAGTGTGGATGTCAGAGCAACACTTAAAATGTTCATGATCTATGAGCATTTGTTATGGCTTATAATGGTTAAACATGAAAACAACTATATGTAATGTTTTTGATACTTGATTGACAAGATCAAAGTGTTAAAATCCTCATACAGAATAATCTAAAAGTCAGATTTTCCATTCCTGCAGCATTTGCGCCATGACTAGGATGATCCATGTGGAACAAAGCAACATGAAGAAATATCGGAAGAAATATTACTCAAAACTGACATCTGCAAAAACCAAAAAATTAGATACTTCTCTAGTTTTCCATCATTGTGTAAAACAAAACAAAATTCTTAACATTCCTTATTTGGTGAAACATTCATTGTTGGTGTGATTTGGTTTTCTGTTTATAAATCTACATGTGGGAAGATGAATTCAATTTTAGTTATAGTGACTGCAGGATGCCTATGAGCTATCAGTTAAAGATTCATAGCCCTCCATTGGAAATGTGAGTCTGGAGCTTAGCATATAGACCAAGAGCATTGGCTGTACTGTAATAATGAAAGCTCTGGCGATGAATAGAGTAGTGACTAGAAGATTACAAAAAACAGGAGGGTCCATGACATCCCTTAGGGAAATTACTATCAGTAAACAAAGAGGAAGAGGTGGTAAGTAAGGAATGCATGCATGCACGCTAAGTCATTTTAGTCGTGTCAGGCTCTGTGCGACCCTATGGACTATAGCCCACCAGGCTCCTCTGCCCAGGATTTCCCAGGCAGGAATACTGGAGTGGATTGCCACGTCGTCCTCCAGGGAATCTTCTTAGCCCAGAAACACTGCATTCTTTAAACTGTTAAGTTTGTTTGGCAGGACATAGTTATGGGTATTTACAAGAAAGATTAGTTTAGAAGAGCCTTCAAAGATAATAGTAGATATAATTGAATTTGTGGAACAAGGAGTAACTTACACAAGTTGTCAAAACCAGTCTTGATCACAATGAGGATTCATAACTGTCTCTCCTTTTGAATAGTTCCCTAGAACAGTCACGTGCAGACTATGACCTATGAATAAAATCAGGCCTGCCTGAGCTAAGAAAAGTTTAAGTAAATAAAACTTGTAATAAGTAAATAAACTTATTGATTCAATACCTCCTTTGAAAGAGAAACTAAAGCACAGTATTCGTTAGTAATACAGCTATTAGGTCAAATGTCAGATATGCCACTTGAACTTGACCTCTCTAATGCCTTAGTGCCCTTATCAAGTGTCACTGAATCAATCAGCACTTAGTAGATACTTGATAAATATTAAATACTTTTCCTTTATGAAAATTCACATCATTTATTAAATATTATTTGTGGCCAGGCATTTGGCTAAATTGATGTGTATTTGCTAGGATCTCTACTTAAGTAATTTTTTAAAACCTTAATCATAATGTAAGATAGATAAAGCAGGATGCCTACAGATAAAAATAGAACTTATAATGTACAGTTTCATTTTTAAAGTTGTATTTATAATCGAGAATAAACAGGACTTAGCAGTCCTGTTGTGAATACTTGAACTAATTAATGGTTTTATGAGTAAGCAATGGAAATAATGTATTTGAATACAGAGTGATTAAGCATATATTACTATCTAACTTGAATATACTCTTTAATGAATATTTCAAGAGAAAATCAATAATGGTTATACCGTAATATCTGCTGATATTTTTCTTTATGAATACACATACCACGATCATTATCAGTAACCCTGCCCTTGAACCACTGCTGTAAAACTCCTCACCAAACCCTCTTAGGTTGTGATACCCAGTTTTTGAGACATGAGCCTGCTGTGTCATGCTTTGTCTGATAAAGCAACAAAACTGTTCTTTTCTATTTCACCCAAAACTCTTTCTCTAAGATTCAATTCAGCATCGGTGCACAGAGGCTGGGTTTTCAGCATTAATACAAATTTACAATTCTTAAAATGAAGGAAATATTTTGGACATCATATGATTTTTACAAAGGGATTTCTATGTGAGTCTAAAGTAATATACACCACAATTAAAGCATGCTTTACTCTTTTAAAAATGGCAGTTCACCTAAGGGGACACAGTGTAGTACACTTGTGAAATATAGATTATAAATTTGCAAGACACATAATAATTGATCTTTAAATTAAAAAATTACTAACAATGAGAAGGAGATGAATGATTATAGAGAACCATAAGATGAAGAGGAATCAGGAAGTATGAGAGTGAAAGACAGGGAAGCCTGGCAGGCTGCAGTCCATGGGGTCGCTAAGAGTTGGACACAACTGAGTGACTGAACAACAAAGTATGTAAAAATGTGGAAGGACCCAGGGTGGACATACTGCAGTTTTGCTGTGTATTAAAGGATCACTGACCTAGAGCCAGACATCCTGGAATGTGAAGTCAAGTGGGCCTTAGGAAGCATCCCTATGAACAAAGCTAGTGGAGGTGATGGAATTCCAGTTGAGCTATTTCAAATCCTAGAAGATGATGCTGTGAAAGGGATGCACTCAATATGCCAAGCAAATTCAGAAAACTCAGCAGTGACCACAGGACTGGAAGAGGTCAGTTTTCATTCCAATCCCAAAGAAAGGCAATGCCGAGGAATGTTCAAACTACCACACAATTGCACTCATCTCATCTGCACTCATCTCATATGCTAGCAAAAGAATGCTCAAAATTCTATAAGCCAGGCTTCAACAGTACATGAAACATGAACTTCCAGATGTTCAAGCTGGATTTAGAAAATGCAGAGGAACCACAGATCAAATTGCCAACATCCATCAGAACATCAAAAAAGCAAGAGAGTTCCAGAAAAACATCTGCTTTATTGACTATGCCAAAGACTTTGATTGTGTGGATCACAACAAACTGTGGAAAATTCCTAAATACCAGACCACTTTACCTGCCTCATGAGAAATCTGTGTGCATGTCAAGAAGCAACAGTTAGAACTGAATATTCAACAACACACTGATTCCAAATCTGGAAAGGAGTATGTCAAGGCTGTATATCGTCACCCTGCTTGTTTAACTTAAATGCAGAGTACATCATGTGAAATGCCGGGCTGGATGAAGCACAAGCTGGAACCAAGACTGCAGGGAGAAATACCAATGACCACAGATATGCAGATGACACCAACCATATGGCAGAAAGCGAAAAGGAACTGAAGAGCCTCTGATGAAAGTGAAAGAGGAGAGTGAAAGAGGAGAGTGAAAAAGCTGGCATAAAACTCAACATTCAGAAAACAGAGCATTCAAAAAACTAACGCCATCTAGTCCCATCACTTCATGGCAAATAGATGGGGAAACTATGGAAACAGTGACAGACTTTATTTTCTTGGGCTCCAAAATCACTGCAGATGGTGACTGCAGATATGAAATTAAAAGATGCTTGCTCCTTGAAAAAAAAGCTATGACAAACCTAGACAGCATATTAAAAAGCAGAGACATTACTTTGCCAGTAAAGGTCTGTCTAATCAAAGCTATGATTTTTCCAGTAGTCATGTATGGATGTGAGAGTTGAACTATAGAGCAAGCTGAGTGCCAAAGAATTGATGCTTCTGAACTGTGGTGTTGGAAAAGACTCTTGAGAGTCCCTTGGACAGCAAGGAGATCCAACCGGTCCATCCTAAAGGAAATCAGTCCTGAATATTCATTGGAAGGACTGATACTGAAGCTAAAACTCCAATACTTTGGCCACCTGATGCGAAGAACTGACTCATTTGAAAAGACCTTGATGCTGGGAAAGATTGAAGGCAGGAGGAGAAAGGGATGACAGAGGGTGAAATGGTTGGATGGCATCACCGACTCAATGAACAGGAGTTTGAGTAAGCTCCGGGAGTTGATGATGGACAGGGAAGCCTGGCATGTTGCAGTCTATGGGGTCGCAGACTCCGACAGGACTGAGTGACTGAACTGAACTGAAGCAAAGGATAAACTGAGATAAGTGAAGAATTGTCTCAGTTAAATTTCCAAAGGATCAAGTACACAATCCATTTTGCTTTAGGACTTCCCTGGTGGCTCAGACGGTAAAGCGTCTGCCTACAATGCAGGAGACCTGGGTTTGATCCCTGGGTCGGGAAGATCCCCTGGAGGAGGAAATGGCAACCCACTCCAGTACTCTTGCCTGGAAAATCCCATGGATGGAGGAGTGTGGTAGGCTACAGTCCATGGGGTCGCAAAGAGTCGGACACGACTGAGCGACTTCACTTCACTTATACCACTTAAAGAAATATATGGAGAGAATTCCAGAGAAGGAAACAACATCCAAATGTCAAAAGGTGGATCATATTAAAAAACAAAAAGTCTTAGCACATGTCAATTACTGGGAACCATTCAAAATAAAATAGTCAGCTTGGACAATCACAAAGGTTTCAGAGACAACGAAGAGCTGAGGCAAGGTTAAACAATGAGATTAATCTACTACACAAGGTCACTTCCTTCAAGACTAGGAGAGGTGGTTACTTTATTTAATGCATAAAAATCAACACAGAGAAAATGAAGAAATAGAGGGTATATTACAAACAAAAGAACAAGATTAAACCTTAGAAAAAGTCCTTAATAAAACAGAGATAAGTGATTTACCAGATAAAAGAGTTCAGAATAATGGCTATAAAGATAGTGAACAAACTTGGGAAAAGAACAAATAAACACAGTGAGAACTTCTACAAAGAAATGGAAAATATTTTAAAAGTTCCAATAGAAGTAACAGACATGAAATATAATAACTGAAAATTACAGTAGAGGGGTTCAACAGCAGACTACATAAAATAGAAAAAAGGATCCATAACCTCCAGGCCAGGGTAAAAGAAATTTACACAGTCAGTGCAGCAGAAAGGGAAAAAAAAGAATGAAAAAAATAGAAGACAGTTTAAGGGACTTACAGGGCAACATTAAGCAAAATAATATTCACATTAAGTTCTACAAGGAGAAGATAGAAAGAAAAGGGCAAAAAGCTTACATGAAAAAAATAATGGCTGAAAATTTCCCCAACCTGGGGAAGAAACAAACATCCAGATCCAGGAAACCTAGTGAGTTACAAATAAGATGAACCCAAAGAGACTTCCATCAAGACACATAATTAAAATGTCAAAAGTTTAAGACAGGCGAGAGAACAAGATGGCAGAGGAATAGGTGGACGTGGAGTACATCTCTCCACGGATACATCAGGAATACACCTTGAGACATAGAAGTGCCTGCAGAACACCAGCTGGGAGCAGATGGGAGGACCTGACCAGAGGAAAAGAATATATAGAACCACGCAAAACTCAGTAGGGGGACTAGGGGGAAAAACAGGAGTGTTAGTAAGACTGGACCCACCCTCAGCGGGTGGGGGGACTGAGGCAGGGGTCCAGTGCCCACATCAAGGCAACAGTCTGAGTCAGAGGAGAAACATTTAAGGCTGAGAGTGAAACAGCTGATCTGTGGCAGCCTAAATGGAATGAGAATCAGACAGTCTTGCCACAATCATACATACTGGGGACAGAGACAAGGGTCCCCTGGAAGGTGCAGGGGCTGGGAGGTAGAGTTTGGGGAGTGTGGAGGTGAGGGCTGCTATTGACTGCAGAGAGACGGGTCGAGGGAGGTGAGGGAGGAGATTGTGATGGGAAATGCCTGTCGAAAAAGCTGGGCAGCCATGGAAGCAAGGCAGCACTGCTGAGTCACCCATAGTGAGTGGAGTCATCACCATAGCCTCTCACTCCCCACACACCAGCATCGGCAGCTGAACAATAGAGATGCTGGCCCATCAAACGCCCGATGCACTGAACTACACAGTAGGACCCCGCCCAGGGTGCCCCTTTAAGTGCCTGACATGCCCATCTACAGAGTAGGACCCCAGCCAGGGGGGCCCCTCTATGTGCCTGACACACCAAACAACAGAGGACCCCAGGCAAAAGAACCCTCTAAGCCTCTGAATCGGCAGAGCTATGGAGAAAGACTGGCCAAAGAGGTCTTCTGATCACCAGCTACAAGAGGCTCAAAAAAGACTTTGATAGGTCCGTAACACCTGTGGCGGAGGCAGTCTGTGTCACTGCACAGACTTGTCACTTGCACACTTGGTGCCGCCAGGGTCCCTGCAAGCCAAGCAACTGCACCACCTTCACACTCAACTCTCACTGGGGCAGAGCTGCCACAGGCAAAAAAAGTCTGGCCTCTACGTGTGCAGGGTCACTTCGGTAGCGTCTGACTGCGACCCTGTAGACTGTGGCCTGCGGGTTTCTCTGTCAGGGAGGGGGGTTCTCCAGGCAAGAATACTGGAGTGTATTGCCCAATACTGGTTGCCATACCCTTCTAGAGTGCTATATTTCCTACTGCCTTAGCCGCCAACTCCCCTGAATACTTGGTGCTGTCAGAACCCCTGTGACCCAAGCAAATGCACCCCCTCCACACCTGGCCCTCACAGGGGCAAACCCAAGTGCTCCAAGGCACCTCAGGAGCAAACCCCAGTGGACAACCCACATGCAGAGGTGGAAATAAAACCACAGCTGAAACCCAGGAGCAGTGTGGCTAAGGAAGAAGACCCAAAACCTTCCCAGCAGTGTACAAGCTGAAGATGAAATCAACATGATCAACTAGGCAGACTCTGTGTCTATGGAATATATAAAAGGTCACTGAGACGTCCCACAAGAGAAAACACACTAGTTCTGATAGCTTTGGACATTGGAGGCGAGAATACATAGGAGTAGGACCAGGTTAGAATCTGAGCTGCCCCCACAGCAGGTCCAGAGATCAGCACAGTGCTGGAGGGCATCCTAGGGAGGTGAGGGGGACTGTGACTCCCAGTGAGGGAAAGGACTCTGACAGCAGGGACTTAAGAAAAACATTTATTATTCTTATGTTTTGACTTGCTCTGTAGATTCTTTTGGATTTTGTTTCTTTTCTCCCCCCTCTGTTGTCAGTTCAGTCGCTCAGTCGTGTCCAACTCTTTGTGACCCCATGAACCACAGCACTCCAGGCCTCCCTGTCCATCACCAACTCCTGGAGTCCACCCAAACCCATGTCCTTTGAGTCAGTGATGCCATCCAACCATCTCATCCTCTGTTGTCCCCCTTCTCCTCCTGCCCTCAATGT
>NW_011494950.1:2511406-2511882 GCF_000754665.1 Bison bison bison | reverse complement strand
ACCTGTATGCAGGTCAGGAAGCAACCGTTAGAACTGGACATGGAACAACAAACTGGTTCTAAATAGGAAAAGGAGTACATCAAGGCTGTATATTGTCACCCTGCTTATTTAATTTATATGCAGAGTGCATCATGAGAAACACTGGGCTGGAGGAAGCACAAGCTGGAATCAAGATTACTGGGAGTAATATCAATAATCTCAGATATGCAGATGACACCACCCTTATGGCAGAAAGTGAAGAACTAAAGAGCCTCTTAATGAAAGTGAAAGAGGAGAGTGAAAAAGTTGGGTTAAAGCTCTACATTCAGAAAAATAAGATCATGGCATCCAGTCCCTCTGTTGTAGTTGTCAATTTTATTGGCACTATGAAATCTAATTAAGCTTTTAAGCTTTTTTTTTCCTCAGTCACAATTTTTATTGCTGTTATAAACCTCTGCCTCTGTGTTGGGCTTTTGCAGTTCTGTGAAGTTTTCCTT